>NC_141535.1:2561500-2892500 GCF_021556685.1 Rattus norvegicus | reverse complement strand
GGCATGTTCAAGTATTTTATTGCTGAGACATGCATTCTTTGTAGTTCGAATCTATCTCTTATTATACTATCATAGACTGCAAACCAGATTATGGTTGTTTGGATGAGAATGGGCTCTATGGGCTCCTATTTTGAATATATGGTCTCAATTTGAAGGAACCATTTGAGAAGTATTAGTAGAGGTGGTCTTTTGTTAGAGGTATGTCATTTAGCACAATCTTTGAGGTCCAAAATAATCTCAACATTCTCAGTTAGCATTCTCTGTCTCCAACTTGCAGAACAAGATATGACCTGTTCCTTTTACCAGCTCTTTACTCTGTAATCATAGATACTGACCCTCAGAAATAATAAGTTAAATATTAAGTGCTTTCTTCTATTTGATCTAGGTGTTTTATCTCAGCAATAGAAAGAATTGGGACTTACATATATAAGGTCCCAGGTCTCCAAATTGGAAACAAGACTTCATTCCCTGTCACAGTTCAATTGAGATCTGTTCTTCCTTCCTTTACATTTTCAAAGATCTAAGCTCTGGGACTCAAGGGGAACACTGGCCTGGATTGTTGGTGGTAAGATGTTTGTTAGAAGGTTTATTATCAGTGTGGACAGAGAGACAGACAGGCACATAGATAAATTATCCTAACAGGGGCTCTGAGGATATTTCTAGTCACAGTGCCAGAGACAAACAACATGTGGTAGGGACTCCAAAAAAGAGTCTGGGCTACATGGCAGAATTGTTCATCTCTTCTCAGAGATCTCTGAAGAAGATTTCAGAATGTCCTTCTGCTTGTTCTCACTGATTCCCTAGAAGGTAGTATGGAAAATGTGGAAACAGGAATTGTGACCACCATTACCCTTTTGATTTTTCTAAGCCAGGTAACATATAAATTCTCTTCCTCAGATGAGAAACTCAGTCACCAGCAAACCTGTTACCTAGAGATTCATGGACAGTGGTACCAGTAATGGTGAGACAAGGACTCTCATTATTTATGACAAGGACTTCAGGTATTGTGGACAGGACAACAGTTTGCTAAGATGTCTACCAGATTTCCATGACAAGAAATTATATCTGAAACCCTCGTTTCTCAGGGTGAGATGAGGGAATGTAAGGAGCTGAGTTGTTGGGAGCAGAGTCCTCTGCTTTTATGGCTTGTGCGTACATCAAAAGAAGTTGACCTAGGCCTCCCAGTGCCTACTACTTTACCATCCTCTTGCTGAGGATGATATTAGCGACATGTAGATGATGGAGCAAATGTCTCCAACTGCCTTTATTCCAGTGAACTCTTTCCTCATCAGGGTCTTCCTGGAGCTCAACTCATGAGTTGTAGGAAGGACAGCGATAGTTATGACTTGCTGCAAAGCCAATTGTCCTGATTCCACTTCAAGGGAGTAGTAGAAAATTGAGATTGCTCGGTAGCCTCTAGATGTCAGTGACAGTCCTGCATTTTTCTTTTTTATGGATTCCAAATAATTTTCAGGTCACATTCTATAACCCTCATTGTAGGACCAAAGGAAATCTAAAGGGAGAGTTTTGTGCTCCTCACTTTAGCTACCATGCATTTGAGAAAGAAAGTCACAAGAACCTGCCATTTCTCTAGGTAACTAGCTTAGGAAATTCAAAAGCTGAGGCACTAATGCCTCCCAGAGGGGCTGCTTGTTTCCCAGGAGGAGATTTTGAGTAATTCTAACAGCTTGTCAGTCCCCTTTCAGGAGAGGCTAAGATAATGATGGCTGTTGATAGGCAGGCCTACACTTGTACCAGGACTTCTTAATTATGCATAATTCTCACTGTGGTGTAATGTGGATCATTAGACCTCTAAATTTCTTCCCTTCCTGGTTTGGCCACATTGAGTAAACCTTTCTCTGTATTTCACTATTCCTTAACTATTTAATAGACCTTTTAGGGCTTCCAGGAACTTTTAGGGATGTTAGGCCCAGCCACCTAGTTGAGCAACTCTGAACACTGTGAGCATAAATACCTAGTTCGGATTGATATCACATGTCAACAAGATAGGTTTCTCTATTGTACTGTGTTGTTTTTACTAATACCTAGGTAGGTTAAAAAAATTAATGGAAAGGAGGCTATTTAGCTCACTGCTTTTTGAAATTCAAAAGTAGTATCAATATTAGCTGACTTCAAAGAGGAAGTTGTGGTAACAGAGTGGTGTGTGTGTGTGTGTGTGTGTGTGTGTGTGTGTGTGTGTGTGTGTGTGTTTGGAAGAGTTTCAACATCAAACCATGGGCAGAGAACAATCAGAAGCTGAATTTGTAACAACTCACCCTTAAAATATCTCAGTCCTGCCATGACAGCTACTTTTATCCATTTATGAGAACAGATCCTGTAGTGTCGTTAAGCAGCAATGCTAAAGAATTGTCATTTTACAGTATCACCATACTAGGGATAAAGTCTAGTACAGGAAACCTTTGCTGACAAACCATGCATAAACATGGAGGTTTATCTCCAACGGTGAAGAAACAGAATCTCGGGGAGCTTATTGTACTTCAGGTACCATAGCTGTTATGTAGGTAGAGGAAAGTTCTGAATCCTCTTTGGGATCCTGATTACTAAGCCTACATTACTGAAATAAAGAAGTGAGCAGAATGGCTGACTGGCATAAAGTAGTGGTCAATATATTCAGGGGTTGTTTTAAGTAGATGCCTATATTTTACAGGTGCATTTGTTCAGAGGAGAATGTGTGTGTTTGTATCTGCATGTGATCATGTGGATATGCATTCTTGCGGAGGCTAGAGACTGTTCCTTGGGAGACATCTACCTTGTTTTCTGTGACAAGGCCTTTATTGTCCAGAATCTTTCTGAGTAAACTAGGCTGGCTCTCCATATCTGTAAGTGCTTCTCTGCCCTTCAAGATTCTTTTGTTGAGAATTCTCTGTTTATTTGGTTTGATGGAATTTATATTCTTGTGTTCAAGTTTCTCTCCATTTAAGTCGATAGTGGTTATTGGCTGGATGTATATTGTTTTTATTATGTTCTTATTCACCTTGACAACCTCATCTCATCAAGATCTTTAAAATTAAACAGTGTTGGATTTTGTAGAAGTCTTTTCTAGCATCTAATGAAATAATATTTTTTTCTTTTTCTGTCAATTTGTTTATATAGTGGATTATGTTGATATATTTTAATATATGAAACTATGCCTATATTTACAGGATTAAGCATACTATATTGTGGTGAGTGATGTTTCTGATATGTTCTTGGATTTGGGTTGCAAGAAATTTAAAGGATATGTTCATGTCTATGTTCATAAATGAAATTTGTCTGAGGATTTCCTTGTTTATTTTTTTCTGTGGAGTAGCTATCAGGGTAATAGTGGCCACACAAAATGAATTAAATTGTGTTACCATCTGTGTCTGTGTCTTTTTTGATGACTATCAGTATGTCTTATCAAAAAGTCTTTTAGAATTTTACACTAAAAGCATATTGTGCAATAATTTTTTTCTTGGTTTTAATGACTATTTCTATTTCCTTTGTGGTTATGGGACTGTTGGGATAGTTTTTCTGATCTTAATTCAAGTATAGTAAGTGGTACCTGTCTAGAAAATCATCCATATGTTTTGCAGTTCTGTGGAAAAAAACATCTATTAGTTTCATTTTTATCTGTATAGTTTCAATTTTGATTACTTATCCATTGGTGAGTGTAGAGCTTTGATCTTCCCACTATTATATTGTGAAGTTCACTGTGTGATTTGAGCTTTTAAATTTCCTCAGTTTTTAATATTGTTAATTTAGATACCATCTCTGTGCCTCTTAGTTTGATTATTAGTTTTTTTTATCCTATTGATTTTCTCAATGAAACAGGTCTTGGTATTGTTCATTCTTTGTATTGTTCTCTTTGCTTTATATTGAATGACTTCAGCCCTCAGTTTTACCATTTCCAGCCATCTTCTCCTTTTGCTCGTATTGTGTCATTTATTCTTGAGCTTTCATGCATGTTGTTAAGTTGCTCACATGAGATCTCTATAATTTCTTGAGGAACTTAGTGCTATTAAATTTCCTCCTACATAGTTTCAATTTTAATTACCTGTCCATTGGTGAGAGTGGGGCTCTGAACTTCCCACTGTTATTGTGTAAGGTTCAGTGTGTGATTAAGCTTTAATGAAGTTTCTTTGAAGAATGTGGACGCTCTTACATTTGTGTCCTAGATGTTCAGAGGATCTTTCCCTTTATTATGATGAAATATCATTCTCCATCTCCTTTGATTAAGTTTGATTGATAGTCTGTTTTATTAAGTATTAGAATGGCTTCTCCAGCACGTTTTTTGAGTCCCTTTGCAGGGAAAAAAATTTCCAGGTCTTTACACTGAGATACTATCTATTTTTGTTCCTGGGGTGTGATCCTGGTATGCAGCGTAAGATAGATATTCTTTATGTAAACTGTCTGTTAACCGGTGCCTTCTTATTGGTGAATTGAGTACATTGATATTAATATAAATAATGATATTAATGAATATTAGTTCCTGTTATTTTGATGTGGGAGGAGTTGTGTGTATGATTCTTCTTCTTTTTTTTATTTTGCAGTGAGGTGATTAATTTCTTATGTTCTCTTGGGTATAGTTATCCTCCTTGTATTAGAGTTATCCTTTCAGTATCCTCAGTAGGATTTGTTTAGCAGATAGATACTGTCTCGATTTGTTTTTGCTATATAATATCACGGTTTCTCTGTCTAATGTGATTGGAGTTTTGCTAGCTATAGTAGTCTGGCCTGTCAACTTTGGTCCCTTAAGGTCTGTAAGACATACTTTAGGGTCTTCTCGCTTTTAGTGTCTCTGTTGAGAACTCAGATATAATTCTGATAACGCTACCTTTTTATGTTACTTGGCCATTTTACCCACAGCTTTTAATATCCTTTCTTTTTTCTGTACATTTAGTGTTTTGATTATTATGTGGTGGAATGATTTTCTTTTCTGATTCTATTTGATGTTCTATAAGGTTCTTGCACATTTATAGCCATCTCTACCGTTAAGTTAGTAATGATTTCTTCTATGATTTTGTTGAAGGCATTTTTTCACCCTTTGAACTGGGTATGTATACCCTCTTTTATTATTTTTCAGTTTGGCCTTTCCATAGGGTTGCACATTTCCTGGATGCTTTGAGTTTGGAAGCTTTTACATTTGACATATTCTTTTATTCATATATCCATGTCATCTATGGTGTGCACTATTCCTGATATTCTTCTCTTTCTTCTATTGTGTTGGGGATAATTGGATCTGTGCTTCCTGTTATCGTTTTTGGGTTTTCCATCACCTGGGTTGCCAACATTTGTGATTTCATTATCTGTTTTCTTTCCTTTTTTTAAATTGTAGAATGTTTTATTCATTCCCATTATCTGTTTGATTATATTGTCCTTTATTTCCTCAGTTAAGGTATTTATTTGTTTCCTTTTTAAGTGTTTCTACCTGTTTGATTGTACTTTAATACATTTACTTAAAAGAATTCGTTTTATATGCATTAAAAGTATCATCTTTGCATGATAATTTATAGGGTAAAAAACTTATTCTTTACAGGTGTAAAGATATCCAGGGCTTGCTGTAGTAGGACAAATAGGTTTTTATGGTGCCGTACTGCATTGGCCTCTGTTGATTATGCTCTTGTGCTTAAATTTTTCCATCTGGTTGTTTCTGGTATTGGCTGGTCTGAGTGTCTTGATTATTGCAGGCCTCTAAGGAGACAGATAGGGATGTGGGTCCAGGTTTTGAGCTGGAATCCTGACAGTCAGAGCTGTAAAGTGACACCCACATTGTACTGATCTATGACTGCTGCAGTTGTAGGTACAGAACAGAAGGAAGATTTAACTTTTCTTTTTGAGAATAATTTTCCTGATAGTTCTCGGTAAGACGTGGGGCCTAGGAACACTGTGTGTGTGTGTGTGTGTGTGTGTGTGTGTGTGTGTGTGCCTGCATGAATGTACACATGTGTGTTTTTGTACTGATGTCTCATATATAGCTGAGAACTCATTTTATTTTCAGTAATGGAGCCAGTTGTGCATCTTTCTTTTGACTGCTGCCCATTGTGTAAAGAAGCTTCTCCCATAAAGTCTGAGAAACTCTAAATGGATGTGGCTATAATTATAAATATTAAGAGGGCAATTTATACTGTGACCACCTAGCAAAATAACAATAGTAGCTTATACACTACGGCCTCTGACCTCCAATGGATGGGGGCAACCCATGCAATGAAAATGTTAGTTACTTAACTGTCAAGATGAATGTCAATTTTTGTGCTAATTTCTGTGTCTTCATCTCTTCCTTTAGAGTCACATGAATGTTGAGAGCTGGATTCTGCTGTCTCCTTGGCCAAGAGACTCCTAAAGGTCTTTGAAATCTGTGATTGTTTTAGGGTTTGTACTGCTGTGATCAAACCCAATAACCAAAGGTAACTTGGATAGAGGAATGTTTATTTCAAGTTACAGGTCACAGTCTACCCATAGAAGCCAGGACAGCAACTCAAAGCTGGAGGTGAAACAGAGGACATAGAGTAGTATTCGTGTTTAGAGATTTGTTCCATATGTGTTATTCAGCTTGTTCTCTTACATTAACTAGAACCAACATCTCAGGGATGTGTCCACCTACATGAACTTGGCTTTTCTACATCACTTACCAATCAGGAAACTTCAGCACTAATTGCACATGGGCTAGTCTCATGGGAAACTCTCTCTCTCTTGCGTTCTCTCTCTCTCTCTCTCTCTCTCTCTCTCTCTCTCTCTCTCTCTCTCTCCCCCTCATTCTCCATCCCTCCCTCCTACTCCCATCCTCTTATTCCTTCATTCTCCACCACTTTCTTTCTTTGTTCATTTTTATTTTTTCTATAGCTGAGGATCTTGTTAAATTTACTCTGTAAATAAGGCTGGCTTTCAATTCAGAGATCAACCTGCTTTGGCCAACCAACCCCTGGGATTAATGGGAAGCACCACCACTGCCTGTTGGTGGTGAGAATATTGTTAATTGAGATTCCCTCTACTCGATTGACTCTAGCTGGCATAAAATAGTCAACACAATAATCTTCTAGAAGATTCCATAGTGATCTGACAATCCAAGTATCCTTATTTATTAGGGAAAAAGTCTAGAAAAATAGTTTCACCTCTACAAACTGTTCTCTGTTTTCTCTTCACTCTCTTCCTGATAAACTAGCCAATCTGCCTGGAATAGAGGTATGGCCAAATTTATAAGTGTAATTTGATGGATAAACATACTTTGGCAGACAGGAGGAGTCACCTACTACAATCCTTTGGTGTGGGGTAAGTAGACCATCCTACCAGACAAAAGAACTGGTAAGGCTGAGAAGCTATGTTTTCTGGGTAATCACAGGATTGATAATGACAGTTGTGGATCCAGTTGCTTGCTAACCTCTATTATCTTGTAAAAATAATTGCAACATCGCATTACAGGGTCATAGCAATCAGGTAGGGACCATTCATGAAGCCCTTTTTCATGGAAATAGAGCCTCCCTATCATCTCAGACTGAGCCAAAGGGAAACACTTACCTCTGGATTCTACCCTACTCTTATTTATTTTAATTTTTATTAGATATATTTCTTTACTTACATTTCAAACGTTATTCCCCTTCCTGGTTCCTTATCCATAAGCCCCAATCCCTCCCCACTCCATCCCCAATACCGGTATTTCCCCTATAGATCCCCCTTATTGCCTCACCCCATATTCCCTCGCAGTGGATTCCAACCTTGGCAGGACCAAGGGCTTCCCCTTCCACTGGTGGCCCAGAAAGAATATTCTCTGCTACATACACAGTTGGAGCCCTGGGTCAGTGCATGTACAATCTTTCGGCAGTGGTTTAGTCCCAGGAAACTCTGGATGGTTGGCATTGTTTTGATTTTTTTAAGGAGTTGCAAACTCCTTCAACTCTTTCAATACTTCCTCTAATTCACCAAAGGGGGTCCCCTTCTCAGCTCGGTAGTTGGCTGGTAACATTGACCTATGTATTGGACATGCTCTGGATGTTTCTCTCAGGAGAGATCTATATCTGATGCCTTTCAGAATGCATTTTTCAACTTCATCAATCTTATCTAGTTTTGGTGACTGTATATATGTATATATGGGACACAAGTGGTACAGACTCTAAATGACCATCCCATGAGTCACTGCTCTAAACTTTTCTTCCATATACACACCTATGGATTTTTTCCCCTTTTAAGAAGGAGTGGGAGCATCCACATTTTCGTCGTCCTTTTTTATTTTTTTTTTTTTGAGCTTCCTGTGATCTGTTGATTGCATCTTGGATAATTTGAGCTTCTTAGCTAATATCCATTTATCATTGAGTACATACCAAGTGTGTTTTTCTGTGATTGAGTAACCTCACTAAGGATGATATTTTCTAGTTCATTCCATTTGCATATGGATTTCATGAAGTCATTGCTTTTGTAGATGTACCACTTCTTTTTTTTTAATCCATTACTCTGTTGAAGGATATCTGGTCTCTTTCCTGCTTCTGGATTTCATAAATAAAGGCTGCTATGAACATAGTCGAGCATGTGTCTTTGTTGTATGTTGGAGCACCTCGTGGGTATATTCCCAAGATAGGTACAGCTGGGTCCTCAGCTAGTGGAATGTCCAATTTTCTGAGGAACCTCCAGACTGATTTCCAGAATGGTTGTACCAGTTTGCAATCCCACCAAAAGTGGAGGAGTGTTCCTCTTTCTCCACATCTTTCTTGCCAGCATCTACAGTCACTTCAGTTTTTCATCTTAGTCATTCTGACAGATGTGAGGTGGAATCTCAGGGTTGTTTTCATTTGCATTTCACTGATGATTAAGAATATTGAATATTTCTTAATGTGCTTACTGGCCATTTGATAATCCTCAGCTGAGAATGTTTTGTTTAGCTCTGTAGCCCATTTTTAATAGGGTTCTTTGGCTCTCTGAAGTCTAACTTCTTGAATTCTTTGTCTATTTTGGATATATACCCTCTATCAGATGTATGACTGGTAAAGATCCTTTCCAATCTGTTGGTTGCAATTTTGTCCTAATGACAGTGTCTTTTGCTTTACAAAACATTGCAGTCTTATGAGGTCCCATTTGTTGATTCTTGATCTTGGAGCAATTGCTATTGTTGTTTGTTCAGGAAATTTTCCCCAGTGCCCATGTGTTTGAGACTCTTTCCTACTTTTTCTTCTATTAGATTGAGTGTATCTGGTTTGATGTGGAGTTACTCGATCCTCTTGGACATAAGCTTTGTACAAGATGATAAGAATGGGAAGATTTTCATTCTTCTACATGCCAACCTCTATTTGAAGCAGCACCATTTGTTGATAATACTATCTTTCTTCCACTGGGTGGTTTTAGCTCCTTTGAAAATGATCAAGTGACTATAGGTGGTGGGTTAATTTCTGGGTCTTAAGTTCTGTTCCACTGATTTATATGCCTGACTCTGTACCACAATCACACAGTTTTTAATGATTATTGCTCTGTAATACTGCTTGAAGTCAGGGAAGGTGATTCCCCCAGAAGTTCTTTTATTGTTGAGTATAGTTTTCACTATCTTGGGTTTTTTGTTATTCCAAATGAATTTGCCAATTGTTCTTTCTATCTCTGTAAAGAATTGAATAAGAATTTTGATGGCGAATGCATTGAATCTGTAGCTTGCTTGTGAAAAAATGGTAATCTTTACTATATTAATCCTGCCAAACCATGAGCATGAAAGATCTTTCCATATTCTGAGATCTTCCTCAATTTCTTTCTTGAGAGATTTGAAGTTATTGTCACACAGGTCTTTCACTTTCTTGATTAAAGTCACACCAACATATTTTCTATTATTTGGGACTATTATGAGGGGTGTCATTTCCTTATTTTCTTTCACAGCCTGTTTATCCTTTGAGTGGAGGAAGGCTACTGATTTGTTTGAGTTAATTTTATACTCCAACACTTTACTGAAGTTGTTTATCAACTAAAGTAGTTCTCAGGTGGAACTTTTGGGGTCACCTTAGTACACTAGGATATCATCTGCAAATAGTGATATTTTGATTTTTTCCCTGCAAATTTGTATCCCTTTGACCTCCTTTCACTGTCTGATTGCTGTGTCCTCCAAATACTGTACTGAATTAGTAGGCCTTCAATTACTATACTGAATAAGTAGGGAGCAAGTGGGCAGCACTGTCTAGTTCCAGATTTTAGGAGAATTGCCTCAAGTTTCTCTGGATTTAGTTTGATGTTAGCTACTGGTTTGCTGTATGTTGCTTTTACTAAGTTTAGATATGAGCCTTGAATTACTTATCTATCCAGGACTTTTATCAGGAAGGGGTGTTTTATATTGTCAAATGCATTCTCAGCATCTAATGAAATAACGATGTAATTCTTAGTTTGAGTGTGTTTTTGTAGTGGATTACATTGATGGATTTTCATATATGCAACCATCCCAGCATCCCTGGGGTGAAGCCTACTTGATCATGTTGGATGGATGAACGTTTTTTTTGTTTTTTTTTTGTTTTTTTTTTTCCGGAGCTGGGGACTGAACCCAGGGCCTTGCGCTCGCTAGGCAAGCACTCTTCCACTGACCTAAATCCCCAACCCCTGGATGAACGTTTTGATATGTTCTTGGATTCAGTTTGGAAGAATTTTACTGAGTATTTTTGTGATGATATTCACAAGGAAAATAGGTCTGAAGTTCTCTTTCTTTGTTGGGTCTTTGTGTGGTTTCAGTAAAAAAGTAATTGTGGCTTCGTAGAAGAGTTTGTTAGTGCTCTGTCTGCTTCAATTTTGTGGAATAGTTTGGACAGTATTTGTATGAGGTCTTCTACAAAAGTCTGATATAATTCTGCACTGAACACATCTGGACCTGGGATCTTTTTGGTTGGGAGACTTTTAATAACTCCTTCTATTTCTTTAGGAGTTATGTGTTTGTTTAGATAGTTTATTGATCTTTATTTAAATTTGGTACCTTGTATCTGTCTAGAAAATTGTCCATTTCCTCCCGATTTTCCTGTTTTGTTGAATATAGGCTTTCGTAGTAGATTCTGAAGATTTTTTTTTAATTTCTTCAGGTTCTGTTGTTACGTCTCCCTATTCATTTCTGATTTTGTTAATTTGGACACACTCTCTGTGTCCTCTGGTAAGTTTGGCTAAGGTTTTATCTGTTTTGTTGATTTTCTCGAAAAACCAACACCTGGTTTTGTTGATTCTTTGTATAGTTCTTTTTCTTTCTACTTGGGTGATTTCAGCCCTGAGATTGATTATTTCCTGACATCCACTCCTCTTGGGTTTATTGTTTCTTTTTGTCTAGAACTTTAAGGTGTGCTGTCAATCTGCTGATATATGCTCTCTCCTGTTTCTTTTTGCAGGCACTTAGAGCTACGAGTTTTCCTCTTAGTACTACTTTCATTGTATTCCATAAGTTTGGGAATGTTATATCTTCATTTTCATTAAATTCTAAGAAGTCTTTAATTTCTTTCTTTATTTTTTCCTTGACCCAGTTGCCATTGAATAGTGCATTGTTCAATTTCCATGTATATGTGGGCTTTCTGTCATTTTTGTTGTTATTGAAGACCAGTGATCTGACAGGATGCATGGGATTATTTCTATCTTTCTATATCTGTTGACGCATATTTTGTGACCTACTGCAAAATCAATATTGGAAAAAGTTCCATGAAGTGCTGAGAAGAAGGTATATGTTTTTGTTTTAAGATGGAATGTTCTATATATACCTGTTAAAACCATTTGGTTCATAACTCCTGTTAGTTTCTGTAGGTCTCTGTTTAATTTCTGTTTCCATGATCTGTCTAGTGATGAGAGCGGGGTGTTGAAATCTCCTACTATTATCGTGTGAGGTGCAATGTGTACTTTGAGCTTTAGTAAGGTTTCTTTTATGAATGCAGATGCCATTGCATTTGGAGCATAGATAGGTAGGATAGAGAGTTCATCTTGGTGGATTTTTCCTTTGATTAATATGAAGTGTCCTTCCTTACCCTTTTTAAAGAGTTTTGGTCGAAAGTCAATTTTATTAGATATTAGAATGGCAACTCCAGCTTGTTTCTTTGGACCATTCACTTGGAAAGCTGTTTTCCACCTATTTACACTGAGGTTGTGTCTGTCTTGTCTTCAGGTGTGTTTCCTGCATGCAACAAAATACTGGGTCCTCTTTATGTATCCATTATATTAGCCTATGTCTTTTTCTTGGGGAATTGAGTCTGTTGATATTGAGAGATATTAAAGAATAGTGCTTGTTGCTTCCTAATATTTTCGTTGTAAGAGGTGGACTTATCTTTGTTTGTTTCTCTTTTAGTTTCATTGCAAGGAAATTATATTCTGGATTTCTGTACGGTGTAGTTTCTCTCCTTGTGGTGGAGTTTTTCAACTATTATCTTGTGTAGGGCTGGGTTTATAGAAAGATATTGTGTAAATTTGGTTTTGTCATTGAATATCTTGGTTTCTCCATTTATGTCAATTGAAAGTTTTGCTGGGTACAGTAACTTGGGCTGGCATTTATGTACTCTTAGGGTCTGTATGACATCTGTCCAGGATCTTCTGGCTTTCACAGTCTCTGGTGAGAAGTCTGGTTTAATTCTGATAGGTCTGCCTTTGTATGTTACTTGATTTTCCCCTTACTGCTTTTAATATTCTTTCTTTCTTTTGTGGATATGCTGTTTTAACTATTATGGGACTGGAGGAATTTCTCTTCTGATCCATCCATTTGGAGTTCTGTAGGCGTCTTTTATGTTTACAGGCATCTCTTTCTTTAGGTTAGGGAAGTTTTCTTCTATAATTTTTTGAATATATTTCCTGGCCCTTTAAGTTTGGAGTCTTCACTTTCTTCTATATTTATTATCCTTAGATTTGATCTCATTGTGTCCTGGATGTCCTGTATATTTTGGGCTAGAAGCTTTTTTCATTTTACATTATCTTTGCCAGTTGTGTCGATGTTTTCTATGATATCTTGTGCCTCTGTGATTCTCTCTTCTATTTCTTGTATTCTGTTGGTGATGCTTGTATTGCTTGTACATATTGCTCCTTGTCTCTTCCTTTTGTTTTCTATATCCAGGCTTTCTCTCTCTGTGCTTTCTTTATTGTTTCTACTTCCATTTTCAATTCCTTCACCTGTTCGTTTGTATTTTCCTGTAATTCTTTCAGGGATTTTTGTGCTTCATCTCTAAGGGCTTCTATTTGTTTACTTGTGTTTTCCTGCATTTTTCTATGGGTGTTCTTTATGACTTTCTTAAAGTTCCCCATCATTATCAAAAATTTGATTTTGAAAACTAAATCTTTCTTTTCTGGTGTGTTTGGATATCCAGTATTTTCTTTGTTGAAAGATCTGGGCACTGATGATGCCAAGTAGTCTTGGTTTCTGATGCTTAGTTTCCTGCACTTGCCTCTAGCCATTGGGTTGTCGCTTGTGTTTGCTTGTCTTGCTGTTTCTGAGAGTGACTCAACCCTGGTATAGGCATCTGTGTCACCACTCCTATAGAACTATTTTTCCTGTTTACTTTCAGCCTTTCCTGAGACAAGGTGTTCTGATTTCAGGTGTGTTCATGCTCCTGGACACTGTCTTCCAGCTCTAGGCATAGGCAGGAATTAAAGGTTCCTGCCCCAGATTGCTCTTGTAGGTCCTTGCACCCAGCAGACACAGTTGACACTATGTGATTCTCTCTTGTGTCTGGTCTGTGGACAGAGGGCTGTCTCCTCGGACTTCTCAGCAGTATCCACACTTTTGCAGATCCAGCTCTCTCCCCCATGGCATTTAGGTGCAGGGAGCTGTCTGGCCAGTTCAGTTCAGTCCTGGGCGCAGATCAGAACAGTTGGTACCAGCAGCTGTCTGTTCCTATATACTTGTGTCCAGGGGCACTGTGCAGTTTCCCCTTGGACAAGTGATATGAGCCGAGGTATGCAGAGGTGGCAGTCTGTCCTACAGCTTCAGAATGTCTCCACACCCTACTCTTAAAAGGTTTATAATGTTTCTATCCACAGGGAATATAGTGCATTTCTTATTTCACCAAAAATTATCCCAGAGTGGCAATTTTATTGAGCTGTAATACTCAGAGGAAACATTCTCTCACCAAGCAATCATCACTAGAGGTTGGATTCAGCCTGCATGTGGTGTTCATGTCCCAGATACCAATACTATTACCCTCGGCTGCCTGCATTTACTCGTGTGATTCATAGCTACTTCCTACTGCCTGTTTGCCTAGTAGTTCCAGGTGTATTTCTCAGATGTTTGACTGTTCTGGACAAACCAGAATCTGGAGGAATCTTTTTTCCCTTCCAGAGCAGAAATACTCAGAATATATCCTTTCTGCTGCAGCAGAATATAACACATGGATTCCCCTATGATGAACTACATTCTGCCTACTCTGAATAGTCATAACACCCCCAGTCACAAGGCAGATAGGCAGCTCAACAATTTGGGATACATGCATCACTTTCCTCATCAAGGTTCCTTACAAAACAGTAGGAAAAGTAAGCATGCATTTGTCATAGCAGCACATGAAATAATGATGCACTGTATGTACTTTGTGTGAGATGGGAATTGAAGAGATTTGTGTGCAGCTCAGGTATTCTCTTCTTGGAAGAAGGAAGCGTGCAGAGTGGAATTTGACCAGGAAGACTATCACATCTTTTCTAGGGAAGAAGATGTGCTTGGTGGGTTCCTCGCTGCATGGCTTTCAGTGTTATTGCTTCATATGATGGTAAACAGCAGGGCTTCTCCATCAGGATTGGCAGGTTTTGAGGCTTCTTTCCTGTTTGGTATGAAATACATGGGGATGGACCTTGGCTGGGAGAGCATTAAGTAGGCAAGAGCTTGTGGTCAGTTTTTCCTTAATTTAAGAATGGAAAGGCTGATGCAGAGGCATGCATAGTGATGGAAAGTAATAGAAAGCATATTTAATAATTTGAACCCTGAGGCAGAGGGCTGTACAGTTCTCTCTATTCTGGACCATCTTTTGGGGCTCCTTTCTAAATTGTACTGAGTTGGGGTAGTTTATCAGAGTAGAAATGGTGTATGGAGCAGAAAGAATGTTCTGGGTTGCTTGGGTTCCCATGTGGCGTGGTAAGGGCAGCTATCCTATGAGCAAGGCATGTTCCTGCAGTCTACCTCCAGCAATGTAGTCTTCTTACTTATGAAATTAGATCTCTACTGGTCTGGAAGTTGCTGGGTTGGAGAGGCTGGCCAGTGATCCCCAGAACTACTTGTCCTTGATTCTTACTTTTGTGATTATGAATATGCTCCAACACTTGGCCTTATAACCATATGGTTTTTCTGGGATTGAACTCTGGTACTCATATCACTGAGTGGGCTATCTCAGTATCCCAAAAGTGTATATTTAATGGCATGATTTCTGTGATGGAGAGACATTTGTATATGAAGGCACTTAGACTCCACTTTCCCTGTGACTATCTATTTTATGTTGGTAGGAAATTGTCTGGAACATGCCTGTCACCAACAATCCATCATCAGATTGAGAAGGGACAGTTTGTAGAACACAGGCTGGAACAGAATGAAAAAGTTATAGGGTATCTTTCTATTCATTCTTCCTTTTATACCAAATTGGGTGTTTTATTAGAAATATATAGGGTCTAATAATGTAATTAATTTTTGAGCCAGGATCTGACAATGTAGACTTGGAGAAACAGAATTCGTTATATAGACTTAGTGTGGCTTCAAATTCATAGAGAGCTACCTGTATCTGCCTCTGGAAAATTGGATTATGTTTAGACATGGCACATACCTAAAGGACCATGACAGCAAACAAAGAAAGAGAAATTGAGACCAATTAAAATTGTGAATATCAATGTGAAAATACTTAATAAAATTCTCAATCAAAGAAACACGTCAAAACAATCTTCCATCATGATCATGTATGGTTCCTCCCGGGGGTGCAGGGATGGTTAAATATGCAGTAATCCATCTACATAATCCACTATATAAAGAAACTGAAAAAAAACAAAAACAACAAACAAACAAACAAACAAACAAACAAATGATCATTTCATTAGATGCCAAGAAAGCCTTTGACAAAATTCAAGAAGCTTTAATGATAAAAGTCAAGGAAAGACCAGAAATTCAAGACACATATATAAACATAGTAAAAGAAATATACAAGAAACCAGTAGTCAACATCAAACTAAATAGAGTGAAACTTGAAGCAATCCACTAAAATCAGGGATAGACAAGGATGCCCACTCTCTACCCTACCTATTCAATATAGTACTAGAAGATCTAGACAGAGCAATTAGAAAACAAAAAGGAGGTCAAAGGGCTACAAATTGGAAAGGAAAAGTCAACATGTAACTATTTGAAAATGATACAATAGCATACTTAAGTGACACAAAAATTACACCAAAGAACACCTAAACCTAATACATAACTTCAGCAAAGTGGCTGGGGAAAAATTAACTCAAACAAATCAGTAGCCTTCCACTACTCAAAGAATAAATAGACTGAGAAAGAAATTAGAGAAATCACACCCTTCACAATAGTCACAAATAATATAAAATACATTGTTGTGAATAGAACCAAGCAAGTGAAAAAAAATCTATATGACCAGATCTTTAAGTCTCTGAAGAAAGACATCTAAGAAGATCTTAGAAGGTGGTAAGATTTCCCACACTTATTGATTAACAGGATTAAGATAGTAAAATGGCCACTTTGCCAAAAGATCACTAAAGATTCAAAACAATCCCCATTAAAATTCTAACTCAAATCTTCTTAGTATTAGAAAGAACAATATACAAAGTCATTTGTAATAACAAGAGAAAAAAACAGTACAGTGAAAAATTTTCTCAAAATAAAAGAATGTCTAGGGAATCACTTTGTTTACCTAAAGCTATATTACAGAGTGACAGTGATAAAATTGTATGGTATTAGTACAGAGACAGGCAGGAAGGTCAGTGGAATAGAGTGAAGTCCCAGAAATGAAACTACACACCTGTCATCACTTGATCTTTGACACAGGTCCTAAAACCACACAGTGGGGGAAAAGATAGCATTTTCAAACAATGGTGCTGGTGCAATTGGAGGTGAGCATGTAGAAGAATTCAAATTGATCCATTCTTATTACCTTGTACAAAGCTGAAATACAAGTGGATCAAGGACCTCCACATAAAACCAGATACACTCAAACTGATAGAGGAAAAGGTACGGAAGAGCCACAAACACTTGGGCACTGGGGAAATTTTTCTGAAAAGAACATCAGTGGTTTATACTCTAAGATCAAGAATAGACAAATGGTACCTCATAAAACTGCAAAACATCTGAAAGGCAAAGGATACTGTCAATAGGACAAAACACAACCAATGAATTTGGAAAAGATCTTTACCAATCCTACATCTGATATAGCACTAATATATTAATATATACGGATAATTCAAGAAGTTAGAATCCAGAAAGTCAAATAGTCCTATTAAAAATGAGGTTCAGAGCTAAATAAAGAATTCTCAACTGATGAATCTCGAATTTCCAAGAGGCACCTAAAGAGATTTTCAACATCTTTAGTCTTCAGGAAAATGTAATTCAAAATGATTCAGAGATACAACAGCACACCAGTCAGAAAGGCTAAGTTAAAAAAAAAATCAGGTGACAGAAAATGCTGTCAAGAATATGGAGAAAGCGGAACACTGTTCCATTGTTGTTGGGATTACAAGCTGGTACAACCACTGTGGAAATCAGTCTGGCAGTTCCTCAGAGAATTCAACAAAGTCATAATTGAGAACACAGCTCTACTACCCCTGGGGATATGCCCAAAAGATGCAACAAAATATAACAAGGACACATGCTCCACTATGTTCACAGCAGACTTATCTATAATAGACAGGAGCTAGAAAGAACCCAGATGTCCTTCAACAGAGAAATGCATACCGAAAATGTGGTACATGTACACAAAGGAATACTACTTAGGTATTAAAAGCAATGACTTCATGAAATCCTCAGGCAAATGGATGAGAATAGATAATTACCAAGTGCCAGAAGAACACACTTTGTATACATTCACTGATAAGTGATTTTTAACCCCAAACCTTGGAATACCCAAGATACAATTCATAGACCACATGAAGAGAAAGGAAGACCAAAGAGTTGATGCTTTAGTCTTTCGTAGAAGGGGAAACTAAATATTTACCGGAGAAAATGTGGAGACAAAGTGTGGAACAGAAGCTGAAGCAAAGGCCCTCCCATATACTGACAGCAAATCCAGACACTATTGAGGATTTCAGCTTGAAGTGGCAGCTGAAAGGTTCTGGATATAGCTGTTTTCTGAGAGGCTCTGCAAGAGCCTGACCAATACAGAGCCAGATGCTTCCAATTACCTATTGGATTGAGAATTGGGTCCCCGATGGAGTAGTTACAGAATTGACTGAAGGAGCTGAAGAGATTTGCAACTCCATAGGAAAGAAACACTAATATCAACCAACAAGTCCCACCAAAGCTCCGAGGGACTAAACCACCAATCAAAGAGAATTCATGGATTAAACCACGGCTCCAGTTTCATATGTAGCAAAAGATGACCTTGTTGAGCATCAATAGGAGGGGAGGCCCTTAGTTCTGTGAAGGCTTGATTCTCTAGTGTCAGGGAATTCCATGGTGGGGTGGTGGGAGGAAGTGAGTGGGTCAGTGGGGGAGCACATTCATAGAAGCAGCAGGAAGTGGGGTGGGATAAATAGTTTCCAGAGGGGATACCAGAAAAGGGGAAAAATTTGAAATGTACATAAAAAATCTAATAAGAGAAAAAATGGTTTATGTACACATGATGACAGGATGCATTCAACATATCTCTCATCCAGTAACTCCAATAAATTCTTTCTCATCTACTTTAGGGAATTTTTTCTCTTAGGAAAACCACTTTAGAGAGTCCTTAGTTACATCTTTTTGCACATGGTCCCATAAACCCTTGGACAAGCCTGTTGGCTACTTTTGTGTTCTCCTAGAGCTCTGGGCAGAAGCAGTCCAAGTATCTGTCTACAGTGTACATACAACAGGACTTGACATAAGAGCAGATAGTGTCTTTCCAACACTGAAGCTTCATCTGACACTTTAATTCTCTCAAGAGGAAGATGATCTAGAAGATGTCACGTGACTTGGCAGTTTGGTACCCATCAGAATAGCATTACCCTGAGTGTGGCCTTAATTCGGTTAAGGAAAACAACTCCATAGCAATGCTTCATATCCATGATTTACTTTGAAAAGGTATCTCAGTGACAACTTGAACAAATCCTTTCACTTCCAATACATTAAAAATTCACCCCTCCCAATAAGAATTCAACTTGTAATCTTTAGATAATGCAAGTATTTAGATATTATTTTTCCTTGAAATAGAAAAGAAACAAATGACATTCACAACCATGTTATTGAAAAATTAATATGAATACTAAATTATTCATGAGCATAAAAATAACATGAAGGTGATATTGTTTCAATCACAGGCAATAATGCTTCCTTTTGTGTTGATGAAGCATCTGTGGAAGCCTTAATATGCCAGATTACTAGGTAAAAGAAGGAAACTTGTGTATGCATGCAAGTGATTCTTCTTGGGGGAAAGGAATACAGCCTGTGGGCTCCAAAGCCCCAGAGGCTTTTTACATTTGTAGCTGCCCAGAGGGAGTCTGCTTTTGTCTCTTTGGATAAGCACTGCTCTCCTTAGCTTTTCTTAACTACCTGTCACCAAAGGACATTATGGGAAGATGTTGTACATCTCCTCTTTAAAAAATTTTGTTCCTTTCCTACTCCATTTGCTGGCAATCTCCCTCCATTCCTTCTTTTATACTCCATGTTGGTTGGCTCTCAATCACTTTCAAATCTAGCTCCAGGGGATAAGAAGCCTTCTTCTGGCCACCATGGACATCAACACACACACAAACACACACACACACACACACACACACACACACAGAGAGAGAGAGAGAGAGAGAGAGAGAGAAAGAGAGAGACAGAGAGACAGAGAGACAGAGAGGGAGAGAGGGAGAGACAGAGACAGAGAGAGACAGAGAGAGACAGAGAGAGAGAAAGACTCACACTGCACACACATACATACATGCACACATTCACAGGCACTGGAACAATATATGCACTCAAAAAACAATTAAAAATTGTGGGGTTTTTTGTTTTGTTTTGCTTTGTTTTGTCTTTTTTTTCTTTTTTCCTTTTTTCAGAGCTGGGGACTGAACCCAGGGCCTTGTGCTTGCTAGGCAAGTGCTCTACCACTGAGCTAAATCCCCAACCCCTTGTCTTGTTTTTTTTTTTTTTTTTTAAGTGGAGTTAGGAACAATGAGGAAAATGTCCATGAGGGCTCTGCTGACTTAACTAGAAGAAATGTGAGACTGGATAAACAATGAGATTGCTTTCACATGGTTCCCTAGAGCCTGAATCATCATTGCCCTTATCCTCAGTATAAGTAATAATTTTGTACAAAGTTTCACCTTTATGTACATTTCTTCCTATAATATGTCAAAATGTAATAGACTAAATTGTGGATAAGAATGGCTTTAAGGTATCTTCTGCCTATTCAAGGAAGAAGACTTCAGGGATATATAAAAAAAAAGAAAAAGAAATAGTAGACTAAGACTTGTTAGTCCGTATATTAGAGAGAACATCTTCCCATGCTGCTCTGCTTGGTCCACTTTACATACTGTATAGTTTACTTTCTTCTTTACTGTCTTGCCTCTGCTAAAACATAAACACTGACTGCTTGTTCACTCTACCTGAGCTGTGTTCTGAATTATATGACTTTAGCAGCAAAAACAAGGTGGGCAGGATCTAAAAGAACCCAGGAGGAGATACCACTTATTCATCACAGGAGAAACCTGGAGAACTACACAAAAGGAAGAATGAGGTTGAAAAGAGACACACGTACTTGTGCTACCAAGAATAAGTTGCTTCTGACAAAATAGACCAGTGATTATGTTTCTTGGATCCAGACCTTTTTATAGCTCCATGTTCCAGTCTGGTCCTATGCTAAATAGAGAGAAATAGTGATGTCAAGGAAGAAGTATGATCTCAGCTAGTGCCTCTTCATGTGACCATCTTGGAGGCCAGAAATGTCTAAATACTACAGTGCAGAGCAAGTTAGAAAATATAGTAATAAAATGATAATGATAATAATAATAACAACAACAAGAGCAGAAGCAACAACAAGAACTACAACATAGCTTCCAGAATCTTTGTCTACCTAAATACTATCCTGTGCATCTCTCTGTCCCTGGCTCTGTGTCTGTACATTTGTGTGTATTGCTAACAAAAGCCTTTCTTTTCTCCTTTCCAGAATCACACAGACAACATCACATTGGGAAGAAGTAAGGGATAGCTTTCAGAATATTTAAAAGTATTTTACAATGGATTAAATCACAGAGTCCAACTCACACAGATAACAAATCTATGCTATCAAGCTCGTTGTTTTACAACATCTACAGTGGATATCCATTTTATCAGACTTATATCCAAGAGATGACTATTATAACACACAAATACACGTGTGTTACTCTTATGTCAGTTCCACGGAAGGGTAAGTAACATAAAGTCATAACCTTAGGTTATAAAAACTGCTCACATGATACATCCAAGCCAATTAAGGTAGATCTTTTCATTGTTCTTTTAAAAGCAGGATAAACAAAAGGCTGAGTTCAAAGAAGGGTAGCAGTCATAAGTTTTCAGTGACCTCAAGCTGTCTCACTAACTAATTTTGGAACCCAGCAAATGTTCTAGTCTCTTAACAATGTAATATGTCACTGCCATTGTGCTTTGCATCATCAACTCTAATTTCAAAAGACTGTAGATAGCATCACTATTGTTATTAGTACCAAAAGCTAGCAGCTAGGACACTATTAACATCCAGCTTGCTCTCTATATGCATACCTGTTGTAAAAATATAAAAAATAAAATGCTGTCCTTTATCCCCACTAAGTCTACACTGTAGTGCCCCAAGATATCTGCTAGGCATCTTAATTCTCAGGCAGCAAAGTCTCTCAACCACATTGGTCCATCCCATATTACACTGCTGAAGGCCTTTTTCTGAGCTTGGCAGCAATTTCTCTACCTATCTAGTCCCCAAGGCAGGTTTCAATGCCGGAGACTCACATCCCAATTCCACGACAGTCCAGTGTCTCCAGCTGCCATCACACACTTCCCTACAATCAAACAATCACACAAAAGAACACACAACACAATATTCTTTGACCCAATTTATAAGATAAAATTGCCCACCTAAACGTCCAAAGCCCATTACACATACATCCCTTAAAATGTTAATAAAAGCCTGTAACTACACAGAGCCGAATCCTAACTTCAGTTTCCATTTTCTCTCGGCCATAACTACTCTCTCTGTCCCTCCTGTCTCTCCTCTTTACGTTCCAGTCTTCTCCTCTTCCTTCAAACTTTTCTCCTGCCCATCCTTCCTTCTTGTCCAATGACAGGACTCCTTGTATCCTGTACCTGCTCTCACCTGTATTTTACAAATTAAATAGAGAGAAGGTCCTGGTGAATTCACCTGTGTCCTGAGTGCTTGACTAGGCAGTTGTCCTTGGTGCAGTGGAATTAGCATCAAAATTCTTATAACTCCAGGACAAACCACAACCTATACCTATACTAATTGTGAAACTGAAATAAATATTCAAACTTTGAAATCATGCACACTAAAAAATTTTATTTGCATCACAAAGTAGTTAGTTTTTGTAAAAAAAATATTAAAATAAGAACCACTCATGTTTTGAGGTTACATGATTCTAGGATTTTACTTATTTGTCAAAAAAAAAAAAACAAGTGAAGAAGGCATAAAACCTGAAAATTAAGGAAATATATCAAAACAGTAAATATTTAAGGAGATAAATAGTAGTAAAGTGAAAATGGCAACAGTTGTGAGCCCACAAAGGAATGGGAGTCTAGGTGTAGAAAAGAAACTGAGCACAGCCTAACTGAAAGTGTATACAGTAAAAATCAAATATGTTTGGACAATTACTCAAACCTTAAAATGATACAAGCTGATAAAATCATCAAAAATATAGTATGAGCAATACGGTAAAGAGAATTATATTTTTTGTATCTGGGAATCATAGGCAATGTTTTCACTCATCTGGGAATAAAATAAATATCAATTAGAAACCAGGAAAACGTATGTGATTAGCTTTATTGGTGGAAGAACATGAATCATTCACATTTACACACACACACACACACACACACACACACACACACACATATATATATATATATATATACATGGGAAATGTATCTGCAGTTTAGAGCACTGACTGTGCTACCAGAGATGTGGATTTCAATTCCTTCGCAGCAATACATTGGTGGCTCACAGTAATATGCAAAGGGATCCAGTGTCCTTTTCTGATTTGTCTGGTATAATTATATACATAAAATAAATAAAATAATTCTTCCAAGAGAAGTATAAAAGAGATAATAAGGCCACATTCAAAAACAAACAAACAAAAAAAACAAACCATCAAACAAAAAAACAGCTTACTCTAGTGGAGTTCTAAGCAGAAGAAAAACTGGTTTCTGTTCCAAACATAACAAGAACAAGAAGGGAAGGATTTATTGTAGGGCATGGGATAGATGCTTGTGTGTAGAGTTCCAATAAGAGGAAATAACAGGGCACAGTAGTTATGGCTAAGCAACTGCAAGACTTCTTGCTGAAGACAGTTAGAGTTGTCCAATAAGCAAGTAAATAGCAAAGTGTTCTCAGACAAGTGCTGTGGATTTTTTTTTCCTTACAAAATCCTGATTCGACATGTCAATATTATGTCTAGATGAGACAGAAGTCTAACTAAAAATTAGGCAAGGTAAGTATCTAAGCATATATACAGATATATGTAATAACTCTACACTGTACAAATAGCCACAACGCATGAGCACATGCACACACACACAACATACACACAAACATTTTATATAACAATTCAATGCAGTATATATCTATATCTACATCTACATCTACATCTACATCTACATCTATATCTATATCTATATCTATATCTATATCTATATATGTACAGCATATGCACAGGTCTATATAACAATTTTATACTGCACATACACACCCACATATGCAAATCATTATAATAACTCTATGTTCCACACATATACCTACATATATATGTATATAAATATACACAATTCTATATGCTAGCTATGTGTTGTACACATACATCCACAGCATACATACAGGCCTATATAATAGCATTTATTCTATATACATACATCCACAGCATATATACAGGTTTTTATAATGACTCTATGCTTTATACATATATTCACATGTACACCCATACCTGTTATATAGGTTACTTTTCTCATTGCTATCATCAAATACCTGATAACAATGTAGGAAAGGAAGGGATTATTTTTGCTAAAAGTTCAAAAATGTAGTCCATCACAGTGGATAAATAATAAGGGCAGAATGTCAAAGAAGCTGGTAATGTTGGACCTACAGTCAGTGAAGGGGGGCCCTGCAGGTTTCAAGTGAATCACACAGGGAGATAAAAATCAAAATCTAGTATAGATTTCCTTTGTCACCTTGTATCAAACATCCAGGAGTCTAATAAGAGGCAGTTTATATCTATTGTATTTAACTTAGTACAATTTGGGGAAAAATTGGTGTAATAAACTTCTAGATGCACAAAGAAGCATAAATACATTGAAACTCAACATGGTCATCAGAACAAGACTCAGGGAACTTGTGGACCATGCTCTAACAATTGTGTTTCTGGGACTAGAAACACCACAGTCTTACTGAAGAACTCTGGACTAAAAACATATGACAACTCCACCCACTGTGATTCTGAAGTGCATCTGGAGAGACAACTTGGAACCAGGCAGCATGCTGGCTCTGGCCTCTGAATCTAAAGTCACCCAAACTTTTGACCAAGGAAAATGACTTTCTTGTGTCCCTTTTCTTGGTATTGTTATGCTTCTTGGGTAGCTTTTACTATTTCCTTTCTCCTTTTTTTTTCTTGGCTTCCGTTTAACACCATGTTACACAGAGGATTAAGCCCTTCAAAAAGCTTTGGAACAAGCCAGGAGGCTAAGCAGAGTCTGAGTTTGAGGTTTCATGGAAAGCCACCAGAGTTTTAGTGTTATTTGGAATCCTTTATGTCAGCAGCCTTTTTGTGACAATTTGGAGAATTCCTGGTATGGGAGTTAAGGAACTTGCCTTTAAAGACTGAAATCTTAACATGAAGTCTATGGGAAAAGCTTTAGATAGAAAGGAGAGGAAGGATAGAGAGAAACATGAGGAGAACCACAGAAACATAAGAATAATAATACAATGCACATATCAACAAACAGACAAGGTGGAATGGAATAGAGGACTGATAAGCAAACCCACATAGTTCCATCCATATAATTTCTAGACCTAAAAGTCTGGATATCCATGTGTGGAAGACAAAAAAGTTGATTCATGCCACGCATCCTGTGCAAAAGCCAATTCAGGTCTCAAGAAATGGTTCAACAATTAAAAGACATTGCTGAACAATCATGAGGATGAGAGGTTGGATCTCAGTACCAAAATAACATGTATGGCACTCTGTGCTTGCCTGAAACCTCAGCCCTGAGAAGAAATGGAGGCAGGAGAATTAACAAGGTTTGGTGAGGAAACACAACCCAGTGCTCAGAGAAAGGATCTGACTCAAAAAATTATACACCCACATACACACACCCACTCATGTGTGTGTGGGGGGTGGGTGTGTTGGTGTGTGTGGGTGTGGGTAGGTGTGGGAGGGTATGTAGGGAATGATAAGGAAGACACCTGATACCGTCTTCTGGCTTCCACACAGGTGTACAGGCAAGTGCCCCTGCATCCACACATACACATACACATACACATACACATACACATACACATACACATACACATACACATACACATACACATACACATACACAGAGACACATAAACAAAACAAAACACTTTATTTTACACTTAATTCCAGCAGGTTAGGAGCAGTTTGGGTGATTTAAGTGAGAATAGGCCTTGTAGGCTAATAAGGTTAAATACTTGGTCCCCAGTTTGTATAACACTTTGTGAAGGATTAGAAGGCCTTGTTAAATAATATATGGCCTTCTTAGAGGAGGCTTGACCTTATTGGAGGATTGTGACCTTGTTGGAGAAGGTGTGGTGTATTTGAAGGAAGTATGGCCTTTTAAAGAGGTGGGATCTTGTTGGAGAAGGTCTTTTGGGAAGGGTTGCTACAATTCTAGAAAAGCTCTGGCCTGGCTAGGAGAGGAATGGGCATGTAGAACATGTGGCCTTGGTAAAGGATGTATGGACTTAGAAGTATGGTCTTGTTGGAGTAAATGTGGCCTGTTAAAGAAGGTGTGGGCTTGTTGGAGAAGGTGAGGACTTAGCGGAGGAGATGTAGTAGTTGTAGTAGTGTTAGAGGAATTGGAAGAGAAGGAGAATAGGAAGGTATGCTGTAAATTGTACATTATTAGCATACCATGTGTGTTGAACACACAAATTCATATCATTTGTGTTTCACTGTATAATACCTGCACAAAATCAAGTCAACCAAAATGTCCTTTTAGGTAGGTGAGACACTCTCCATGCCTCACCTCTAACTGAACAACGATTTGCAGTTGGCAAATAAAAATCATTCTTCATGGAATGTTTGGCCACTGGTGGGTTCCATATCCCTCAGTGGATGGACACATATACAGACATAAATATGCAGGATTAATGGGATTTAGTAGATTATGAATAAATGAAGAATTTATGAACTTAGGAATGAATTTTGGACAGAAATAGGGGAATTGAACTGGTCAAATAGGGATGGCCTGTGATTATATTTTATTGTAAATATTTATCAAATTCTCAAGGAAATAGGAATACTCTGATTAGTACTGATGACCATGGATAATTTAAAATGAAATAGTTCAAGCACAACCAAATAATAAATAAATGAACCAAACAAAAGAATATCCATTATATGATATAAGAAGATTAAACTCGGGTGAGCCAAATGCTGACTAAATATAAAACTCAATAGATTGGAAGCATAATTTGAAGACCTGTCATACAGTATAGCAAAAGTACAAATGTATCCAGATTCATTTTATAAATAAAATAAGGTAACAAAGTTTATTTTAGAAAAAGACTGAGCAAAATGTAATATATAATTTCACACAGTTCTTTCTGCTCTGCCCAGATATTGATATAGAAGTATAAAACTTTCATTTCATGGGCTGGAGATGTAGCTCAGAAATTAAGAGAAACAGCTGTTCTTTAAGAAGACATACATTTCCTTCTCAGTTTCCAAATACTAGGAGAGAGTGAAAGAGTGAGACAAAGGAAGTATTAATGAATTGCTGGGTGAGTTGAGACAAGGTTTCTCTGTTAATGATTATCTTTATATCATTCTTGCTAGACTTCTTGCTAAATCCTCTAAGTCAGGGACTACACTTTCTGATCGATCTCTTTGTCTCAAGCCTTGTTCTATAGAGATAAGCATTGACAAATGATGACCAAGAAGAAGTTCTTGTTTTGTGTCTGTTTCATTTGGCCAAAGGAGACTCAGGAACAAAAAGAATTGAGAATGTCTTTGTTGTATGAGTAATGACTCATAAACCTAAAGACAAGGACATACTCAATAGTGGCAGGTGTCTTTGGGTAAGAGATGTTAATGCCATGTATACTTAAGACAAGTGGTTAATGTCTAGAATATGTAAAGAAGTAGAAAAAACTATACACATACACACACACACACACACACACACACACACACACACACACACACACTTCCTACACCAAACTGCCAAACATCTGGCTGTTGAAAGTAGAAAGTAAATCAGTATAAAGTGCCCCACATCTTTAGGTATCCGAAAAGTGCAATTAAAACTGATCTGAGATTTTAATGCTTCCCCTGTCAGAATAGCTATTATCAAGAAAGAAAAGGATATGGCTGAAAAGGTGACTCAGAAGTTAAAAGGGATTGTTGCTCTACCTAATTTCAGTCCCAGGACACATGACAGTTGCCTGTACCTCCAGCTCCTGGAAGTCTGTACAATCTTGTGTTCTTCACCTATACCTGTACTTTTGTTCTCAAACTCACTTCCACATAGACATAATTTTAAAAAGAAAGTAAATAACAAATAGCGGTAGGGAGGTAAAGATGGGGGCAAAGTGTGACCTACATGATGATAGTGAGAGTAAAGTTATGCTAAAAAAAAGTGGAAACCAGTAGGGAGGCATCTCAAAAGAATACAATTAATAAAACCATGACTCAGCTACTCCTTGGCATGTGCTTGAAGGATGCCATAGCTAACCACAGAGATACTTGCACATCATTGTTCATTTCTCAGATCATTTGTAATAGTGAGGAAATGGAGTCAGACTAGATGTCCATCAACATAAGAATGGATAGTAAAAATTAGACATGTATACGGAGGAACTTTAATTTGCAGTAAAGAAAAAATAAAGATTTATGAAATTTTCAGAAAAACTGATGAAATAGGTGATGCAGAAGACAATAGAAACTAGAAGCGGGGATGCTGGAGACCAAAGAGTACCCTGAGGAAAGAAGGGGCAGGGAAAGTAGGGATAGAGTATTCAGGGGCAGGCAAAAGGAAAAGAGGGGAGAGTAGGCAAGGGGTGAGAAATCAGCCAAAATGAAATATGCATAAGTAATTTACTTTCCTATTGTGTTGAAATACTCTGACAAAAACAACACAAGAAGGGAGGAGTTTCTTTCAGCTCATGCCGCTAGGAACTGCCTATCAGTGAAGTATCTGCACCCATCATGTCCATCAACAGGAAGTAGATACATAGGTTAGTTCTCAACTCACATATATCTCTGGGAACACCCCTAGCTAATGAGCAGTTCTTCACATCTTAATTAACTTAATTAAGAAACTCTATCACAGGTATGCTTAAAGGCCCATCTCTCAGGTGACTCTGGATCTTCACAAGTTGACAATTGAGATTAATCACTTCATTTCTCTGGTGGCATTTTGTTTTGGTTCAGAGACTCCAGGAAAAGCAAGTGTGTCCGGTTTTCTCTGTCATTTGTTCTCCTTTCATCCTATAATAGAGCATCACATTTCCAGGATAGCTAGACAAGACTAACATGCCTGTGTGGCTTCTTCATCCCCAATACTTGAAATATTCACAGTCTGGGATTTAGAAAGAGATCTGGAGACACTCCCGGGAAGGTACTCCCTGCCAGTAGGTGGTGAATGATTGATGAATGCAAAATAAAATATTGATGTGCTGAATCAAACATCAGGCCTGTTTCCCTCCAAAGGAGCTTGTGACTTGTGTTACAAAGACATCACAGCATGTGTTGTCTTACATCACATGTGTTCCAAACATTACAACTTCAGATTAGTTTTGACTTACAGATACCCTGGTACATTTAGGCTAATACTCCTATGGACCTTGGCAGGTGGCTGCTGGGAATCAGTAATAGAAAATTTTTACCTTCCTTGGATCATGAAAACTTATGAGAGCTGACTCAAAAAATTCATTTTTTTCTGCATGCCCTCTGTTCTCTTCATCAATAAGCACTTTCACCCTCTTTACACAATTCTGTCAATGAAAGCTTTATGCATGCTTTTAGTGATACTCGTCTTCTTTAAAATATTTGTTTTGAACAGTTTGCTTTTCTAAAATAGACTAAATTTCTAAACTTGAAAAGTGACTTTTACAGGGAGTGAGTGCTGCACTTGTCTGTATGTATAAAGACAATTATTAAGAATACAGTTATGAATTATGTATGGACAATGTACTGTGGGAAGTGCAACACCAGGACACATTTGTAACACAAATCCTACATCTACGGCTTTGGGAATACTGAAGACAAAAAAATAAAAAGAGTGTAAGAGCCAGGAAAGAAGGAAATCTTATATTAGATTCTCCTAGAAAGACAAGGAAGCGATATTTGTGATGGTCTCAACAGTATGGCTGACAAACAAGGTTTACACAAATACAATACCAATAGACATTCTAATGTGGAAGGGGAAGTCTCACAGGGTCCCATCTCCAGACAAAGACTGTTGAAAGTGGGAAAAGTAGTTTTTCCTAAGAATAAGCCTCGTAATTGAGTATACAACACCTAATGACCAGCCCTGAATTCACATATGTACAAGCAACAGTAATCGGAGTCAAAAAGTTGTATTTGTATATTTATATATACGTACAACACAGAGGTGTATAAAAAATACTGCTACATTGTGGTTATAGGAACCCTGCTTTGTCATATACAAACAATCCACTCTCTTTAGTCACTTGTTTTTTTTTTTTTTAAAGATTTATTCATTTATTATATATACGTACACCAGAAGAGGGCATCAGATCTCTTTACAGATGGTTGTGAGCCACCATGTGGTTGCTGGGAATTGAACTCAGGACCTCTGGAAGAGCAGTCGGGACTCTTAACCACTGAGCCATCTTTCCAGCCCTAGTCACTTCTTTTAATGAAGCCATACAAGTTTTCTTTAAAAGATACGTTTTAAAAAGATTTATCATGATCAATTGTGATTTTCATTAAGATGAGATCATAAATTTTAGAGGGTTTAACGCAGAGGGAATGGGAGGAACAGTAGGAAGGAAAGGAAAGGCAGAAATGATGTGACGATATTTTGTTGAAAACTAAAGCAGATGTTAAAAGCTACAAGGAGAGAAAAAGGATTGAGATTATTCTAAATTTTGTGAATATGTGTGTATAAGTCAGGATATGTGTATGTGAATGTATGTGGATGATTGCAGAAGGATATGGGCTAACAGATGTGGGAGTTCAGAATCAGATACTGTAGAAGAGCTGCAAGTGCTCCGAGTCATTTCTGAAACCCCATAATTACTTTCTCGTCAACAATTTCTGAAGTAGCAATTTCCTTGCCTTTTTAGAAGACCAAGTAAGGGCTTTACACTTTTAAGCCACTCAAACATGTACTCCTTCCATTTTTTCCAGTAGCAGATTTTGGTAACAGTCATTATTCATCATCTACACTATATATATATATCCAGCTGAGCAACCAGTGAACTTAGATTATGTTTTATTCCCTGTAATATTTTTTCTTTTGTTGTTAGGCAAATCTTTTTTTATTAGTTATTCTCTGCTCCTGTGATAAAATATCACAATCAAAAGCAACTTAAAGAAAAAAGTTTCTGTTTGGCTCATGTTTCCTGACAGTTGGATTCAATCAGGGTGTGGAAGGCATGTCAGCAATGGGATGTAGGGAAGGAGGGAGGAAAGGAAGTAGGGAGGATGGAGGAAGGGAAGAAGGGAGGGAGGGAGAGAAAGATAGAAGAAAAAACACAGAAAGTGAATTGAGGTTCTCAAATCTCACTCCAGTGTTATACTTTCTCAAACTGGCAAGGCTGTGTGATTAACTGAGGACCAAGTATTCAGAGAAAAGTGCCTGTGTGGGACATTTCTCATTCAAACCAGTTATTTTAATTTGGTTATCACTATTAAGTCTTTTTGTGGACTTCACTCATTTTCACTGTGTGAGTGTTTCTTTCCAGGCACCCTTTCTATGAAAGCCCACGTAAATCAGTATTTAAGGTTAGACCAATAGGCTCACCAAAATATGTATTTTTTCTTTTGAGCACTTGTACATAGGCTGCATCCAGAATCTAAAGGATGATCCTGGGCTGGCCTGTTTCTCACCAAAAGAACAACATGAAGGAGATAAGGCAGAACCTGTCTGGACCTGTTAGTTGTATTGATGGGGATCTAGGAATTTGGGTTCCTCTTAAATTGTTCCAGAAAATCTTATATTATTCCGGGACCAGAAAGGGACTGATATGGGTAAACATTCTAGGGGCATTATAGGAGCTCAACTGCAGTTCCAAGGTCATTCAAGTCTGTTTCTCTTAGAGGCTTGTCTGGGTTGGCTCTTGTGATAGGGTATTGGCTGAATTCCACAGCAGCCTTGGTGTGAGTTTATCATATCTTTGCTTTGGCACCAGCAATTTACCTGATAAGGTACTTCCCTTTGGCTTTACACTTCTTCATCAATTCTTTGTACAGTGTCAGCCGGGTCTTTCAATAACCCTTTCAAGCAGGTGCGTCAGTATTTTTGGAGTCCCCTCAATCCTTTATTTTGGCTCACAATGAGTACCATGTATCTCCTGTTTCTGTCTACCCTGTACTATGATTACCTACCTGTAATCCCTGTACTAGGATGACTACCCTGCACTGTGCCTGGCATTTACCTGGACCATGGGTAAGGGATCAAAATCAGGTCCTCATGTTTTCAAGACAAGTCATCAGGGTGATGCCTCACCCTTCTGGAGAAAATATTTCTTCTCTGCCCTCAGAAGCAGTTTTCAAATTCTGATTAAAATAGACCCCATGCTCCTCTCAATCTGTCAGTGGCTCAGTGAGCATTCCTGTTATTCCATTAACTTTTGCAGTTGCATTTAAACTTTTTGTTTTGCTTTTTCCCAATCTACCATTTTTTGATAGTTCCTAGAGTAGTCAAGTTTCCTCTTAATATGTGTCTAAAGTTCTGTTTGTTTTCAGGTAGAATCTTGATATAATCCACTTTTTTTCAAACTTGCCATTCTCCTGGGTGCAGAAATTACAGGTATATATTATGTTGCTTGTACTTGATTAAATTTTGTCTTTTGGGACAGACTTCTGGATTGGGGACCACCTGTTTTACTCTTCCTTAGCTTCCTAGGAAGATATGTTAAATGAGAAAAATGTGTTACACTTATTCCAAACAAATGTACCTACTCCTAGTTTGTGTGGAGTTTGATGTAATACTATTCTTTTCACTCCCACTTTTCATTGATTTTGTTGTGAACCTCTTTTCTTTTTAAAGATTATTTATTTAAATAATTGATTTATATGTGTGTGTGTCTCTGTGTGTGTGTGTTTGTGTGTGTGTGTGTGTGTGTGTGTGTGTGTGTGTGTGTGTGTGTGTGCCTGTGTACTCAGGGGCCAGAATAGGGTATTAGTGTGTGAATATATTAATCTTTTTTTTTAGTAAGGTCTCTTCCTGATCCTGGGCCTCATGTACTCCCTCTTAGTCTAGAAGCCATTTAGCTTCCATGTTTCCCTTATTGCCACCTCCTCAGATCTGGCATTACAGCTGTAGACAGGATACTTTGCTTGTTTTTCAGGTGCTGAGATCTTAACTCTTGTCCTCATTATTGTACAGCAAGTGTTCTTAACTATTAGTCCATTATTCCAGGCCCTTGAACTTATTTTCAAAGCACTTTTTAAAATTTTGTTGCAGCAAAATTTTGTAAGAATGTAATGATTATAAACATATAGACCAAGATATAAGTCACATAAAAACCTTGGACTATAAAGGCAACATAGTTCAGCAGTAAAAGGTGACCCACAGAATCTGTGAGTAAACATGTGGAGGAAAGCATAGTACTATTTATCTGCCAGGTTTCTGGAGTGTACTGGAAGACTATGGTTGAGGTTAATAAGCGAATTTGCATTTTCCTGATGCCCTAGCTTGAATGGTTCAGCATTTCTGTTTTGTTTAAGCTGGATTCCTTAGTCTAAATGCTACATTCAAACAAGCACCTTGGAGAGATGCATACCAGTTTCAAGAGTCAACTCTGTAGTTTAACATGCTGTACTGAATGCAACCAAGAATTTATTGCTCATCCCCAGTTGCCATGTGTTTGGGGGCCTGGGAACAATTCAATCAGAAAAATATTTGCTTTGCAAGTGTGAATGCTTGAATTTGATCCCAAGAACATATATAAAGTCGATTTTTTTGCATGTGCCTGTAATCCTAATCATTAGGAGGCAGAAGCAGGTAGATCCCATAGCTGAAAAGGCAGTTTGCCTAACTTAATTGGAGAGCTCTGTGTCAGAAAATTAGATGGATGCTTGGTGTGAGTGGCCCAGGACTTTGAGTCTGTCACTTAGAAGGGAAAAGAAGACTGATTTCTGTGAGTTCAAGACCATCTTGGCTATACAGTGGGACCCTGCCTCAAACAAAAACAAAAGAACTCCTCTCACAAAAATAAAATAAAACATCAACCACCACAACTAAAAAAAGCACACACAGGCGCGCGTGCACGCACACGCGTGCGTGCACACACACACACACACACACACACACACACAAAACTAGATGCATGGCACGTGAGGGAGAGTTATTGTCCTGACTCCAAACATTCACTTGCATAAACATGAGTTCACACACATACATAATATATACATGCAGTGAAACTTGCATGTGTTTGTTGTATATGTTGTAGTGTTCAAGTATTTACTTGAAGATTATTTCTTCTTTGATGAATATACCACGCTTGCTTTTTTCCTGTCTGCATAATGAAAAAGCCAGTTTTTAAGAAGGTGCAGACATGCTGATGAAAGTTGTTTAGGTAGACTTTAAGAGAGTGGTAGAATGAAGACTCCAGTAGTTTGTGTTAGACACTTGCATTGCTCAGTTCGACAGGTTAGACATTGTTTTTCTCAAACAAATGAAACTTTGAAGTTAAATGTTACTGCAGCAGAGCATGGCACAACATCACTAATTCAGGACTGGTTGTTTATAGAGACAAAGGAGAAATATTATTCAATCTTTGAACAGTTTCTTTTCTTCAATATAACACTAACTCAAGCAGGGTCCCTGACAGAGCATTTGGTCAAAAATAATAATACTAGTGTTATAATCAGGACCATTTTGGATTGTTTTATTAACAGAGTTAGAGGATACAATTTGTGGGGCTGAGGGTGAAGGGCAGACTAATGACAAGGGAAGGAGTTAGTTTTCTGAGGAACTCTCTGATTTGGAGGTATACCCAACTCATTACTTATACCTCCAGTGAATTTGTACAGTTTAACCACAAAATCTCTTTCTGGAGCTGCAAAATATATAAAATTTTATCTGACTTTCTAGGAAGACTAAGAGTTTGTAGTAGATCTAGAAAATAGTTGTTGCCAAAGTTAACATTTAGGTTCACTTCATACTTGAAAAATAGACTGGCTCAACACAAGCTACTGGCTTACATGCTCAGTCATATTGCCATCTTAGTTTTTGAGATGTGTCTCATTTCTCTCACTAGCCTGGACCTCACCAAGTAGTCTAAGCTTACTGACTGGTGTTAATACCATAAACCTGCCTCTGAGTTCTCCACATGAGGATTAGAAATGGCAAAAGTCCTGGTATTTATTTATTTTTTTAATGTGGGTTCTGGTATTGGAAGTCAGAACTTCATGCTTACTTGACAAGCACTTTGCCATTGAGCTTTCTCTCCAAATCTACTTTGCAGTTATTACAGCATAAGTTAAAGATTTTAGGTTTGATTATACTCATGAAAATTGATAGAAACCATGAATTGCTATGATTTAAGTCATTGCAGCTCAGTTTTGAGATGACAGATGATGATATGGAGATAACAGAAAGAACCCAGGAAGCCAAGTTAGGCTAGGGAAAGGAAGGTAGGTATTTGGCAGGGAGAGGACAGAAAGGAGATGGATAGCAAATACAAACTATAAAATATACTTGAGTGAAAATGCATGTATTAAACTTGCCACTGTCAGGGTAGAGAGGTGCTTCTGCAATTATCAGTGCATACTGCTTTTACACAGAGCCCAAGGTCAAGTAGTTAAAAAGCCTCTTATAATTCCATCTCCAAGATACCTGATGCTATAATCTAGTCACAGTGGGCATCCGCATAATCATGTTCATAGACCTACATGCATATGCATACATTCACACAATTAAAAATAATAGAATAGGTCTTATAAACCTCCTTACTATCTGTTTGTGATGGTTAGCTTTGTCATTTTTATGCACTCTTGATTTGCTTGGGAATAAAGTCTGAATGAAGGATTTTCTACATTGGGTTAGCAAGTGGGCAATTCTTCTGTAGATGATTTTGACACTTCATTGGTGTAAGAGGATCTAGCTAACAGAGCATAGCACTGTTAACTCTGCAGGGGAGCCAGAACTGTATAGAGGTAAAGAAATGAAGCTAATCAAAAGACAAACCGCAAGCACACATGCACTCATGTCCCTCTGCTTTTGACTGGATAGGATTTTGTGTGTCAAGATCATGCCACTTGAAATGGAATAACCTGGAACAGTAATCCTAAATAAACACTGTTCTTTCTTCTTTTTTAAAATTAATTATTTTAGTTATTTACATTCCAGACATTGCCCCCTCCATGGTCCTCTCCCCCACAGTTCTTCCTAATCCCCCTCCTTCCCCTGTGCCTCTGACAGAATGCTTCCCCTGTCCAAACCCCAAGGAATCCCCCTTCCCTCAGGACTCAAGTGTTTGCAGAATTAGGTATAACCTCTCCCACTTAGGCCAGCCAGACTAGGCAGTCTTCTGCTATACAATGTGGCATGGCACTTGGACCAGGCTTTGTATACTGTATGATTGGTGGCTTAGTCTCTGAAAGATCCTAGGGGTCTGGGTTAGGTGAGACTATTGGTCTTCCTATGGGGTTGCAATCCCCTTCAGCTCCTTCAATCCTTCCCCTAACTCTTCCATAGGAGTGCCTGACCTCCTTCTAATGGTTGACTGTAAGCATCTGCAACTATCTCAATCAGTTGTGGTTATAGAATCTCACTCATGCTAGGCTATGCTAGGCCCCTGCCTGCAAGCACATAATAGCATCAGTAATAGTGTAAGGTTTTTGGTGCCCACCCATTAGATGGGTCCCAAGTTGGGCCTGCCACTTAACAGATTTTCCTTTAGTCTCTGTTCCATTTCTCTTCTGGTATTTCTTTTAGACAGAAACAATTCTGAGTTAGAAATTTTGACAGTGGGTTTATAACCTGGTCCCTCTTCTGGTGGCCCTGTCTATATACTGGAAGTGGTCTCTTCAGGTTCGCTCTCTACACTGTTGAACATTTCTGGTAAGGTCATCAATATTGAGTCCTGAAAGTCTCTCACATCCCAGGTCTGTAGGACTTTCTAGAGGGTCCCCCCCATCTCCCACCACCAAAAGTTGGATATTTCAATTTATTCTTCTGGCACTCAGGGCTTCTCTGCTGTTTTCCCCCTATATCTTATTTTTTCCCCTTTCTGCCCACCCCTGCCCTGTATATCATTCAGTTCCATACTTCCCTCTTTCTTCCATGAGTATTTTGTGCACCCTTCTAGGTGGGAATGAATCATCCTCACTTGGGCCTTCCTTCTTGTTAAATTTCTTACATTCTGTGAGTTGTATCATAGGTATTCTGTACTTTATGGCTATTATCGACTTATCAGTGAGTACATACCATACATGAGTTTTGGGCCTGGGTTAACCCACTCAAGATGATATTTTTCAGTTCCATCCATTTACGTACAATATTCATGATGTCTTCATTTTTAATAGCGGAATAGTATATCCCATTGTGTAAATGACCCACATTTTCTGAATCCAATCTTCAGATGAGGGACCTCTATGTTGCTTCCACCTTCTGGCTATTATGAATAAGGCAGATACAAACATAATGGAGCATTTGTCATTGTAGTATGGTATATAATCTTTTAGGTATATGCTCAGGAGAATATAGCTGGGTCTTCAGGCAGAGCTTCTTCCAAATTTCTGAGAAAGCACCTTATTGATATGCAGAGTGGTTCTACAAGTTTAAAATTCCATCATAAGTCCCACATCCTTGCCAGTATGTGCTGTCTCTTGAGTTTTTGATCTTAGCCATTTTGATTGGCGCAAGATGAAATCTCAAGGTTGTTTGGAGTTGCATTTCCCTGATGAACTTAAGCTACTCAACATTTCTGTAAGTATTTCTCAGCTATTGTGAGATGCCTCTGTTGGAAATCTTTGCTTAATTCTGTACCACATGTTTTTCCTGCCTTTTTTAATTAAGGATGAAATTTATTTAAGAAATATAATTTTGCATTTTCTAAGTTATTTTTCTTGCTTATTTTTTTTATATTTTTCTTTAATTGGATATTTTATGTTTACATTTCAAATGTTACCCCCTCTCTTGTTTCCCCTCCAGAAACACACTATCTCTCCTGCTTCTGTGAAGGTGCTCCCCCACCCACCCACCACTCCCTCCTGTCCCCTGTGCTGACATTCCCCTACACTTAGGAATCAAGCCTTGATAGGATCAAGAGTCTCTTCTCCCACTGATGCCTGACAAGGCCATCATCTGCTACATAGATAGTTGGAGCCATAGGTCCATCCCTGTGTACTTTTGTGATGGTGGTTTAGTCTCTGGGAGCTCTGAGGTTTTGGTTGGTTGATATTTCTGTTCTTCTTATGGGGATCCAAACTCCTTCAGCTCCTTCAGTATGTTCTCTAACTCCTCCATTGGGGGCATCGTTCTCAGTTCAATGGTTGGCTGCAAGCATTCGCTTCTGTATTTGTCAATGTCTGGCAGAGCCTTTCAGGAGACAGCTATATCAAGCTCCTGTCAGGATGCACTTCTTTGCATCTACAGTATTGTTTGGGTTTGCTGGCTGTGTATGGGATGGATTGTCAAATGGGGCAGTCTCTGGATTACCTTTTATTCAGTATCTGCTCCACAGTTTGTCTCCACATATCCTCCTGTGAGTACTTTTTTCTTCTTCTAAGAAGAACTGAAGTATACAAGACACGCTTTAGTCTTTCTTCTTCAGTCTTATGGGGTCTGTGAATTATATCAGATTTCCTGAGCTTTTTGGCTAATATCCACTTATGAGTGAGGTATACCATGAGCATTCATTAGTGACTGGATTACCACACTCAGGATATTTTCTAGTCCCATTCATTTGCCTAAGAATTTAATGAAGTCATTGTTTTTAATAGCTAGGTAGTATTCCATTGTGTAAATGTACCATATTTTCTGAATCCATTACACTGCTGAAGGACATCAGGGTTCTTTCCAGCTCTGGGTATTATAAATAAGGTTGCTATGAACGTAGTGAAGTATGTGTCCTTTTTATATTTTGGAGCATTTTTTTTTTTTTTTGCGTCTATGCCCAGAGTGGTATAGCTGGGTCCTCAGGTCCTACTATGTCCAATTTTTTAAGAAACCACCAAACTAATTTCCACAATGATTGTACCAGCTTGCTACCCCAACAACAATGGAGGAGTGTCCTTCTTTCTCTACATCCTTGCCAGCATCTGCTGTCACCTGGGTTTTTGATCTTACCCATTCTGACTGGTGTGATGTGAAATCTCAGGGATGTTTAGATTTGCATTTTACTGAGGACTAACGATGTCTAACATTTCTTTAAGTATTTATTGGCCAATTGATATTCCACAGTTCAGAATTCTACTTTTAGCTCTGTACTCCATTTTTTAAATAGTGCTATTTGTTCTCTAGAATCTACCTTCTTGAGTTCTTTGTTTATATTGGGTATTACCATCTTTCAGAAGTGGGATTGGTAAAGTTTTGTTTTTTTTTCCAATTGGTTGGTTGGTGTTTTGCTCTAATGACAGTATCCTTTGCTTTACAGAAACTATGTAAATTTATGAGGTTCCATTTGTCAATTCTTAGTCTTAGAGAATAAGCCTCTGGTGTTCTGTTCAGAACTTTTTCCTGTCTGCCCATGTGCTCCAGGCATGTTCCCACTTTTTTTCTATTAGTTTATGTGTATCTGGTTTTATGTGGTAGTTCTTGAGGAACTGAACTTCATACTGAAGAATTAAAATTTCAAAAAGTTAGGATGTGCCTGAGAGGGTGTTAGAGATAGGACTTGCCAAACCAGCTATCAGCCCCAAGGACATTGACCATCTGTAGCCACCCCCTCCCCTTCCTTCACCCCCCTGAGTGAGATGAGCCACCCTACCTGCCTGCCGAGCTGCTAGAGAGCACATACACCTTGCTGATGTAATTTCACACCAAAAGTAACTGTGCACCATTTGAATTGACCAATCATGTGTAACCGCACGAATGCCCCTATATAAACCCCCAAGTTTGGAAGCTCGGGGTCGATTCCTCTGTCTCCTGTGTGGGATACGTATCGACCCGGGATCCCGCTAATAGGGATCTCCTTAATAAAAGCTACCTCCTGCTGATAAATCAAGGCCGGCTACTCGTGATTCCTTGGGCGGGGCACCCCACCCCTCGATTGGAGCGAGAGACGAGGCTCCCCGTTTAGGGGTACGCTCTTTCAATACAAGGTGATAAGAATGGATCAGTTTACATTCCTCTACTTGATGATCTCCAGTTGAACCATTTGTTGAAAATGCTGTCTTTTTTGCCACTGGTTGGTTTTAGGTACTTTGTCAAACATGAAATTACCATAGGTGTTTGAGTTCATTTCAGGGTCTTCAGTTCTATTCCACTGATCTATCTGCCTGTATCAGTACCAAAACCATACAGTTTTTTATCACCATTGCTATGTAATACAGCTGGAGTTTAGGGATGGTAATTCCTCCAGGAGTTCTTTTATTGTTGAGAATAGTTTTCAGTTTACTGGGTTTTTTATTCCAAATTAATTTTCAAATTGCTCTTCCTACCTCTATGAAAAGCTGAGTTGGAATTTTGATGGTGATTGCATGAATCCATAGATTCCCATCAGCAAATGGCCATTTTTACAATATTAATCCTGACAAGCAAGGGAGATCTGTGATCTTCTGATAGCTTCAACTTTTCTTCAGAGTCTCGAAGTTCTTGTCATATAGATCTTTCACTTGCGTGGTTAGAGTCACCCAAGGTATTTTATATTATTTGTGGTTACCCTGAAGGGTGTCATTTCTCTAATTTCTTTCTCAACCTGTTTATCCTTTGAGTAGTGGAAGGCTACTGATTTGTTTGAGTTAATTTTATAACCAGCCATTTTTTTTAAATTGTTTATGAGGTTTACGAGTTCTCTTTTGGAATTTTTTGGTCACTTAAGTATAATATCACATTCAAATAGTGATATTTTCACTTTTTTTCCAAATTTTATACTTTGTTTTTTTAACATTTTCACAGTTTCTTTTGTTATGTCTCCCTATCTTTCCTGACTTTGTTAAATTGAATACTGTCTCTTAAGTAAATTGTAAAGAGTTTATCTATTTTCTTAATTTTTCTCCAAGAAACACTTCGGATTTTTTTTGATTCTTTGAAATTTTCACTCTGTATCTAATTGGTTGATTTCATCCCAGAGTATGACTATTTATTTCATACCATCCACTTTTCTTAGGTGTTTTACATACTTTCTGTTCTAGAGTTTTCATGCATGCTGTTATGTTGCTAGTATAGGATCTTTCCAATTTCTTTTTGGAAGAACTTAATGTTATAAATTCTTCCCTTAACATTGCTTTCATTCTGTACCTTAAGTTTGAATATAGTGTGCCTTCATTTTTATTGAATTTTAGTGTTCTTTCTTTCTTTTTTCTTTCTCTCTCTCTTTCTTTCTTTCTTTCTTCCTTTCTTCCTTCCTTCCTTCTTTCCTTCCTTCCTTTCTTCCTTCCTTCCTTCCATTTGTTCTTTTTTTCTTCCTTGACATTATTTTTGATTAGATAGTTACTCGATTTTCATCAGTATGTAGAATTTCTTTTGTTTTTATTTTTCTTGATGTCCATCCACACTTTTTTGTGATCTGAAAGAATATAAGGATTATTTCAATGTTCTTGTATCTTTTGAGGTTTGTTTTATGTAACATTATAAGGTAAATTTTGGACATGGTTCCATTAGATGCTGAAAAGAAGGTATACTCTCCTGTTTTAGGGTGAAATGTTTTACAGATATCTGTAAAACCATTTGGTTCATAACTTTTTTTTTGAGTTTCATTGTGTTGCAGTTTATTTTATGTTTCAATGACTTGTCAATTGGTGAGAATTGCATGTTAAAGTCTCCCACTAATAATGTGTGAGGCTCAATGTGTGTCTTGAGTTTTAGTACGATTTTGTTTATGAGTATGGTTGTTCTCACATATTAAAACTCTCTGTCTAGAAAATCTTATTTCTTCTTGATTTTCCAGTTGTTTTTTTTTTTTTTTTTTTTTTGAGCATTTAGTGCATAGATATTAATTGAGACTTGTGGGAGCTCTATTGGATTTGGGCCTGGTTGCTTTGTCACTGTCTGGCCTTAGTCTTAGATTGTAGGATCAAAAGCCTCTCCCTGCAATTTATGGCACAAGAAGTTTGCATTCACGGAATGTTTTCAGCCTGAACAAAACCCTTCTGGCTCTCCAGCAAGGTTTGACCCCTGCTGAGCCCTGCCTTTGCATGTGGAAGCCTTTTGTCCCCAACTGGGAACAGTCTCACCAGGTACTTCTCACCTGAGTCAAAGAATTAGGTTGGCCTTCCTGGTTATTTTCCAAATTTATTCAGGTCACATAGTCGGTCCTTTGTTACAGAAGTCTCAGCCAGGGTTCCCCACTGTGCTTGGCAGATTCCTGCTAAGTGGTGTTCTTTGGATATACAGTTTGGTCAATAAAGAAACCAGAAGCTCTTCCTCTTCTGGCTTCACAGGAATAACCTGTGTGTGTGTGCTTCTTTCATCCCGCAGGCTTTTGCCCAATTCTCAGGTACCATGTCGGTGCTGGCGCCAACAGAGACTTCATCTGTATGAATATTTCCTTTGATAAATATGAACTGTCCTTCCCCAAGTCTTTTGATAACTTTTGGTTGAAAGTCTATTTTCATGGATATTAGAATTGCTACTCTAGCATGTTTTTTGAGACCATTTTCTTGAAAAACTTTTTCCTACACTGTGTTAGCATCTGTCTTTGTCACTGAGATTGTTTCTTATATGCCGGATTCTATTTATGTATCCATTCTGTTAGCCTGTGGAATTGTAGAGTTGAGTTTGTTGATGTTTCAAGATATTAAAAAGCAATGAGAATTAGTTTCTATTATTTTTGTGGTTGGAGGTGGTATTAATTGTGTGTAATTCTCTTTTGGTTTTATTGTGTGATGATTAGTGTCTTGTTTTCTCTTGGGTATAGTTATACACATTGTGTTGTAATTTTGCTTCTAATATCATCTGTAGGACTTGAATTGCAAAGAGATATTGTTTACATTTCAATTTATAATGGAATATCTTCTTTTTCTCCATCTACGGTGATTGAGACTATTGCTAGATATAGCAACCTGGGCTGGTATTTCTGTTCTTAGTTTCAGCATGACATCTGTCCATGATCTACTTTCTTTTACTGTCCCAGGTGAGAAGCCTGGTGTTATTCTAATATGTCTGTCTTTTTATGTTTCTTAGTCTTTTTCCCTTACATCTTTAAATATTCTGTGTATTTAGTGCTTTGATTATTAAGTGATGAAAAGACATTCTTTTCTGGTCCAAACTATTGGTGCTCTGTATGCTTCTTGTACATTTATGGCCATCTCTTTCTTTAGGTTAGGGAAATTTTCTTCTTTAATTTTGTTGAAGATGTTTTCAGGCACTCTGAACTGAGAATCTCCATCCTCTTCTATTTCTATTATTTTTAGGTTTGGTCTTTTACTTTGCCCTGAATTTCTTGGAAATTTGGGGTTAAGAACTATTTGTACTTTGTATTTTATTTGACCTATGTGTTCATGTCTTCTATAGTATCTTCTATGTCTAGACTGTCTTTTTTCGCTTATCTTGTGTGGATAACAGTTGTAGCTGTAGCTCCTGATCATTTTCCTGGGTTTTCCATACCCATACTTCCATCCATTTGTCATTTCTCTGTTGTTTCAAAGTCCACTTTTAGGTCTTAGACTGTTTCATTCAATTCCTTCACCTGCTTGATTATGTTTTCATGCTTAAAAGAGAAAACCTTCTCTAACCTCAATATTTGTCATATGCCATACCATTAACAGTCTGTCATCTCTCAATAAATAAATGTAAAATATTATCTGTTGTGGGAAGAAGCGTACTTGAGCTAATCAGGGGTCCTGATAAAGGGTGTTTGGAAGCCCCAAAAGAACAACTTGAAGTCAATAATGCTTACAATCTGACAGCCTTTTATATGTGCAAGAGGGCTTCATAGGCATCTTGGCATATATCTCTTGGATCTGTTGTGTGCTAAAGATAGCTTTCTGCTCGGGACAGCTCTCTGATCAAGACAGCAGACTGTTCAAGTCAACTGTCTGCTAGAGACAACTTACTGTTAGAGACAGATCTCATGTGCTAGCAAAAAAGCTAAAAACTCTCTATTAGCATATGGGTTTTCTGACCAAGGTCAGAAAAGCTGCTATTAAAAAAAATATTGAATTTTCTAGAATATATTCTAAAGAGCCGTGTTCACTCTTCAAGCGGTTCTTTCTGGATAATTCTCTCCTGCAGACCAAAACATAGTATTTTATTTACATATCAATCCAGTTATTTATTTCTGGTTCCCTTATGATTAGCTCACTAATTAGCATTTTATGTCTATAGCCCATAGATTTACAGAAAAATCAGTAAGTACATTTGTTTTTTATAATGGCATATGAATTCAGAGATCTCCCTAAGATCTGTAAGAACAGAAAACAAGCTAGCTGGGTGGGATCAACACCATGGTTGGCCCAAATTAGCTCTGTCCCAGGATGACCTTGAACTCAGCAATGTGCCTGCTTGGTAAGCACAGACAATAAGCTAGCTGGGTGTGATTTTGCCCTCTGGTTACCACTTCTCAAATGTCCTTATCTTTTTCTCTTTGTGCCTGTCTGATTATCTGGCTTATAGTGCAGCTGGTCTTTTAGGTCTGTGAAGCCCCTCATATAATTTGAACTCAAGTTTTCAGAATTCTTTCCTACAGCCTTAACTGCTATCCCAAGGTCATAGCTTTTATCTTTCTGGTAAGGATATAAGAGAAACCTTTCACCACCTGCCATGGACTTATGCTACTTCTAATTATCATGGAGACATAAACCTTGGCATTGAGGACATTTTCCAAAAGAAAAACAAAAAGTAAATTATGTACATTATTACACAACAAACCTTACACTTAGCAAAGGTCGATAATTCTGGAAGCCGATGTCCTACTGGCTCTCCGCCAGGATCAAGGTCTCTGTCATGTTCTTTCTTCCAAGGAGGTCATGTGGTATCATAACTGTTGCTTTAAGTACAATACTGATTTCCCAAGGCTCTGTTTTTAGCTATAAATATGACCACTCCTTCTTCTTGGGGTTCAGAAGCTCTTTAAATCAATCCATCCTTTCATGACAGATTCTGAAGTTTGCCCTTCTGCTCTGCAAAATTTCCTATTTTATTTGCTTCTGGAAAATGTTGAATTTTTTCACCCATCCCTTCTTCAGTAGCTATTATGCAATGTTCAGGTAATCCTCAGATGCCCTAGCAAATCATGCTGTGACACCCACACCCTTCACACTAATGTTTTTCTTGTACTTTGCTTTTTACTGCCATCAACAATTTAGCAGTTGGATTTTTAGGTAATCATCCTTTTTCTCAGCCTTGTTATTATAAGAATAAATGTGACAAAGCAATTTAATGGAGAAAGGGTTTACTTTGGCTCACAGTTAAAGGATACACTGTCTATCATGGTGGGCAAAGCATGTTGGCAGGAGCAGGAGCCAGCTATCACATTGAATTGGCAGTCAGGAAGCACAGAGAGAAGAATGCTTGTGGTCAGCTTCTTTGTCCTTCAATTTATTATTTTAAATATTGTTTGTAATTTCATACATGTACATGTATGCAAGAAACTTTGTTCTTATCCACTTCCTACTCCCCTTCCCACCCTATCACTCTAATCTCTCTCTCTCTCTCTCTCTCTCTCTCTCTCTCTCTCTCTCTCTCTCTCTCTTTCTTTATTGTGTTTGGGGCACCAGTCCATAGAACATTGCTGCCTACATTCAGGGTAGGTATTCCATTTTCATTTATTTAATCTAGATAACTCTGCCAGACATGTGGTCAGGGAACTGTTTCCGTGGCTCCGTGGTACTTCTTAATCTCTTCTATTCTACCTGAAGGCCCAGATTAGCCATCATACTTTTACCTAAAATCATCTTGCATAAGAAGTTCGGCACATGTAATAAGGAAGGTTGTATAGAATTCCATTCACCAGAGTAGATACTGAGATTCTACTCTGCTCACAAGCTTAGCAATTAGTCCTTCAGATATCCTTGGCAATGGCCTATTCCAGGTTTTGCTCTAGGAATGTGACAATCTGCTCCCATAGTATGAGCTTGTTGACCACAGAATGTGAGGGTGCAGATCAAAGAGTATCACACTGTTTGTGCTAACTTGCTCCCAAACTGTTCAAACATAATATATTCTACATTTTTCTTTATTTCACTTTATTTTATTAAAATTTAGTACTTTTTTTCATTTGATAGTTTTCTACAAGTGTGTAGTGCATTTTGATGACTGTCTAACGCAACACTGATCTCCTGTCACCCCTTCTATTTATCCACCTCCACCTCCACAAGCCCTTTCCCAGGTTTGTATCTGTTTTGTTTGGAAGTCACTGTTTCTTTCCTAGAATCCATCAGTAGCTCATAGTTCATAAAGGAAGGAACAGGGTCACTTGGCTCCTTCTTTATCTAAGATTGACTACTTTTAGTCAAATTTTGTACAGGTCCATTGACTCTAGTCCAGGCCACAGTGAAACCCTGCCATAGGACAACATTTCTTCATCTCTCCCTCTCCTCTATTATGCATTGTTCTCCTGGAGAATGTAGCATAAATGTGTTTCTGAGGATTGAGTGATTTATTAACCATCACTCTCAGTAATTTGTGCAGTTGCGTTTTTGCATGTTCTGCTTTTCATTACATATAGAAGTTCCATTCAACTAAGCCCCAGTAAGCAGATGGTAATGAAAATGCCTCTATGCCCTGTAGGTTGATGTACAAGGTCTTGGTGGTTGCATGGTGACTGTTCATCAAGTTCTAGTTGAATGACTGTCATACTCTGTCTCTGTTGTGATAATGTATCCCCAAAGAAGCATCAAAATGGAGAAATCATTTTTTTCTTTTTTATCATAGTTTCTGGTTCCTACATCACTGAAGTTAAGTTGGAGAATTAGAAGCTTAAGGGAATTATCATATCATATTTTTAATTATGAAAGAAAGTATGAAATGTATGAATGCCTGTGTTTAGATAACCTTCTCCCTTCTTACTTAGTTCAGGATTTCTGCCTATGGAACTGTGCTAGTCACAGTGATAAATTCTTCCAACCTAAGCAAAATGATCATGATAATTCCCTACAGATATTGTCACAGGTCAATAATATCTTGACAATCACTCAACGAGTCTCTCTCCAGTTGATTCAACATGGCCTCAACAGTTAAAACTAACATTAAAAATGACCCAGTGACTGAAGAACAGGAAAAGCTTCTTTATTATGAAGAGTCACTCTTTGTCAAGAGCAACACAGCAAGAAGAATCTTGTTAGCTCTAAAGTTATAAGTGAACACAGGAGGTAATGCTGAAGAGAGACAATAATTTCAGAAAGCAATGGTTGTACTAAGTTGTGCCTCCCTCAGCAACTAAAGCAGGGGTATCTTCAGAGGGGAACTCATTCATTGTCATATATGGCAGATACATTATCATATCTAGAGGTGAGAATGCATCATATTGTTTGCCCAAAATCTCCTACACTGAAAGGGCCAAAGGACTTGACCTCCCTCCAAAATATCAATTGAAGATAAGATGATGGAAAGTAGAGAAAGAAGAGTTAGGCCAACATGATGGTTGATGCCTTCAACCTCAGCACTGGGAGGCAGAAGCAATAAAAGTATGGTGTGTTCAAAGCCAGCTTCATCTACACAGCAAACTTCATATCAACTAGGGTTACCCAGTGAAACATAGCTTAGGGCAATGGCTGGACTCTCATCTTCAGGCTTTAGGTTTTGAAAGGTGATGTTATGATTCATGTAGGAAGATATCCATTACTGACTGCTATGCTTTTCCGAGTCAAGCTGGTTCAAGCATCTGGCTCTACATAAAGGACATAGACACACAATGCAGGCAGCGATTCCAGTCTTCCACCTACTGTCAGCTTTCTGTGTGCTCATCTTGGGTAGTCAGTCATTCCCAGGTAGTGCAACTTCTAAGCAGGTTAACCAGGCACAATCTTTATCGTATACTTCTTGATGTTATGCTTCTATGTCCATCGAATTTTGGAAAAAGTGATTAACCACTGTTTTAGGAAATCTCCTTTAGGTGTTCTGAAATGAGTGGTTTGGGATAACTCTGAAGTTTTAGGAAGCTTCTGTTAGTTTCTTCACTTGCTCTCATAGCCATTTTGTCAATAATAATGGTATTCTGAATAGAAATCTCTGACTCTCCTTTGAGCTTTATGGAATATCCCCAGGAATCTTATTTCAAAAGAAGAAGAAAAAATGGACTCCTTGTTTCAGCTAGAGGTGGAGCTTATCTCCAGGCAGATATTTCACTAAGTTATGGCAGTAAGCAGACCACCTAAGAAGAGACTGTAGGCAGACAAAAATGATGGGCAGGCCCACACATTAACCAAGACTTCTTAGCTATTTAGATACCTTAACCTCTGTCTAAACTTGAAACTCATGCATTTGAGGATAAATGGGTCTTTGTTCCTCTTTCTAGTGTGGTCACAGTGACTAGATCCCTTTCTGTCCTTTCCATTAACACTTCTTCAATTTACTTTTAAGCAAGGCTGCCTGAATCTGTTTTGTTAGTCCTTCTGGGAACAGACTGACTCACAGCTGTAACATTATCTGAAGTAAATAGCAAAGTTAGATACAAACTAGCAGTCATTTACTCACAGTCATTTACAAAGAGCAGCACCATTTTTTTTTTGAACAGTAGAGATGCTTTTCTCTAAAAGTACTTGCATCATGACTAATAGACCCTGCCTTATCTCCAAGAGGGTCATGCTAAACCCGAAATTGTCATGGAAACAACTTGAGACAACATAAGTGTTCCTCCTCAAAGCCTATACAGAAAATGCTTGTTGGGTTCCTGACAAAAGTGCCCCATCTCAATGTAGTAGAGGGAAGAGGCCAGAGCTCCCACTCACTCTGAGTGTCAAAGCTGAGAGCTCAACTGGTAAGAGGAGTGTAGGTATTATAGGGTTCTGAAAACTGAGACCAAATATGTTCTCTAGGTTTAGAAGTAATTAGTCTCAAAACAGCATTTTCAACCTGCACTTCATCTATTTGTTTCTTTGTATATTTCTTGGTGTGTATGTGTGTGCAAGTGTTTATGTGTGTGTATATGTTTATGTGGAAATTCAGGGTCAATCTCAGTGGTTTTGTGCATTACTATTACCCATCTTGATCTATAAAATCAGGCTCTCTTGTTGGTTTGGGGCTCACAAATTAGGCTAGACACAAGGCTTCAGGGAGCATCCTGTCTCCCTTTCCTCAAAACTGGAATTGTAAGAATGTAACACAATGCTCAGGGGGTCAAAACAAGGTTTGTATGCTACTGTAGTAAGCACTTTACCAAATGAGCCAGCTATTAAGCCTCTCTTTGACCATTTCCTTTTCTTCACCTATCCTTCCTCTAGTTACCTGCTTGGTTGATCTAATGCACACATGCATGGTATATGGCATCACCACTACTTGAGCAGAATTGAAGAGGCAGCCAGTTTACAGAGGAGAAAATTTGGGCTCAAAAACAAAGTCACTTTCTAGAGGTCAAACAGATGTAATAGATGCTCACCTTTTCCCACACCTATTCCTTCACTGTCAAGGTTCAGAATCTCTTGAGATCAGACACTGACTTGAGCACTCTGAGGTGAAAAGAACACTGAAGTAGGAGATGACATTGCTACCTGCCAGTGATAGTGAAGTGTCACATTTATGGCCTATGTTCAGTGACTCCATGAATAAATGACATTATTTTTTCAATTATATGCCCCTAGGACATTTCCTTTCTGAAAGAAAAGCTTGTTTGTGGAATAGGAAGTGTTCTTACATCAGTGATTAAGAAATTCTCTTCAGGAAAGAAAGAGAATAATTACAACTCTGGGCTCAATAGAAATCCTGTCTATTCAGAACACTGGGTGACAGGCCTTTTACCCCTTCTTCAGACACAGAAATAACAAAAAACATCATTTGACAGAGAGCTCTTGTATGAGTCAGGATCACTAGAGGAGTAGATGTGATAGAATGAATGCATAATAAGAGTAATTAGGTTTGCTCACACTATACAATTTGGGAAGTCTGACACTGTAAAAGATAAGGATCCAGCAGCTGCTCAGCTCATGAATTTGCCCCCTTCTGGTCCATAAGGTATGGAGGATTCATATGAAGTCGTAGTTAGAACAGGTGAGTAGGGTAAAGAATCTGAGTTCTCGTGTCATAATATGGTTTCCTCCGTGTTAATTATTCATGGAAATGCCCTCAAAGACTCTCCCAGAGGCATAAATTGTATTAATTCCCTATCATGTTAGGTTGATGATCAAGACTGACTCTGACATTTTTCTTTTGGACTTTGTTTCATACACACACACACACACACACACACACACACACACACACGCACACCATTTATACATACACATACAGAGACACATAAACACATAAATACACACACATATATACATACACACATACATACATGCATACATGCTTACATGCTTACATAGATACACATATACATACATAAACACAAATGCAGGATGGTGGGTCATGGGTGGAAGGCTGGTAAGATTTAGTTAAAGCTAGAAGCCCCAGCAACACTGACAGGATGGAGGAGCTCTGCTTGCTCAAGCACCAGGCCCCTGTCATGTAGTGGCAACCCCTTGCAGTGACCCTTCCCCCAGAGAGATTTGTGACCATCAGTCACACAGGGCAACACTCTAAGCCCTTCCATATGTAGATGAGACATCCCTAACCTTTCTGATGAATCCTGTAGGAAGCAGCTACTGTTAGACCCCAAAACACCTCAAAATTGTAGATAAAGATTCTATCCAGAAGTACTAAAGGTGTGTGATAATTACTCCTTCATTTGACAGCTTCTGCCATAAGAGCTGGAGCACCGTGGTCAGGAAAGAGAAATGCTCTTCTGAAATGCTACCAGAACCTCCCCTGCCACACACAACCCCCACCTCAGAGATCTCAGTGGAAAGCCTCTGGTAACAGGCTCACACATATACATATTCATATCTGCTACATATCTATCCAAACATACATATATACATACATATATACAAAATTCATACACGCACGCATATACATATACATCCACAAATTTAATCATCCATGCATGCAAATACACATGTATATTCAATACATACATGGGCATGTACATAAACACATTCATGTGCACAAATACAGACACACACACATACAGACACACACATACAGATGCATACACACACGTGTGCTTATATGTGACCTTATCTTAACTATATTCTTCAAAGTAAAATTAAACTTTTCTGCTTTTGCCTATGAGGAAATACACTTTGTATTGTCATGGTTTAAATAGTAGTACTGGCCCCCTCCCACATAGGCTCATAGGTTTGAATGTTTGATCCCTATGGAATGGCCCTATTTTGATGTGTGGCCTTGTTAAAGTATGTTTGGCATTGTTGTCCATTAAGCATCCCAGGCGTGCCTGAAATGTGAGACGTCTCTTCTCTCCAGTGGCTCCATGTATTCCAAGGCCTATGGGGAGCACTAGGCATGGAGCATTGAAGGACAAGGGAGGAGATCCTAATTGATGGCTAACCTTCATTGCAAGCCTTGTTGGATATGGAATCCACTCAGAGATGTGTGACTTGGCACACACTTCCAGGAAGGATTAGCTAGAATAGGGGCGCATTTTCAGAGTAGGGGGATCATCTGGAGGCCCAGTGGGAAGGAGGTCTGAGGAGAAAGCAGGATTCTCTCTTACACTGCTTTGACTTCCTGTTGTCAGAGTACATAGCTATTATTTCTGTTCTGTCCATTATTTTTATATTTGTACCTAACCTCTTGTAGTTATATTGATTGTTCATTTATCAATACTGGAACCCAGCTTCTTCAATGTTCCAATGAAAACTGATGACCCCAGTTCTTCAGGAGATCCCCCAGGCCTTTATTATCAGACTGAGACTTCTGAGTCATACAGTCTTAAGTACAGAACAACTGGTGAAGTCTCAGTCTGCCCTCTATGGGAGCTGAGAACTTGACTACCCAGACTGTATCACATAAGTCAGACTAATAGATCCCCATTTTATAATACATATTCATCCTATTGGTAGAATTAATATAGAGAAATTTGAATATTACAATTATTTCTCTTTGTCTACCATTTATTTCTGCTCTCCTTGTACTGTTGTTCTCCAAAATTCTGAGAAAAAAACTTACAGGCATTAACTTCTGTGTGCTCTGATCTTTGTTTTAAATATATTTTTCCCTGAAAATTTCAAATGAACAGTCTTAGATTGTCTGTTGCTGTGAAGAGACACTATAACCAAGACAACTCTTATAAAGGACAATATTTAATTAGAGTTGGTACTCAAATTCAGCTCCACAGTTCATTATCATCAAGGCAGGAACATGGCACTGTCCAGACAGGAGTGATGCTAGAGAAGCTGAATTCTACATTTCATCAAAGGGAAGCCAGGATCCGACTATTTTCAGACATCTAGGAGGAGGGTCTCAAATCTCATTCCTAGTTTCTCCAGCAAGGTCCAACCTACTAATGATGTCACTTTCTGTGCCAGACAACCACACTTATATACAACATTTTTGGATACTTAATTTATTCCACATATCTACTTGCTCCTGATCCCTTTCTGGCCATGTTGGCTTTTTTTTCTGGGTTGGGATGGTTAGCTTTAATTATGAACTTGACAGAACCTAGGATCAGCTAGAAAGAGAGTTTCAGATAGGGATTGCCAATATTAGGTTGGCCTCTGGGCATGTTTGTGGGGAACTCTCTTAATTATGTTAATTGATGCAACCCATTTCTGTACTGGAAGATTTCATATGGTGAGGAGAGATGTCTTGTTGGTGTTCTGTCTTCCCAGCTATTTGATAATTCCATTTAACTTCAGAAATGTTGCAAGTTTCTATTATAACAAGTTTCCATGACACCTCAAATGGCCTTTAGTCTTACTTGTCTTTCCTAGTGTTTCTGTCTTTGTTCTTCTCTTCCCTCCTGTTTGATATTTGCCTTATAGTCCATCCATAAACATCTATTTTATCTTTCCTTCCTAGGGAGACCCGTATCACTTTCTCCCCTCCAGTAACTTACTCTGTACCTAACTTCTGGCCATTGTATGGAGTATACCTTTATCAAAGATTTAAAAGCTAACATTCTTATATATGTAAATACATACTACATTTGTCTTTTGGGATCTGGGTTACTTCACCCATATAAATTACTTTCTAGCATCATCCATTTGCCTGGGAATTTAATAATCTCATTTTTAAAAAATGATCCAGTAATACTCTAATACTTAAATGTATCACATTTTTTATGAGTGGAGCAGTTATGAAAATGATTGAGCATATGTGTTTGTAGAAAGTAAAAGATTCTTTGCATATATGTAGAAGAATATTATAGCTGGATCTTGAGGTAAATGTCCAGCTTCCTGAGGAACCATCACACTGATTTCCATAGTGACTGTATAATTTCAGGCTTAACCACAATGAAAGCGCATTCTCTTAGTTCACATCCTTTCATTGATCTTGGTGATTCTGACTGATGTAAGATGAAATCTCCAAGTAGCTTTCATTTTCATTTTCCTGATGATTAAGGATATTGAACATTTGTGTGTTTCTTAGCCATTTGCATTTCATCTTTGATAACTCTTTGTTTAATTTGTACCCTATTTTTAGTTGAGTTGTTTGGTTTCTTGATGTCGGGGAATTTTTTTTTTTAGATCTTTAGATCTTTCAAATATTCCCAATATATCAGATTTGTAGTTGGTAAATTTTATTCCTTTCTGTAGGATGCCATGTTGTCCTAATGACAGTGTTCTTTGCCATTCAGAAGTTTTATTTTGTTCTGCAAGGTGCCATTTATTGTTAATATTACTTCCTATGCTAAGGCTACTTTTTCCTATGCCAACACTATTTCCTATGAGTAAGACTATTTCCCCCTATCTATTGTATTCGAGCAGGTTCTAATAAGAGTGATTTGCTATTAGTTAATGAAATACTGAGCTCAGACAGCCAAGGTGAAAGGCAATCTGATTTTGTGACTCACTTGAAACTTCTGTGCAAAGAAGAGAAAATGACCCTGGCAAGTGCTGGAATTTCAGGCATGAGCCACCAGCCCCTGATTGATGTTTCAAACCCATCTCGGTTTTGGAGGTAGAGAATAGACAGTGGAGACAATGGAAATATACCATCTGCCAGAATACATATCATCACTATATACACATCAAACCACATCTGTAAGTATTAAAAAAAAGTGCTCATGTGTGCAAGCTTTGGGACAAGGCCACTCTAGATTTTTACCATTGCTATAAAGGTAAACAGTGAGAACTAGTTTTATAGGAGTCTTCTGCAAGTTTTAGGTAAATTGGTTATTCAATGAATTAGCATTTACCAATTTGTGTTTTGTAGAATTCTTCTTGGTATCTGTATTCGGCTAATTTACTACAGTCCACAGCTTCTATTTGAAGTGCTTTATTAAGGATCTTCTTGTAAACAAGTGTAGTTTTATCGCTGCAAAGAATTCCTGCTGATGTAATTTGTAGCTTCCCCTTTAAATAGCCAGCTCTGCTGCCTTATTTTTTCATCCATTTAATTTTGTCATGTTTCAGCTTAGCCTCAACTTTAGACTTCCCGATGGGAAAACCCACCCCTGACCTCTAGCACAGGAACCCTTCTTTGTGAAATCTGTGAGACATTAGTCTTCCCTCTTTCAGGGAAGACTCAGAATGCGTGTGTGTGTGTGTGTGTGTGTGTGTGTGTGTGTGTGTGCATGTGTGTATGTATGTGTATATGTTTATATATATATATATATATATATATATATATATATATATATATAATTGAAGAAGTATGAGTATGCACACATTTGTGTGTGTATGTATTAGGGCCAGAGTTTATGCCGAGTTTATGGTAGTCTACACCTTATTTTCTGAGACAGATCTCTTACTCATTCTGGATCTCACTGACTTGTGTAGCCAGTAAGCCCCAGGGATACTCCTTTGTCTACATTTCCAGAGCTTGGGATACAGATGCTTGTCACCATGTCCTTCTTTTTATGTGGGTGCTGGGGTTTAAATATAATTTCAAATGAATGAAAGTAAAGCATTCTATGGTCTATTCTATCTCCTCAGCTCCCATAATTAGAATGTTAAAGTGAGAGTTTCACTCTTTTGTGCTTCTTCAACTTCAGCTGTGGTATTACTCATCTCTTTACTCTTCTCACTCTGTGTGGTAACTGGCTTTGATTGGCATGCAAAATCTCCCCTGTAAGCATCTCTCAATCTAGGTTGTAATTTCTTCTCAAGGTTTTCCACCACTTCTCCTCCATATCCTACTTCATCTTTTTTTTTTAAATATCCATTTATTATATATGAGTACACTGTAGCTGTCTTCAGACACACTAGAAGAGGGCATCAAATCTCATTACAGATGGTTGTGAGCCACCATGTGGTTGCTGGGATTTGAACTCAGGACCTTTGGAAGAGCAGTCGGTGCTCTTAACCACTGAGCCATCTCTCCAGCCCTATCCTACTTCATCTTGTAGTGATTTCTGAACTTCTTTCCTTGCACCTGTGATAAAATATCCTGACAAAAGCAACTTAAAGCAGACAGGGTTTATTTTTGCTCATATTTGAAAGGATAGCCAACTATGCTGCAAGAAGTCAAAGCAGTGGGTGACTTTAGCTGCTCGTCCTAAAGTATCCACGACAAGGAACAGAGATTTATTTATTTACAACTCTTAGTGTGTGTGTGTGTGTGTGTGTCTGTGTGTCTGTGTGTCTGTGTGTGTGTAAATGTATATTGTGTGTAAATGTATATGGTGCATGTATGTAAATATATAGGATGTGTGTGTGTGTGTGTGTGTGTGTGTGTGTGTGTGTGTTTAGGTGCACATGTCATGCTACATAGGTATAGATCAGAAGGCAGCTTGATGTATTCAGTTCTCATTCCATCTTTACAGGGTTTAGGGGTCCAACACATGTCTCCAGACTTGCTCACCAAGCACATTACCGCTAAGTAACTTTCTATCTCTTTTTATTTCTAATTATGCATGGCAAACTAACACAGATCCGATATAACCTGCTGAGTGTCATTTAGAATATGAAGTGCCTTTGATTTGGAGCAGTGCTGCTCTAAATTGTCAACCAGATAGTGGCCAGCACACTGTGTTCTTTCCCTCTAAACTTATAGTTTATTTCAAAGAACCATTTCTTTGGTGAGTCAGCCAATGCATTACAAACAAGTTTATTTGTACAAGTACATGGATTGTAGTTATTCAATTCAATATAACACATGTGCTTCATTGACTGCATAATACAGATAGTCAACTCAACATGCTCTTGAAATACTCTGGAGACAAATCTGAAGGTGTTTCTAAGGGGGCTTTTCCAGATTAGGCTAACTATAGGAAGAATTACTCAAAATGTTAGTGTTACTATGGGCTAGAATCCCAGACACAGGAAAAACAGAAAGTAAGCTGAGTACCACATTCAGTTCTCTTGGGTTTCTTGCTGTAAACACCATGCAGGCAATGGTCTCATTCTTTTGGCATCACAATTGCTATTCAGTGAGCACTAACTCTTAAGCCAAACTATGAAGAAGGAGAACTTTTCTTGGGCTAATATACTAGCAGATACCTGCTCCCTGCCATTTACAGAGAACATCGGTGAGAGAATCCTGATTATTTCAAAGGTAATACTCCCAATATATGGAAGATTGATAACTGAACAAGAGCGGGGCTACTTTTTAAATATATGTCATTTAATCTTCCAAACAACACCTGTCTAAAGTCCTGAGAAACTGGAAAATACTACATGACATGGGGCAGTAGACCAAGCATGAGATTCTAATCTCAATGATCCTCCCACATCACTTTTCTTTTGTTCTTATTATTTGTCTTTTTGCTATACAAAATACCTAGCAAGAACAACATAAAGAAGAAAAGGTTTGTTCTGTTTGATACGGTATCAGTAGATACAGTCTATCAAGGCACAGAAGGAATGGCTCCAGGAGTATGAAGCAGTTGGTGCCACTGTGTCCTTGGTTATCTAGCAGACAATGATGATCCCATGTTCAGTTCAGTTTATTTTTATTCATTCTAGGGTTCAGTCCTATGGGATGTTGTCACCCACATTTATGATAGGTCTTTCCAATTTTAATGATCTTGAAACTCCTCCCCACTCACATACCCAGTGATTTGTCTTTAAGACAATTCTAGATCCTGTCAAGTAGCTAGCACATAGTAACAATCACACTTTCTGATTCAAGTCAATATTAGAGAGTTTACAAACATCTAAATGACTGTATTGCTATGAATGTGACTTTAAGAAAACGTTTTAGTGGTATTGTATGTCCAAGTATGCTGTACAACTATCTCTAGATTTACTGTCCCATTCCATCCCATTTGAGGACATTCTCTTCCAAGATTCCCAATAAACTTTTTTTCCTTTTCCTTTTTTTAATTTTTTGACATCATTTAGTTTCTTTTTCTAATGGGATATTTATAATTTTCATTTTGAATGTTATTCCCTTTCCCTGTTTTCTGGTCATAAGCCCCCTACCTCATCCCCCTCCCCTTCTTCTTGAGCTAATATACTAGCAGACACCTGCTCCCTGCCCAAAGCCCCTGAAATTCCCTTACAATCGGGGGGGCAACCTTGGCAGGACCAAGGGCTTCTCCTTCCGTTGGTGCCCAACAAGGCCATCCACTGCTAAATATGTAACTGGAACCATGGGTCTGTCCATGTGTAGTCTTTGGGTAGTGGTTTCGTCATTCGGAACTCTGGTTGGTTGGTATTGTTATTCTTATGGGAGTCCAAAACCCTTCAGCTCCTTCAATCTTTTCTCTAACTCCTCCACTTGGGGCCACCTTCTCAGTTCAATGGTTTGGTGCTAACATTTGCCTCTGTATTTGTTAGGCTCTGACTGAGCTTCTCAGGAGACAACTGTAGGCTATTGTCCACATGGCTTCATCAATATTGTCTAGATTTGGTGGAGTATCTATATATATACACACACAGTGGGGCAGGCTCTGAATGGCCATTCTTTCTGTCTCTGCTCCAGACTTTGTCTCCATGTTTCCTCCTATGAATATTTCTGTTCCCTCTTTAAGAAGGACTAAATAATCCTCACTTTAGTTACCCTTCTTTTTGAGTTTCATGTGGTCTGTGGACTGTTTCTTGGGTAATTCAAGTGTTTAGGCTAATATCTACTTCTCAATCAATGCATACAATGTATGCTTTTTCATGACTGGGTTACCTCACTCAGGATGATATTTTCTGGTTCCATCCATTTGCCTATGAATTTCATAAAGTCATTGTTTTTGATAGCTGAGTAGTACTTCATTGTGTAGATGTACTACATTTTCTGTTTCTATTCTTCTGTTGGATCCCAGGGCATCTGGGTTTTTTTCCAGCTTTTGGATATTATAAATAAGTCTGCTATAAACATAGTGGATCATTTCTCTTTGTTGTATGTTGGAGCATCATTTGTCTAGGCTTACAACCAAAAGAAAGTTTCATTATATGGCTTTGCTATTTTGTTATACAAAGCAGGTGGTGATTGAATGTGCCAGGACGTGCACCTAGCAACTTTCTATGTGAGAAGGGAAGGACCACATATCAGCATTACAGACAATATGCTGGAAAATGCAGAGGTTTACACACATGCAAGGATGGTTGGCAAATGTCAGTCACAACTTGACATTGTAGGTGAGAGTAGGTAGCTTAATCATCTGTCCAATCTATTTAATGCCATATCTCTTCTTCAACATCAAACTTTAATTTATGCCAAAGACCAGCCTCCGATGGGAGAAAAGTTCCTTAGAGGAGGGACGTTTAAGATAGGTGGAAAAAAAAACAAACCAAGTTGAAGGCAAATTTTAAGTTAAAAGCTGATGGCCTATGTTTGCTCTCAACACGTTTCCAGACTTCTCCCTCTAGAGACAATTTTCTCTTGCAATTACATACAACTCATGTCTTGTAGATCAAATGGCTAATCTTCTGTTGAAATATCAATTCAGTTAATATCTGAGATTCTCTTTTGATTATCTCATTAATCAGTGTCTCATGTTTCCCATGACACCAGCAGATTCATTCTTAGAATGAAACATTTTTTTAAACAGTGCAAATAAGTCCATAGACCTGTCTTTTTTTGTAAGCACAGATAATGAGCTCACTGTGTGGGATACCATCCTGATATTATGATTTTTTACTATGCCTGGATTAACCTAACTCTTTCTCAGGCTGATCATGGTCTCAGGAATCTGCCTGTCTTTGTATCTGTATGACAAGCTGGCTTATAATACAGCTTCCTCTGATTTTCTCAGTCTACACAGCTCCTTTTACAATATGCATTGAATGATTATATCTTGCAAAGTTAAGGAATTACATATTCTTGAACTCATATTTTCAGAGATCTTTCCCAAGTCCTCCCACAGTCATGTTATCTCCATGATTACCATGGAGTCATTAACCTTAGCATGAGGACAATCCTTACATTATTATGTAAACAAGCCTTATACCTACAGCAATGACCATCAGTACCAGAGGCTGCCAACTTGCTGGCTCAGTTCCTGGGGTGGAAACCAAGTCAAACAGTCTTTTACATGGCCAAGCCAGACTTGGAAAATTTAAATTTTTTATTTCTCTGTGATTATTAGGTATGAGCATGTGAGTGTGCATGTGTGTGTGTGTGTGTGTGTGTGTGTGTGTGTGTGTGTGTGTGTCTGGTGTACGGCATTCATATGTTTGAGAGTGGGAATGTACATGACAAGTTTACCAACTTGGAGACATCAGACGACAAATTCAGATGTCATTTCCTTTACAGTTTTTGAGACAGTGTATTTTCTATATACAGCGATGTAACTGTCCCAAGACCTTCTGTGATTCTCCTGTCCTTTCTCTCATTTTATGGTAGCAACACTGGGATTAGAGATATATATTGTCAAACCTGATTTTCATTAGTTTTGGGAATTAAAACTTAGGGTCTCACACTTGCAAAGCAAATATTTGTAAAATTTTACTTCCTCACACCATTCTCCAAACACACTTTTTATTTTCTCTAAGAGCTTTCTGATTAGAGAAGCTATTTGACTTGCCAACCCTATCTGATATAATTTCTTTTTATTATCCTTTCACCACATGTAAATTTTGTAAAGAAGAACCAGAAAATAGACTACCTAGGGACAACACAGACAACTATTCTTGATGGCAGAGGAAGCAATTAAGAGGAGTGGGTTTAAGAGGAATGGATACAGAAAATGTGGTACATCTACACAATGAAATATTACTCAGCTATCAAAAACAATGCCTTTATGAAATTCATAGGCAAATGGTTGGAACTGGAAAATATCTTCCTGAGTGAGGTAACCCAATCACAGAAAAACACACATGGTATGCACTCATTGATAAGTGGCTATTAGCCCAAATGCTTGAAATACCCTAGATGCCTAGAATACAACATGGATGATCAAAATGTGAATGCTTCACTCCTTCTTTAAAAGGGGAACAAGAAATACCCTTGGCAGGGAATAGAGAGGCAAAGATTAAAACAGACACAGAAGGAACACCCATTCAGAGCCTGCCCCACATGTGGCCCATACATATACAGCCACCCAATTAGACAAGATGGATGAAGCAAATAAGTGCAGGCAGACAGGAGCCGGATGTAGATCTCTCCTGAGAGACAGAGCCAGAATACAGCAAATACAGAGGCGAATGCCAGCTGCAAAGCACTGAACTGAGAACAGGACCCCCGTTGAAGGAATCAGAGAAAGAAGTGGAAGAGCTTGAAGGGGCTCGAGACCCCATATGAACAACAATGCCAAACAACCAGAGCTTCCAGAGACTAAGCCACTACGTAAAGATTATACATGGACTGACCCTGGACTCTGACCTCATAGGTAGCATTGAATATCCTAGTAAGATCACCAGTGGAAGGGGAAGCCCTGGGTCCTGCTAAGACTGAACCCTCAGTGAAGGTGATTCTTGGGGGCAGGGCGGCAATGGGGGGAGGATGGGGAGGGGAACACCTATAAAGAATGAGAGGGGGAGGGGTTGTGGTATGTTGGCCCGGAAACTGTGAAAGGGAATAACACTCGAAATGTAAATAAGAAATACTCAAGTTAATAAAAATAATAATAATAATAAGAGGAGTGAGTTTGCTGCTCTTTTAGATATTCTGCCTATAAACTACCATTTACCAACTCTGTGTTAGGAACACTTGTCTCCAGAGATGACTATATCAGAGGAGATGGAATATAAAATGTTTGTTCTTTTTTGGTCTCATTGGTTCTGTAGTTTCTGGAGGAGGACTGGCTTTTGTTTGCAAACAAGTATTAACAAGGAGGTTGCCAAGCTGCACATTCCAAAAAGAGAGCATAATCTGTAACTCATACATTTTCCAATGCTGATAGATTCCCCAACTCACACCCTTGGAGCAGATATGCATTTCCTGAGAAGCGATAAAAATGACAATAAGCTTTCTCATTTTACTCCATGTCTTTCTGTGCTGGAAAGAGGCTTCCAGTAAATTTTCAAATGATTCTTTTCTTTTTCTTCCAATTTCTTCCTTCCATTTTTGATTTTAGCAAATTACAGCCATTTGAAAGGAATACAATTTTAGCCCTTGTCACTGTGCCCTCTGCAGAGTATGGACTTGAATTTTGAGCCATCCTGGGTCAGTTTCTAGTCAAAACCATAAGCTATACTCAGCTATACTTAGGAACAAGCTAAACCTGTTCACTGTGTGTAGAATGCAGACATTCTAAGTAACATAAGGGATTGCTGGCAATGAAATGAGCATAGAGTTGTTCTTGATACTGATGTTGTCAACCTCAGTGCAAGTCATGTCAGTGAAAAGGCAGGATGAAGTTAGAAAATTTTGAAATTAAGTTTCTTTTTTTTTTCTTTTTTTTCAGTTTTTTTCCTTTCTTTTTTCTTTCTTTCTTTTTTTTTTATTAACTTGAGTATTTCTTATATACATTTCGAGTGTTATTCCCTTTCCCGGTTTCTGGGCAAACATTCCCCTCCCCCCTCCCCTTCCTTATGGGTGTTCCCTTCGCAACCCTCCCCCCATTGCCGCCCTCCCCCCAACAGTCTAGTTCACTGGGGGTTCAGTCTTAGCAGGACCCAGGGCTTCCCCTTCCACTGGTGATCTTACTAGGATATTAATTGCTATCTATGAGGTCAGAGTCCAGGGTCAGTCCATGTATAGTCTTTAGGTAGTGGCTTAGTCCCTGGAAGCACTCATTGCTTGCCATTGTTCATACGGGGTCTCGAGCCCCTTCAAGCTCTTCCAGTTCTTTCTCTGATTCCTTCAACTGGCGTCCTATTCTCAGTTCAGTGGTTTGCTGCTGGCATACGCCTCTGTATTTGCTGTATTCTGGCTCTGTCTCTCAGGAGAGATCTACATCCGGCTCCTGTCGGTCTGCACTTCTTTGCTTCATCCATCTTGTCTAATTGGGTGGCTGTATATGTATGGGCCACATGTGGGGCAGGCTCTGAATGGGTGTTCCTTCAGTCTCTGTTTTAATCTTTGCCTCTCCCTTCCCTGCCAAGGGTATTCTTGTTCCCCTTTTAGAGAAGGAGTGAAGCATTCACATTTTGATCATCCGTCTTGAGTTTCATTTGTTCTAGGCATCTAGGGTAATTCAAGCATTTGGGCTAATAGCCACTTATCAGTGAGTCCATACCCTGTATGTCTTTCTGTGATTGGGTTAGCTCACTCAGGATGATATTTTCCAGTTCAAACCATTTGCCTACGAATTTCATAAACTCGTTGTTTTTGATAGCTGAGTAATATTCCATTGTGTAGATGTACCACATTTTCTGTATCCATTCCTCTGTTGAAGGGCATCTGGGTTCTTTCCAGCTTCTGCGATAAATAAGGCTGCGATGAACATAGTGGAGCACGTGTCTTTTTTATATGTTGGGGCATCTTTTCGGTATATGCCCAAGAGAGGTATAGCTGGATCCTCAGGCAGTTCAATGTCCAATTTTCTGAGGAAACTCCAGACTGATTTCCAGAATGGTTGTACCAGTCTGCAATCCCCCCAAGAATGGAGGAGTGTTCCTCTTTCTCCACATCCTCGCCAGCATCTGCTGTCACCTGAGTTTTTGATCTTAGCCATTCTCACTGGTGTGAGGTGAAATCTCAGGGTTGTTTTGATTTGCATTTCCCTTATGACTAAAGATGTTGAACATTTCTTTAGGTGTTTCTCAGCCATTCGGCATTCCTCAGCTGTGAATTGTTTGTTTAGCTCTGAACCCCATTTTTTAATAGGGTTATTTGTCTCCCTGCGGTCTAACTTCTTGAGTTCTTTGTATATTTTGGATATAAGGCCTCTATCTGTTGTAGGATTGGTAAAGATCTTTTCCCAATCTGTTGATTGCCATTTTGTCCTAACCACAGTGTCCTTTGCCTTACAGAAGCTTTGCAGTTTTATGCTATCCCATTTGTCGATTCTTGATCTTAGAGCGTAAGCCATTGGTGTTTTGTTCAGGAAATTTTTTCCAGTGCCCATGTGTTCCAGATGCTTCCCTAGTTTTTCTTCTATTAGTTTGAGTGTGTCTGGTTTGATGTGGACGTCCTTGATCCACTTGGACTTAAGCTTTGTACAGGGTGATAAGCATGGATCAATCTGCATTCTTCTACATGTTGACCTCCAGTTGAACCAGCACCATTTGCTGAAAATGCTATCTTTTTTCCATTGGATGGTTTTGTCTCCTTTGTCAAAAATCAAGTGACCATAGGTGTGTGGGTTCATTTCTGGGTCTTCAATTCTGTTCCATTGGTATATCTGTCTGTCTCTGTACCAATACCATGCAGTTTTTTATCACTATTGCTCTGTAATACTGCTTGAGTTCAGGGATAGTGATTCCCCCTGAAGTCCTTTTATTGTTGAGGATAGTTTTAGCTATCCTGGGTTTTTTGTTATTCCAGATGAATTTACAAATTGTTCTGTCTAACTCTTTGAAGAATTGGATTGGTATTTTGATGGGGATTGCACGAATCTGTAGATCGCTTTTGGTAAAATGGTCATTTTTACTATATTAATCCTGCCAATCCATGAGCATGGGAGATCTTTCCATCTTCTGAGGTCTTCTTCAATTTCCTTCTTCAGTGTCTTGAAGTTCTTATTGTACAGATCTTTTACTTGCTTGGTTAAAGTCACACTGAGGTACTTTATATTATTTGGGTCTATTATGAAGGGTGTCCTTTCCCTAATTTCTTTCTCGGCTTGTTTCTCTTTTGTGTAGACGAAGGCTACTGATTTATTTGAGTTAATTTTATACCCAGCCACTTTGCTGAAGTTGTTTATCAGCTTTAGTAGTTCTCTGGTGGAACTTTTGGGATCACTTAAATAAACTATCATATCATCTGCAAATAGTGATATTTTGACTTCTTCTTTTCTGATCTGTATCCCCTTGACCTCCTTTTGTTGTCTGATTGCTCTGGCTAGAACTTCAAGAAATATATTGAATAAGTAGGGAGAGAGTGGGCAGCCTTGTCTAGTCCCTGATTTTAGTGGGATTGCTTCAAGTTTCTCTCCATTTAGTTTAATGTTAGCAACTGGTTTGCTGTATATGGCTTTTACTATGTTTACGTATGGGCCTTGACTTCCTATTCTTTCCAGGACTTTTATCATGAAGGGGTGTTGAATTTTGTCAAATGCTTTCTCAGCATCTAATGAAATGATCATGTGGTTTTGTTCTTTCAGTTTGTTTATATAATGGATCACGTTGATGGTTTTCCGTATATTAAACCATCCCTGCATGCCTGGGATGAAGCCTACTTGATCATGGTGGATGATTGTTTTGATGTGCTCTTGGATTCGGTTTGCCACAATTTTGTTGAATATTTTTGCGTCGATATTCATAAGGGAAATTGGCCTGAAGTTCTCTTTCTTTGTTGGGTCTTTGTGTGGTTTAGGTATAAGAGTAATTGTGGCTTCATAGAAGGAATTCAGGAGTGATCCATCTGTTTCAATTTTGTGGAATAGTTTGGATAATATTGGTATGAGGTCTTCTATGAATGTTTGATAGAATTCTGCACTAAACCCGTCTGGACCTGGGCTCTTTTTGGTTAGGAGACCTTTAATGACTGCTTCTATTTCCTTAGGAGTTATGGGGTTGTTTAACTGGTTTATCTGTTCCTGATTTAACTTCGGTACCTAGTACCAGTCTAGGAAATTGTCCATTTCCTGTAGATTTTCAAGTTTTGTTGAATATAGGCTTTTATAGTAAGATCTAATGAGTTTTTCAATTTCCTCTGAATCTGTAGTTATGTCTCCCTTTTCATTTCTGATTTTGTTAATTTGGATACACTCTCTGTGTCCTCTCCTTAGTCCTGCTAATGGTTTATCTATCTTGTTGATTTTCTCAAAGAACCAAGTTCTGTTCTGTTGATTCTTTCTATGGTCCTTTTTGTTTCTACTTGGTTGATTTCAGCTCTGAGTTTGATTATTTCCTGCCTTCTACTCCTCCTGGGTGTATTTGCTTCTTTTTGCTCTAGAGCTTTTAGGTGTGCTGTCAAGGTACTGACATATGCTCTTTCCTGTTTCTTTCTGCAGGCACTCAAGGCTATGAGTTTTCCTCTTAGCACAGCTTTCATTGTGTCCCATAAGTTTGGGTATGTTGTACCTTCATTTTCATTAAATTCTAAAAAGTTTTTAATTTCTTTCTTTATTTCTTCCTTGACTAGGTTATCATTGAGTAGAGCATTGTTCAATTTCCACTTATATATGGGCATTCTTCCCTTATTGTTATTGAAGACCAGTTTTAGGCCGTGGTGGTCTGATAACACGCATGGGATTATTTCTATCTTTCTGTACCTGTTGAGGCCTGTTTTTTGACCAACTATATGGTCACTTTTGGAGAAAGTTCCATGAGGAGCTGAGAAGAATGTATATCCTTTTGCTTTAGGATAGAATGTTCTATAAATATCCGTTAAGTCCATTTGGTTCATGACTTCTCTTAGTCTGTCTACGTCTCTGTTTAATTTCTGGTTCCATGATCTGTCCATTGATGAGAGTGGGGTGTTGAAATCTCCCACTATTATTGTGTGAGGTGCAATATGTGTTTTGAGCTTTATTAAGGTTTCTTTTACATATGTAGGTGCCCTTGTATTTGGGGCATAAATATTTAGGATTGAGAGTTCATCTTGGTGGATTTTTCCTTTGATGAATATGAAGTGTCCTTCCTTATTTTTTGATGACTTTTAGTTCAAAATTGCTTTTATTTGATATTAGAATGGCTACTCCAGCTTGCTTCTACTGACCATTTGCTTGGAAAGTTGTTTTCCAGCCTTTCACTCTGAGGTAGTGTCTGTCTTAGTCTCTGAGGTGTGTTTCCTGTAGGCAGCAGAATGCAGGGTCCTCGTTGCGTATCCAGTTTGTTAATCTATGTCTTTTTATTGGGGAGTTGAGGCCATTGATGTTGAGAGATATTAAGGAATAGTGATTATTGCTTCCTGTTATATTCATATTTGGATGTGAGGTTATGTTTGTGTGCTTTTCTTCTCTTTGTTTTGTTGCCAACACGATTAGTTTCTTGCTTCTTCTAGGGTATAGCTTGCCTCCTTATGTTGGGCTTTACCATTTATTATCCTTTGTAGTGCTGGATTTGTCGAAAGATATTGTATAAATTTGGTTTGTCATGGGATATCTTGGTTTCTCCATCTATGTTAATTGAGAGTTTTGCAGTATACAGTAACCTGGGCTGGCATTTGTGTTCTCTTAGGGTGTGTATGACATCTGTCCAGCATCTTCTGACCTTCATAGTTTCTGGCGAAAAGTCTGGTGTGATTCTGATAGGTCTGCCTTTATATGTTACTTGACTTTTTTCCTTACTGCTTTTAATATTCTTTCTTTATTTTGTGCGTTTGGTGTTTTGACTATTATGTTACGGGAGGTTTTTCTTTTCTGGTCCAATCTATTTGGAGTTCTGTAGGCTTCTTGTATGCCTCTGGGTATCTCTTTTTTTAGGTTAGGGAAGTTTTCTTCTATGATTTTGTTGAAGATATTTACTGGTCCTTTGAGCTGGGAGTCTTCACTGTCTTCTATACCTATTATCCTTAGGTTTGATCTTCTCATTGAGTCCTGGATTTCCTGTATGTTGTGGACCAGTAGCTTTTTCTGCTGTACATTATCTTTGACAGTTGAGTCAATGATTTCTATGGAATCTTCTGCTCCCGAGATTCTCTCTTCCATCTCTTGTATTCTGTTGTAGAAGCTTGTATCTACAGCTCCTTGTCTCTTCTTTTGGTTTTCTATATCCAGGGTTGTTTCCATGTGTTCTTTCTTGATTGCTTCTATATCCATTTTTTATTCCTTCAACTGTTTGTTTGTGTTTTCCTGGAATTCTTTCAGGGATTTTTGCGATTCCTTTCTGTAGGCTTCTACTTGTTTATTAATGTTTTCCTGTGTTTCTCTAAGGGAGTTCTTCACATCTTTCTTGAAGTCCTCCAGCATCATGATCAAATATGATTTTGAAACTAGATCTTGCTTTTCTGGTGTGTTTGGATATTCCATGTTTATTTTGGTGGGAGAATTGGGCTCCGATGATGCCATGTAGTCTTGGTTTCTGTTGCTTGGTTTCGTGTGCTTGCCTCTCGCCATCAGATTATCTCTAGTGTTACTTTGTTCTGCTATTTCTCACAGTGGCTAGACTGTCCTATAAGCCTGTGTGTCAGGAGTGCTGTAGACCTGTTTTCCTGTTTTCTTTCAGCCAGTTATGGGGACAGAGTGTTCTGCTTTCGGGCATGTAGTTTTTCCTTTCTACAGGTCTTCAGCTGTTCCTTTGGGCCTGTGTCTTGAGTTCACCAGGCAGGTCACTTGCAGCAGAAAATTTGGTATTACCTGTGGTCCCGAGGCTCAAGTTTGCTCGCGGGGTGCTGCCCACGAGCTCTCTGTGGCGGCAGCAACCAGGAACATCTGCGCCGCCCTTTCCTGGAGCTTCCGTGCACTAGGGTTCCAGATGGCGTTTTGTGTTTTCCTCTGGCGTCTGTGATGTGTGTGCAGAGTGCAGTCTCTTCTGGTTTCCCAGGCGTTTCTGCCTCTCTGAACGTTTAGCTCTCCCTCCCACGGGATTTGGGTGCAGAGAACTGTTTATCCGGTCTGTTTCCTTCAGGTTCCAGCGGTGTCTCAGGCGCAGGGGTCCTGCCGCTCCTGGGCCCTCCCCTACGGGAACCCAGAGGCCTTCTACAGTTTCCTCTTGGGCCACGGATGTAATTAACTTACTTACTTGTTGATTTATTGATTTATATATTTAAATTTTTGGATTTTTAAAATTTACATTTCAAAAGTTATTTCTTTCCTTGTTTCCCATACATAACACCCCATCCCATCTGATCTTCAACTTCTATGAGGGTGTTCCCCATCCCTAACCCAGCCATACCTCCCTGACATTCCTCTACAATAAGGTCCAGCCTTTAATGGACAAAAGAATTATCCCATTCGTGCCCAATAAAGTCATCCTCTGCTGCATAAGCGGCTGGAGCTGTGGGTCTGTCCATGTGTATTCTTTGGGTAGTGGTTTAGTCCCTGGTAGCTCCCGTTGCTTGCTATTGTTCTTATGGGATTGCAAGCCCCTTTAGCTCCTTCAAACCTTTCTCTAACTTATGCATTGGGAACACTATTCTCAGTTCAAAGGTTTGTTGCTAGAATTGCCTCTGTATTTGTCCTGCTCTGTCCGAGCCTCTCCAGAAACAGCTGTATCAGGCTGCTTTCAGCATGCACTTCTTGGCTTCATCAATATTGTCTATGTTTGGTAGCTGTATATATATATATATATATATATATATATATATATATATATATATATATATATGCTGGATGCCCAGGTGGAACAGGCTCTAAATGGTCAATCCTTCAGTCTCTGCTCTAAATATTGTTTCCATATCTTCTCTTATGATTAATTTTATTCATTTATTTAAGGACTGAAGCATCTGCACTTTGATTATCCATCTTCTTGACCCTCATGTAGTCTATGGATTGTATCTTGGGTAATTAGAGCATTTGGGCTAATACGCTCTTATCAGTGAATGCATACCATTTGTGTCTTTCTGTGATTCAGTTACGTATTCCAGATGATATTTCTAGTTCCACCCATTTGCTTGTAAGTTTCATGAAGTCATTGTTTTTGATACCTGTATAGTACACCATTGTGTAGAAGTTTCACATTTTCTGTATCCATTCCTCTGTTGAAAGGCATCTGGGTATTTTCCAGCTTCTAACTATTATAAATATATCTGCTATGAACATATTTGAGCATGTGTCCTTGTTATAGTTGAAGCATCATTTGGGTATATGCACAAAAGTGGTATAGGTGGGTCATTTGGCAGTACTATATCCAATTTTTTGAGGAATCTCCAGAGCGACTTCCAGAGTGGTTTTACTAGCTTGAAATCCCACCAACAATTAAGGATCGTTCTTCTTTCTCCACATCCTCACCAGCACCTGTTTATATATGAGTTTTTGATCTTAGCCATTCCGACTGGTGTAAGGTCAAATCTAATGGTTGTTTTCATTTGCATTTTCCTGATGACTAAGAATGTTGAATAGTTGTTTAGCCATTCAATGTTCTTCAGATGAGTATTCCTTCTTTAGCTCTGTACCACATTTTTTATATAGGGTTATTTGACCTCTGGAATCTAACTCCTTGAATTCTTTGTGTATTTTGGATATTAGACCTCTATCAGATGTAGGATAGGTAAAGATCTTTTCCCATCAATTGGGTGTAATTTTGTCCTATTGACAGTGTCCTTTGCATTACAGAAGCTTTGCAATTTTATAAAGTCCCAATTGTTCATTCTTGAAGAGCATAAACCTTTGGTGTTTTGTTCAGGAAATTTTTCAGAGTGCCCACGTATTCGAGGCTCTTCCCCACATTTTCTTCTATTAGTTTGAGTGTATCTGGTTTTATATGCAGGTCCTAGATCCCCTTGGATTTAAGCCTTTTACATAGCCATAAGAATAGAATGATTTACATTTTTCTACATGCTGACCTCCAATTAAACCAGCAAAAATTATTAAAAATGCTATCTTTTTTTCCCCACTGGATGGTTTTAATTCACTGTCAAATATTGAGTGACCATAGGGATGGGTTCATTCCTGGGTCTTCAATTCTATTCTATTGATCTATCTCCTTTTCTTTTTACCAGGACCATACGGTTTTTATCACTTTTTTTCTGTAATACAGCTTGAGGTCTAAGATGGTGATTCCTCCAGAAGTTCTTTTATTGTTGAGGATAGTTTTCGATGTCCAGATGAGTTTGCAAATTTCTCTTTCTAACTCTATGAATATTAGAGTTGGAATTATGATGAGGATTGCATGGAATCTCTAGATGGCTTTTGACATGATGGCCATTTTTATTATATTTATCCTGCCAATCCATAATCATGGTAGATCCTTCCATCTTCTGAGATCTTCTTTAATTTCTTTCTTCAGAGACTTGAAGTTCTTGTCACACAGATCTTTCCCTTGATTGGTTAGAGTTACACCAAGGTATTTTGTATTATTTATGACTATTATGAATGGTGTCATTTCCCTAATTTCTTTCACTGACTGTTTATACTTTGAGAAGGCTACCTATTTGTTTTTCTTAATTTTCTACACAGCCACTTTGCTAAAGTTTTTTATCAGGCTTACTATTTCTCTGGTGGAATCATTGGGTCAATTAAATATACTATCATATCATCTCCTAATGGTTATATATTGACTTCCTCCTTTCCAATTTGTGTCAGTTGGACCTCAATTTGCTGTCTGATTGCTCTGACTAGGACTTTGAGTACTATATTGAATAAGTAGGGAGAGAGTGTGCAGTCTTGTCTATTCCCTGATAGTAGTGGGATTGCTTCAAGTTTCTCTCCATTTACCTTGATATTAGCTACTGGTTTGCTGTATATTGCTTTTACTATGTTTTGATTTGGATGTTGAATTCTTAATCTTTCCAGGACTTTTATCATAAAGTGGTGTTGAATTTTGTCAAATGCTTTCTCAGAATCTCATGAAATAATTATCTTTCTTTTTTCCTTTGATTTCATTTACATAGTGGATTATGTTTATGGATTTCTGTATATTAAACCATCCCTGCATCCTTGGGATGAAGCCAGCTTGATCATGATGGATGATTGTTTTGAATTCTTTTTGGGTTTGGTTTGCAAGAATTTTATTGAGTGTTTTTGCATCGATATTCATAACCGAAATTGGTTTGCAATTCTTGCTCTTTGTTGGGTCTTTAAGTGTTTTAGTTATAAGCATAACTGTGGCTTCAGAAAATAAATTGTGTAGTGTTTCTTCTATTTCTTCTATTCTGTGGTATAGTTTGGATGGTATTGGTATAAGGTCTTCTATGGAGTTATGATAGAATGCTGCACTGAACCCATTTTATCCTGGGTATTTTTCAGTTGAGAGACTTTTAGTAACTTCTTTAATTTCTTTAGAAGTTATGGGAATGTTTAGATGGTTTATTTGATCCTGATTTAATTTGATATCAGGTATCTGTCTAGAATATTTTCCACTTGATCCAGATTTTCCACTTTTGTTGATTATTGGCTTTTGTAGTGGGATCTGATGATTTTGTAAATTTTCTCAAATTCTGCTGTTATGTCTCCCTTTTCATTTTTTAACTGTAAAGTGAATGTTTATTTGAATATTTTAGGTTAGCTTTACTACTAATTTATTAGAAATTGCCACATGGTATATGTTCCTCAAGACTGGGTTTCGTCAATGACTTCAAATTTGGGATCCTCAAAGTTGAAGGTAGGAAACTTATCCATCTCTCCTTTACCAACATTTGTTTAAGGTTAAAAAGCTCTCTGTCCAGATATTGATGATACTCTGGGCCAGTATCAATAGGTCCTCCAGATGTCTGTTGCTTTGTTTTGACCACTTTAATCTTGTCCACGAAGTTTCTGTGCAGGATCAAGTTCCTTATTAAACACCACAGCTGTAACACCAATGTTCCTCAATTGCACAAACTGCTGACCAAAGGACAGAGGAGAGCCTGAAGATACTCGAAACTATCATGGTTTAGTCTGTGGTACTTGCACTGAGTCCCAAGTTGTCAGAGTCACCACCGCCACTACTGTTCAACTCCTCCCTTTCATTTTGTTAATTTGAATACATTCTCTGTGCCCTCTGGTTAGTCTGGTTAAGGGTTAATCTGTCATGTTGATTTTCTCAAACAACCAGCTCCTAGTTTTGTTGTTAATTTGTTTAGTTCTTTTTTGTTTTTACTTGGTTGATTTCAGCCCTGAGTTTAATTATTTCCTAAATCAGTTTATTTGATTCTTTTTTTTCTAGAGCTTTTATGGGTGCTGTCAAGTTGTTAATGTATGCTCTCTCTAGTTTCTTTTTGGAAGCACTCAGAGTTATTAGTTTTCCTCTTAGCATTACTTTCACTGTATCCCATAAGTTTGGGAATCTTGTACCTACATTTTCATTATATTCTGAAAAGTTCTTAATTTTCTTTCTCTTTTTTTATTTCTTCCTTTACAAAGTTATCATTGAGTAGAACATTGTATAACTACCATGTGTATGTGGGCTTTCTGTGGTTTTTGTTGTTATTGAAGAGACAGCCTTTGTCTGTAGTTAGATGATATGATACATGGGATCATTTCCGTCTTCTTGTGTTTGTTTATGCCTGTTTTGTGACTGATTTTATGGTCAATTATGGAGAAGGTATCATGAGGTGCTGAGAAGAAACTATATTCTTTTGTTTTAGGACGAAGTGTGCTAAAAATATATGTTAAATCCATTTGGTGGAAAATTTGTTAGTTTCTCTATGTCTCTCTTTACTTTCTGCTTCCATGATCTGTCCATTGATGAGAGAAGGGGTGTTGAAATCTCCTACTATTATTGTGTGGTGTGAAATGTGTGCTTGGTGCTTTAATAATGTTCATTTTATAAATGTAGGTGTCCTTGCATTTGGAACAGAGGGATTCAGATTTGAGAGTACTTCTCAGTAGATATTTCCTCTGATGAATATGAAATTCTTCCTCTTCTTTTTGAAAACTTTTAATGGAAAGTCAATTTTGTTTGATATTAGAATGGCTACCCCAACTTGTTTCTTAGGACCATTTGCTGAGAAAATTGTTTTCTAGTCTTTTACTCTGGGGTAGTGGCTGTCTTTGTCACTGAGGTGTGTTTTCCTTATGCAGCAAAACGCTGGGTCCTCTTTAAGTATCCAGTCTGTTAGTCTATTTCTCTCTATTGGGAAATTGAGTTCATTGATGTTAAGAGATAGTAAGGAAAAGTGATTGTTGTTTCCTGTTATTTTTGTTGTTTGAGGTGTAACTATGTTTGTGTCTCACTTCCTTTGGGCTTGATGCAAGAAAGTAAATTTCTTTCTTTTCCCCGGTTGAAATTTCTCTCCTTCTGTTAGAGCTTTCTCTCTATTATTGTTTGTAGGGCTGAATTTCTGTAAAGTTATTGTGTAAACTTGTTTTTTTTATGGAATATCTTGGTTTCTCCATGAATGTTAATTGAGAGGTTTGCTGGATACTGTAGCCTGGGCTTGCATTTGAGTTCTCTTAGAGTCTGTATGAATTCTGCCCAGGATCAGTCTCTGGTGAGAAGTCTGGTTAATTATGATAAGTCTGCCTATATATGTTACTTAACCTTTTTCCTTTACTGCTTTTAATATTCTTTGTATTGTGCATTTGGTGTTTTGACTATTATGTGACAGGAGGAATTTCTTTTATGGTCCAATCTATTTGGAGTTCTGTAGGCTTCTTTTACGTTTGTGGGCTATCTCTTTCTTTATGTTAGGGAAGTTTCCATCTATAATTTTGTTGAAGATATTTAGCAGCCTTTTAATTTGGTAGTTTTCACTCTCTTTTATCCTTCTTATTCTTAGGTTTGATCTTCTCATTGTGTCCTTGATTTTCTGGATGATTTTAGTTAGGGGCTTTTTGCATTTCACTGTTTCTTTGGCAGTTGTGTCCATGTTTTCTATGGTATCTTCTGCCCTCAGAATCTCTCTTCTATCTCTTATATTATGTGTGATTCTTGCATCTATGACTCCTTATCTCTTTCTTAGGATTTCTATCTCCAGGGTTCTCTTCCTTTGTATTTGTTTATTGTTTATATATCTGTTTTTAAATCTTGGGTTGTTTTGTTAAATTCCTTTACCTGTTTGGATGTGTTTTCCTGTAATTCTTTAAGGGATGTTTGTGTTTCCTCTTTAAGGGCATCTACTTGTAGGGGCTGGGGATTTAGCTCAGTGGTAGAGCGCTTACCTAGGAAGCGCAAGGCCCTGGGTCCGGTCCCCAGCTCTGAAAAAATGAACCAAAAAAACAAAAACAAAAACAAGGGCATCTACTTGTTTACCTCTGTTTTCCTTTATTTCTTTAAGGGAGTTTTTTATGTCCTTCTTAAAGTCCTCTATCATCATTATGAGGTGTGATGTTAAATCTTAACCTTGTTTTTCCAGTGTTTTTGGATATTCAGTATTTGCTTTGGTGGGAGAACTGAGCTCTAGTGCTATGAAATAGTCTTGGTTTCTTTTCTTAGCTTCCTACACTTGCCTCTCACCACCAGGTTGTCTCTGGTGGTAGCTTGTGTTGTTCTCTCTGTTAGTGTCTTGATCTTCTTGTAAGCCTGCGTGTCAGCACTCCTGTAGACCTGTTTATTTATAGCCAGATCTGTGTTCAGAGAGTTGTGTGACCGCTCAGTTCTGGATGCAGGCAAAAACTAGAAGAGTCCTGTTCCAGACTTCTCCTTTATTTGTTTGTCTTGAGGACTGTAGGGAAGTCACTCAGAGAAGAAGAGTTTGTCTTACCTCTGCTCTCAGGTGTATCAGCCTCTGGTTTCGTCCTATGAAGAGCATTTTAGTGAAAAATAGCAATTTGAAAAAGGAAAAAAAAACATATAATATGTTTGGTTCAAGTGAAATTGACTTGACTCCTATATTCAGTGAGATAAATATATTAAGAGAGTGATAATTTTGGGGCCAGACCTCACCCAGCTAAACTTAATTCCAAGCATGATGGCACACACCTTTATTATCAGGAGAATGAGGCAAGCTGATCTCTTGATTCCTAGGCCTGCCTTCTTTACACCATGTTCCAAGTAGAGAAACACTGAAATTCTGGCCTGTGGTACATGTTTTCACCGCAGCATTCAGGAGAGAGAGAGACATGCAGATCTCTGCGATCAAGGTTAATTATAGAGCAAGTTCGAAGATAGCAAATTTTAGGAAGTGAAGTAAATAAAAATCATAAACCTGCTAATAATGCAGTAAGGAAAGAGGGTCATGTTCTAGTTGCAGAACGCATCATAATTCTTTAGATTCAGCCATGTGGATTTGGATTTAGAGTCAACAATGTAAGGGATTCCTGTGACAATTGATGTCAGCTTGAACTAAGAAATTAACTGTGATTAGGAAGAGATCATCATCCCTGTGGCAAAATCTGGAAAGTATTTTCTGAGATCACAATGAAGCTGTGCTCCAGAGATAGCCAAGCTTTTACCTCATGATGACAGTGGAGTTGGTAATTTATAAGATTCATCCTGGTGGTGGTGGCTTTGAAGGTATAAAGAGAAAATGGAGAGTAGCTGAGACTTGGCACTGTGAGATTCCAGGGAGTATCATTGGTAAAGATGCAGTCTCAGTTTCAGTTGATGGCTGAAAACTGAAGGGGACATGCAAATGAGTTAAAGAAGGTTTCCATGAAGAAAGCCTGTGAGACGTTATTGATAAATTATAGTTGCTGTGGAAAACTACACTGGATTGGAGATGCCAGTACCATGAGATGATCAATAGCAACAACAGCAGCATGGTGAAGTCAATCAGAGCATAGATATGTGCATTGGAGACTTTACAACTTGAAGCTGTAACATTTAATGTGCCTTGGAGACCCCATAATATTTGAGAATGGAAGCAATTGTATATCTGCTGAGGAAAGCTGCTGACCAGGAATGGAAGCTCACAAAAAGAATTGTTGTGCAGTCAACAAAAAATGTCAAAAGTTCTAATTTTGAACAGTGTTTTGACATCAGGCTTGGGGTTGCAGAGTTTAGAGTTTATCCAGAGAGGCTTTTTCCCAGTATTTATTCACTATGAGATTATTTGATGTACATAGCATACGTCATCTAATTTTTGATTTTTACTTTAAAGGCAATTAAACTTATGTAATTGAATGAATCTCAGAAAAGACTTTGATCTTTTGACTTTTAATATTGATGAGACTGATAAATACTCTGAAGACTCTTGTAGTTAGTCTAAATATAATCTACATTATGTTATGTTTAGGTATGACCTCCATATACTCATATATTTAAAGAAGCCTATGTGGACTAGGGCAAAAAATGTGTTTGTTTGGCCCAGAAAGTGGCAGTCTTTGGAGTTGTGACCCTGTTGGAGAAAGTGTGTCATTGTTGGCTTGGGTTTGAGAGCTTCATCTTAGCTGCCTGAGGATGCCAGTCTTATTCTTTTTGGCTATAGAATAAGATGTTGCACTTTTTTCTTTTCTTGTGCCATGCCTACCTGGGCATTCCTATTCTCCTGTCTTAATGATAATGGACTGATCCTCTGAATCTGTAAGCTGGCACCATTAAAAGATGTCCCAAAAAAAATTACCTTAGTCATGTTGTTTGCTCTCAGAAGTAAAATCCTAAGACAGCCCTCAGGCTTGAATACTTGTTTCTGAGTTGGTTGACCTATTCTGGAAGGTTTAAAATCTGTAGTAGATCTTGTATTGAGAGAGGGGTTATAACTTATATTCACTATGGTACTGTAGGGTCACAGAACTTGCAGAGGAATGAACCTTTCTCTCCATGTGGTCTTAAGTAATGGCACCAAAATGGCCACAGTACCGAGAATCAGGAGTAGGCCTGGTTAATTTTAAGAAAAGGCAGAGACTCTGATCATTTGTGCGAAGAGAATGCCAATGCTTTACTGAGGTTCACAGTACATACACCCCAAATTCACTGGGTGGAAAATCTCAGGAAGCACAATGGAAAAATGAGTTTACATTTTCAGCAGGAAAACAGAAACTGAAACCAAGAACTGACATCAAAGATGTTACAACCCAGGTGTTACAGCCCAGGCCCAAACAGAAAGGTCAGGATGTTCCTTTCTAAAGAGAAAGGGCTTTCAAATGCATCAGAAAGGCTCAGCAGTGGGTAAACACTGAGGGTCCCCAAGAGGGTCCAACACTTCAGTATATGATGGAATCCAGAAAAATTGGGAGCCAGTGTCAGTGAAGAAATCAATGAACTTACAAGGTGGAGGAAACAGGCAAATAACAAAACCTTCATTCTTCGATCTCCTTATATAGCCTTCCATCAGAAGTTATGTCCTAGACTGAAAGATAATCTTTCTACTTCAAGATTTGAATCAAAATCCTGTAGTCTTTCCACCTCAAATGTCTAGACTAGAAGCAGATTCAACCACTTCAAACCAAGCAGGAAATTTCTCACAGATGTACCTTCCATTACAAGATTATAGTTTAGTTCATACATAGTCAAGCTGACAATCATGAATAGCCATCAAAGAGCTGATGCCCACTGTGTTCTGACTTAGTTTCTTGACTGTTGATGCAATATGACAAGTTGATCTCTTTCCAGCTTCTGTGATGGGATGATCCCCTTGGATTTCTAGGAAGGATAAGCACTTCTTCCTCTAAATTGTCTATTTCAAGTATTTGTTCACAGCAATAAAATGAACAGCTTGTTCACTTGGATACTTGACAATACTGCAGGTTTGATGCTAACATTGTATGCATTGGAAAGACAAAAGAGACAATTTGAAGGGAGAGGATAAGTGCAGGATATTTATCAATCCATGCAATAGGCGGACAGTCTTGGGGCACTCTGCCCCTGCCTCTTGTACAGAGTTCACCATGAGACAAAAAGGAACAGCTAGGTCCTTCCACATCACAGGATGACAAATTTGGCTTCTCAGATCTGCCTTTTACAGTGAAAAGCATCTTATCCTATCCAGTGCTCAAAAGAAAGATATGGTGAACATTTTGATATTTATTTAGCCATTACTATCAGCACAGTTACACTAATAGTAATTACCAGTAACCTAGTACATAGGTGCTGGCTGTTCAACAAAGTGCATTTGGTAGCATGCCATTTTTTTTTCAATCTACTTTTTATAAGGATTCTAGCTCTCCTCTAGCCCCACACCAAACAGAAGTATTGGAAGAGAAAAGTTATTACGATGCAGTGAGCCTGTTTAGCAATAGTTCTTTGAGGGCAAGCTCTATCTTCTTTGGCAGCTGGTCAGTCCTGTAGGGAACATCAAACAGAACTCAACAGCTGAAAATCAGTCCTCTAGGCAGGCAGACAGCAGGCATGAACTGGTATCTATAGTCCTCTCCTCAAGCAGGCAGACACCAGACAGCTATAATTCAATTCTAAAGAAACTGATGGTCTCACTGACCAAAATAAGGGGTGATTGTGGAAGTAACAAGCCATCATAGGAACCCCATAGGCAGTTATTTGGAGAGTTTCTCTTAATGGCTGCTTATTACAAGTTGAACTCAGCAACGCTAGGTAAGGTGAACCAATGCACGTATATTGTTAGCAAAGAAAAGTGAGGTGCAGCAAATCAAATAAATGCTCAGTGCTCTATTTCCAGTGTTGTATGTCCCAATTTATACTCCTTATTTCCAAGGTTATATCATGTGTTTGCTATATAAAATCATATTTTCACTTGTGTCTGCTTCAAGAAAACATTCTCTAACATATATGCTCCAGATAAATATCCCTTTACCTGTGTGTTCCAGCAGAATATTCTTTTCTATAACTAACTTTCCAAAGAAACTAGAAGTATCCACTTTAGCAGAGGCAGTACCTAATTCCACCTATTACTACTTCAAATAACAAAGTGAAAGAAAGAAGCAGGTCTTGTAGTCATTGTGCAGTTGAATTGTGCTCTCTGGGCTGTTGTAGAGAAGCCAAAAATATTCATTTTTTATATTTATTTATTATTTATTAAATGTATATGCATTGAGGTGATACCTGCAGGTACCATGGCAGGAAGAGAAATGATCTGTAAAGAGCTCAGAGTGAAAACTAACTTTAGCCTGACTTGCAGGATCAAATTTTGGGAGTCTGATATCATGCACTTTATTCTCATATATTTAAATACCATATAATTTGGGGAAAAAGTTTCCTGGTGTTACACAATCTCCAGTGCACATGAAGGCACAATTGCAATGACATTTAACTCAAATATGTATTTCTTCAAAGAAGATGGATTCTTTTGATCGACTGCCTGTATTAGCTTAGTGACATAGGAAAGGACGTGGGATGGCTTCATTCATGCAGATAGCTTAAAAGTTGTTTGGGTTATTATCTACATCTACTCCTAGTTGAGGGAGTACGAGAGGGTACAAATATGCATTGAGTGCATGTGTATACGTGAACATATGTGTAGAAGCCAGAGAGCAACTTTAAATTTGTCTTTCCTCAGGAGAAAACTACTTATTGTTTTTTTTAGTTTTTTTTTTTTTCAGACAGAGTTAAGAACTGGCTTGGTGTTCAACTAGACTATCTGGCAAGTGACCCACAGGAATATGCCTGGCTCTTACTCCTCAGTACTTGAGTCACAGGTGTGTACTTGAACACCCATTTTGTTTTGTTTTAATATAGGTTCTGTGTTTGAACTGGTGTCCTAATGCTTGCTCAGCAAGTATTTTGCAGAACAAATGTAATTCTCTCCCCAGCCCTGCTTTTATTTATTTATGTAACATTGCTGATGGCCTGCAAAAGGAGATAAAGTTATCTAGGGAAATATAACAAGGCGGTAATTAAAATATATTTCCATGTTTGTTCATGTTTGCAGAAGCTGGGTCAGGTGATTGATGTTGGATTGGAGGTTGGAGTAGTGTGTTCAGCAAGCAAATCTGAGGTCTGCAGAACCTATAATCTCAGGTGGGAGTACTTATTGTAGTCTTAAGATTGAGAACTGTAGAGTGTGCCAGTGACCTGGAAATATATAAATCATAGGTCTTCTGTTGAGTAGTCCTGAGGATGGGTTCTTACTTTGGAAAGCCCACATTCCCATCTGAGACCTGCTGAAATTAGATGAGTCCACACATATTGAACTAGGATACCCTGGTTTACTCTGAGCCTCTGACTTCAGTGGTAAAGACATCTAAAATGCAAAACATGTGCTCATGTGCACAAAACATATGGGCACTAACTTTCTAGGGATTTCCATGGATATTAATTCTTATCTCCTTAAAGATCATATGATTTGATTCTTAATAGTGGATAGGTTATTAGTGGTGCCACTTTCTGCCTCGCTACTATGTACAAGAGTTCCAATCTTAGCTTCTATAGGCACCTCCCATTGCATATATCCAAGAATCCCCCTTGCAAGGTGGGCTAAGTGGTTGCCACTTGATAGTGGATTCCTGCCTACCACTGACATGCTGAATTGTGTTTTTCCTTCAGAATCTATGTAAAGTGTACAGATGCTTGGCTGACTGCTTGCCATTGACTTGTAGTTGTCTGAGAACTTGTCTGTTACTAGCTCCCCGTTTACTCTGCTCTTACTAGGATATTTGAATCTTTTAATATTGGTTGTGGCTTTTCAGCATGTGTGGGAATGAATTTCTGTGAAAGGTATTTAATTTTTTCTTATGTATATAGATTTGTGTTGTTTTGTGGTGTGTGTGTGTGTGTGTGTGTGTGTGTGTGTGTGTGCGCGTTTGCATGAGTGTGAAGGTATGTCTTCCATGTGCGATGGTAAACATATTCATGTTCATTCATTCATTAGGGTAGATATTGTGTGAGTTCCTGGATTCCTTTGTAACTTATTCATTGAGGCAAGGTCTTAAAATGAAACTCAGACCTGCTGGAAAACCAGTACGTCAAGAAAGCCAGTTTGTTCCTGGGGTACAATGCTGTCTGAATAACAGGTAGGTTGCCATGCCCATTCAGTCTTTCTCTTGGTACAGGAATTTTGATCTCCAATCTACAAACTTGTGCCGCATGTGCCATATTCACTAATCCATAAATCAGCTCATGAAAGAGGTTTTTCTGGCGAGGGGGAAGCCCTAGAGGGGATGCTACCTTGTGAGGGTAGACAAGGTGAGTGATAGCTGGGGTGATTATGGCTTTATTTTTTGGGTCCATGGTAACTGTGGCATCTAAATGGAAACATACCCCTCATAGGGGATGCTCATTTGGAGCTTGGTGTTGAGAACACAGAGTGAACAAATATTCTGAAGACAGAGTGAAAATGTGCCTGTGACCTTAAAATTTACTCATTGATCCAGAAACTTCAAAAGTAAAGCCATTAATCACAATGTTGTCAGGTAAAACAGAAAGAACATCTTAGGATTCTCTTGGAACAAACTGCACACAATGCCTTTTTCAATTCCAAACGTCCTGGACTTCAATGGGTGATGCAATTTTTGTTTGCTCTCAGTGATACAACAAGGTGTCAGGGAAGGATCTGACCTGCTGAGATGAAATTGACTAATTTCTTCTGAGTTTGTAGCCTGGTCTTCCGTGCATGATCGCAACACTTGTCTCACAGTTGAACCTTTGTTAGAGATTCAAAGGTAAGACAGTAAAATAATGTTAGAATAGGACAGCAGAGTCGGGAACTCAGCCTTACATTGAATGGCAGGCTTGGTAGTGAAATAATTACTCTTTAATCATTCCTTCCTTTAATTTCTCCCCTCTTTGCTTCCGTCCTTTTTTCCTAATTTCCTTTTTTATTCTGAGTATGTTCTGTGTGTCATGCACATTCTTGTTTGTATGTCATACTTGCATATGAATATTTATGTACATAAGCATGTGGAATTTCAAAACTGATACCAGATACTTTAATTGATTACTCTGTACATAATTTTCTGAAGTGGGCTTGCTGAAAATATAGCTCACCAATTTTATGTACCTAAGCTAAACCTCTTTCCTTGAGACCCATGGTACAAGGACCTTCATACTGCCACTATAAAGGCGAGCTGCTATACCCACTCAGCTTATTTATTGTTTTGTGGAATCTGCTCTATAGACTTCCATCCTCAATTTTGAAGTAAGCACATGATTCTTTGAAGCCATCTCCTCTGCAACACCTCCTGGATTTGTAAATAATATATTGAATACTGAATTGATTTCTAAATGGCACCTTCCATGTGGCCCAAAATACCTACAAATGAGTCCCAAAAAAAATTATGGGCTTACTTAAAGGATTATGAAAGAAAACATAGAGAAAAAAGAAAACAAAATGAAACAACAATAAATCGTCTATTTAATGTTTCACAAAGTGATGCCAATAATTTGTTAAGATAACCAAAGGCAGATGTTTTATTTTTTGACCCTCTCCCTCAGTTAAATCCACACAGATTGCAGGATTTTGTTTTGAATTTACAGTATGATAATTTTTTTAAAGATTTCTTAAATAGTATTTTTGTAAATTTTGGTAGACATATATATATATATATATATATATATATATATATATATATATATTTGTACTGTTACAGTAGAAGTATGCCCCAAAGACCTCACCATAACCATATATTTAAAATACCAGAAGATCCTTCTCATACACCTTACCTTCCAGCAGTCATAGTATTGGAGACAAGGGTCATTTTGAGATTTGTTTAATGTGACCAAGCTTCTTCTATATTCATTTCATACATGCACATAATAGATACTGACTGCTTTCCCACCCTCTGAACCCCCATCTGGCTAATGTTGAGCACCCTCCCTATAAGTCCCTTTCCTTCATCCATGTGTTATGGTATTTCTTGTTTTGTGACCCAAAGAGACTAGGAGGTACTCTATGTTACCAGGGTTTGGAACTATTTACTGGGGCCTGTTGATGTCACCAGGGCATACCTAAGAAAAATGAAAACTGTCTTTCTGCTAGAATTTATGCAGTAGCCACAGTGCAAAAAGGATAGGTGGAGATTCATGTCGCCTTGTTCTTTGTAGCTTAGAAAATGAAAAAGATTTTCTTGGCATATTTATTTATTAATTTATTTATTTATTCTGAGTGTGTGTGTGTGTGTGTGTGTGTGTGTGTGTGTGTGTGTGTGTGTGTGTGATACATATGGAGGTGGCAGGAGAATTATGGGGAGTTAGTTTTTTTTTCCCACATTTTAGGTCCTAGGGATTGAAAACTGGTTGCCAGATTTGGAGTTAGGCATCTTTACCTAATAAGCATTTCATCAGGTCTTAAAAAGAACAATTTTATATTATTGTGTGTAGACTCATTGAAGGAATGTCCACAACTTCCATGGCTTTCAGGTGATTGGAGAGACACATTGACTAGGAAAGACTTTGGAAAATTTTCTTACGCATCCACATAACCATGCATACATGTACACAACAATGTATATACATAGAAAATTATATAAATAAATGAATAGATAAAAATTTGAAACAAAACAAAACCAAGAAAATCTCTATCCTCATATAAGAGATGCTCACTATTCCTTAATATCTCTCAACATCAATTATCTCAACTCCCCAATAAAAAGACATAGATCAACAAACTGGATACACAATGAGGACCCTGCATTCTGCTGCCTACAGGAAACACACCTCAGAGACAAAGACAGATACTACCTTGGAGTGAAAGCCTGGAAAACAACTTTCCAAGTAAATAGTCGGAAGAAGCAAGCTGGAGCAGCCATTCTAATAACAAATAACATCAATTTTCAAGTAAAAGTCATCAAAAAAGATAAGGAAGGACACTTCATATTCATCAAAGGAAAAATCCACCAAGATGAACTCAGAATCCTAAATATCTATGCCCCAAATACAAGGGCACCTAAATATGTAAAAGAAACCTTACTAAAGCTCAAAACAAGCATTGAACCTCACACAATAATAGTAGGAGATTTCAACACCCCACTCTCATCAATGGACAGGTCATGGAAACAGAAATTAAACAGAGATGTAGACAGACTAAGAGAAGTCATGAACCAAATGGACTTAACAGATATTTATAGAACATTCTATCCTAAAGCAAAAGGATAAACATTCTTCTCAGCTCCTCATGGTACTGTCTCCAAAATTGACCATATAACTGGTCAAAAAACGGGCCTCAATAGGTACAGAAAGATAGAAATTATCCCATGCGTGCTATCAGACCACCACGGCCTAAAGCTGGTCTTCAATAACAATAAGGGAAGAACGCCCACATATACGTGGAAGTTGAACACTGCTCTACTCAGCGATAACCTGGTCAAGGAAGAAATAAAGAAAGAAATTAAAGACTTATTAGAACTTAATGAAAATGAAGGTACAACATACCCAAACTTATGGGACGCAATGAAAGCTGTGCTAAAAGGAAAAGTCATAACTTTGAGTGCCTGCAGAAAGAAACAGGAGAGAGTATATGTCACCAGCTTGACAGCACACAGAAAAACTCTAGAACAAAAAGAAGCAAAGACACCCAGGAGGAGTAGAAGGCAGGAAATAATGAACTCAGAGCTGAAATCAACCAAGGAGAAACAAAAAGGGCCATAGAAAGGATCAACAGAACCAAAAGTTGGTTCTTTGAGAAAATCAACAAGATAGATAAACCCTTAGCCAGACTAACGAGAGGGCACAGAGAGTGTGTCCAAATTAACAAAATCAGAAATGAAAAGGGAGACATGAACTTCAAGTAGTTAGACATGTCTAACTACAGAATCAGAGGAAATTCAAAAAATTATCAGATCTTCATATAAAAGCCTATATTCAACAAAACTTGAAAATCTGCAGGTAATAGACAATTTCCTAGACAGATACCAGTTACCGAACTTAAATCAGGAACAGATAAACCATTTAAACAACCCCATAACTACTAACAAAATAGAAGCAGTCCTTAAAGGTCTCCTAACCAAAAGGAGCCCAGGTCCAGACGGGTTTAGTGCAGAATTCTATCAGACATTCATAGAAGACCTCACACCAATACTATCCTAACTAATACAGAAAATTGAAACAGATGGAGCACTACCGAATTCCTTCTATGAAGCCACAATTACTCTTATACCTAAACCACAGAAAGACCCAACAAAGAAAGAGAACTTCAGACCAATTTCCCTTATGAATTTCGACGCAAAAATACTCAATAAAACTCTGGCAAACCGAATCCAAGAGCACATCAAAACAGTCATCCACCATGATCAAGTAGGCTTCATCCCAGGCATGCCGGGATGGTTTAATATACGGAAAACCATCAATGTGATCCATTATATAAACAAACTGAAAGAAGAGCACAACTGATTCCCTATACAACTTGGACTTCATTTTTCTGGTTGATTCTGGGCTTTATGTTTGTCCCCAACCATTATGACAAAGGTTGCTGTCTTACTTTTTCATTACTACACTATTTGTGAAACTCAGATTTAATATTTGAAGGCTCCATTTCACCTACATATTAAACTTACAGAGCAATGGAGATATATTTGAGTCAGGAAAGGAAAGTGGATGTGGTGACCTTCTAAGTTGCTGAAGGAAACATGAATGATATGGCTAAGAATTGAGTGGCTTTAATAATTTTGTGGGGTTCCCAAAATAATAGCAGCTGCTTTTCTATCTTTATTGAAGCACATTATTAAAGTTATGGGCTTTTACCGTCTTAATTTTAATGTCTTTTTTTAAGCCTTCAGAGAGAAATGCCAATTAATTTTTGAAGAACTCATAGTGTTGGACACACATGTCCCAGGACTCTGGGAATAGAGACAGGAGGACATTAAATGAAACGTCAATCTGAGTGACACAGTGAAATACTCCCAAGAAATCAGGAAACACAACAAAGAACCAAAATTAACTTTGTAGAGAGCATGACTTGAAATTATTGATTTGCAAAGCACCATAAAGCACAATGACTGGTTGTTTGTCTTTCTTCTTTTGTGCTTCTGATACATCCATAATTCCCTGTGAGTGTGTGGAGACTGTTCACATAACTTTTTGAGAAAGGGTCTCTCCCTGAAAGCAATCTTCAGGGATGACCATGTCTCTATCTCAAATTGGTTGGGATTGCATGTAAGTACATGACTCTGAACCTTCCATTTGCTGTGGGGTTATGGTCTGCACTTGGAGTTACTTATACTTGCTGACCAAGCCATGTACAAGTCCCTCACAATCATTTAAAAAAATTTTTTATATTATGTATATCACTGAGTGCTTTTGTCCTAAGAGGCTAGATGATGGCATCAGATCTTCTGGAGCTGGGGTTAAATGGGGTTGTGAACTGATGTACATGTTTGCCTGAAACCAAAGTAATTTTCTCTTGAAGAGCAACAATTGTTCTTTATTACTTAGCCATTCCTCTAGCCCCAATATCTTAGTTTTGAGTGTTAGAGGAGCACAGGAATGTACTCTGATTATTAGACATCAGAGAGATAGAAAAAGGGGTGTGGGGGAGAACTGAGTCCTTTTTGGCCATGTATAAGTGATGGCAGGAAAGTGTTCCTGTTATTATAACAGAACCAGCATGGCAGGGGGCTGCATGAGGATTGATTTGTAAGTTTTGTATGTAGAACAGTGTAGATGTACCCTTTTCGAACTTCCTCCTTGGAGGAATTTCCTTTCTATCAAGGGTACTGACTCCATGATAATCAGAGACAGCCTGAGTCAAGCAAGCAAGATGTGGCTAATGTCTCAACAAACTCTAGACTTTTATAGACATATGGAACTCCCAGAAGCACAAACCTTGTTGAGAAATCCTTAGAATAATTAGGAGAGCTAATATAGTTTATTTAGGATGTTTTCTAGCAGCTATGCAAAGAAAGTTTTATGAAGAGTGAACACACACACTTTTAGAATGTTTTCTAGCTTTCTAATTTTGATCAGAAAATCCAACAATTATTTTTAGAGTTTTTATAATAGGATTTCTGACTTGGGAAGGAAAATCCAATAATTTTTATAGAAACTTTTCTAACTTTGGTCAGAAAATACTTGATCTATACAGATAGCTATTACAAACAGACAGTAGAGTCTCAACCAGAGAGTTCTGTCTCAAGAGAGAGCTGTCTTTACCGCAAAGTTATGTGGAACAGACTATCAAGACTATGTATAGAAAGCAGAGTAGGGAGCCATCTTGAGGAGAACATAGGCCCTCAGCTACATGATTTGATTTAAAGTCATTTGTTTTGGAACTCACAAATAACCCTTCTCTTAGAAACCTGGATCTAACCAAGGTGAGTCCTTGACACCATGGCATGGTTAAGGATACAGAGGGATGATGGATGTGGGCTTCAGGCAGGTGGCAGGAAACCTTTGTCTTTGTATTTATGTTTCAGATTTTAGAGACTCTCATCTACTCCAAGTAGGGAGTAGGGACAAGGGAGTAAGGACTAGGGAGTAAGGTGTAGGGGAGAGTACATGTAAGAATCAAACAAAGCTAGTTGTAGGGACTGTTCAGAAAAGGTATAAACACATTGCCATAAGGTGAGACATGAATCCATCTGAAATGTAAGATGAAGGGGAAGAAGCAATTTGGAAAATAGATGAAGAATGTTAGAAGAAAGCAAAGGAAACACATATCTGTAGGGCTGAGCTTGACAGAGGATGACATGTGATGTGTCTCTTTCACTGTCCAATACAACAATCTGCAATTCTGATGCCTAGGTAATTCTCAAAGAATTTATTCTGTTTCCCTGTGTCTTGCACATTTATGTGCCTGGCATAGATTTTGACCTACATTGTTATAGTCTTTGTCACTCCCAGAAAGACAAAATGTGACTAAATTTACCCAACATTACCCTGAGTGTTTCTGTGCCTGGTGGTTGGGTGAGGTGACAAGAGAGAAGTTCTGCACTTACCTGTCTTTAAGTTACCCATAAATTCAATTTATTTTTTTTATTGTCAGATGTCTGCAAACTCCTAGTTTATTTTTCTATATAGGAATCCCTAAACATATATATATTTCAGCTTTGCAGTTTTGAGCCATCTTTCAGGGAAACTTTATGTGTTTTGCTCTCTCTCTCTCTCTCTCTCTCTCTCTCTCTCTCTCTCTCTCTCTCTGTGTGTGTGTGTGTGTGTGTGTGTGTGTGTGTGACTCACTCTCTTACAGAATTTAAAACAACATAAATATATTTTTAAAACCAACAAGCATCAAAAGAGGTAACGGATCTTCACCCTTTCTCCCACATGGAATACATGGATTATTATTTTAGAGTACATAAGTTTTGATTACTATTTATTTATTTTCTAAAACGCAGGTAATGGGTTTTAGTTTACTTTTAAAGAAACATTTAAACAATGACTAGACAGAAAAATTGAATATATCCTGAGATCATTATAGGTTAGTTTCCAAGTGGTTCAAGTTTTTGACAAATTTGCAAGAAAAGTTAAGTAGTTATTAAAGCTGAGTCTGTTCGTATGACTTTTATAAAAATCAAATGTATGTTAGAAGAAAGACTTATGGTTTTAAGTAGTGGACTTTTTTTTAATCAACATATTTAATTTCTATCTCAGGAAATTTGGTAACTTATAGTCAAGCAAGGGCTATCTTTAAGTTTTTTTTTTTTTTTCAAATATCTCTGATTTACCTGGGCCTTATGTAAAATAAAGGAAGTTCCTGGTTTTATCTTCATCTTTCCTTCTCCATTTTGGAAAATCAATTTATTTTATCTAATGTAAATATTATCATTTCCATAAAATTCATATTGAGGTTTGTTCTATTGTTCAGTATTTTAATGCTGGCCCCCAAGCTCTGGATTACAACAAGGAGTACAAAATTATCACATGCTCACATAATTAAGTAATGCTATGTGACCTTTTCTCATAATTTAAAACTATTGGTTGAATAAAAATGCCAACACTATGTAGCTGATCAGAAGATATGTAGATTGGGTGGGATAGGAGAGTTGTATAAGTCTATGTTAATTAAACCAGGAGATCGGGTAGAAAGAGGAGAATACATCATGGAGTAGGAATCCTGAAAATATGGCTTTGAGAACTGTCCACTTGGAATACGAGTGGCCTAGAGAGAAGATTGTAAGTCATATCATGGGGTTATTGGCCAAGAAGTAAACATACGTAGCATAGAGTAAATATCTTCCTAGCCCTAATGCTGTCTGAATCTTATAAACATAAAGATTTTTTATCTTTTATCTGAATGATCAAAGTCAGGGTAGAAACCTGTGATTACAATTATTGCAAAATTGTCATGCTTTAGTTAAAAGACATTTCTTTCTTTTAAAACTTTAATACAATATGTATTTATACTTATACCCTTCTATCATTCCATCCCCCTTCTTTTTACTGGGTTCACTTTTTGTGATTTATTTTAAATTAGATATGTCTCTGTGCGCATATTTAATGTGTTTGTGGCTTCCAATGGAAGTCAGAGTGAGGTTTTGAGTCCTTTAAAACATGAGCTGTAGGCAGTTGTAAGTCATGCATGAGTGCTATAAACAAAACTGGAGTCCTCTGGAGGAACGTATGGACTCTTCTTTGCTATTTTCTCCATTAATAAAATAAAATATTTTATACTAATAAACAACAAAACAGCATGAGAAACTTGCTGGTTTACAAAAAGAAGATTGAATTCAAATTACAATTATGAAATAAAGTAACAAACTACGGTTATCTGTTTTAGACTTTGTTAAAATATGAAATTCTTGTATATTGCTTATATTAAGCAAGTTTTTTGCTACTTGATTTTTATATATTCATTTGATTACCATATGTTGTCTGAATATTGACTTGGCCCAAGAGCTTGGCCTTGAGTAAATAAATAGTGTTGTTGACTTTACTCAAAAATGGCTCAGGACAACTATGAATCTTCACCTTTTCAAGTACATAACCTTTGTGCCTGGCTTCCATTACGTTAGGTAATGCATTTGACATTCAGGGATGATGGTGCCTGACTCAAAGTGTTCACAATCCTATAAAATATTAACGGAATTTTGAAATTTCTGTATCTCTATCTTGATCTCCCTTTTTCTTTATTTCTGTGAGGGTACTGGTAATGATTATGGGTGTGTGTGTGTGTGTGTGTGTGTGTGTGTGTGTGTGTGTGTTTATATTTCTAAGGTGTCATATCTCTTCTTCCATCTTAAGAATCACTATCTCATAACATCACCATGGTGGACTGTGTCTCTCTGAAACCAGAAGTCAAATAAACTAGTTTTCTCTTATATTTTATCTGTTAGGCATTGTGTCATAGAGGCAGGAAAGCAAAAAATAAATCCTTAGCTCATAGACTGGAGTGCTCCTTAAGGCATTTAAACTCAATGTGGTGATTAATATTCTACTATTCTCCAGTTTGGACCATCCTTTAGAAACATATGTGAGTTTCTGTGTTTGTTTCTTTGTTGTTTTTTTTCATTATGCCTCCGTATTGAAGCATATTTTAAATCTCTTCATGGGACTGTAGATATACCAGAGTACAGAGCACTTGTGCCACTTTTGCAGCCTTGTTATGAACTGCGATCATGCTCTCTTGTTCTAGTAGGTATGGAGAAATGAGTGTGTTCTTCATATTGTGATTTAGAATGTTGTCCCTTCATTCTTATGTATATGTTTGTGTATGTATGTGTATGTGTGCATTTGTGTGTGTGTGTGTTTGTGATAAAATCTTGGGGATATGTGGGATGAATTTGCGGGAGAGAGAGTCAGTGAGAGTTGTATTCCTCTCAAATTCTGTACTATATTATTTAAAGTATTTTATTACTAGTTTTATTTGTATGATATTTTGTCTTAAATGTATGTCTATGTATGATATTTGTTCCTGGTGCCAATGGAGAACAGAATATGGCCTTTGATTCCCTTTAAATTGGCATGATTGACAATTGTAACCTATCCCTTGTATGCTAAAAACGGAACTCAGATCCTCTGGAAGAGTAATCAGTGTTCTATTTAGCCATTTCTTCAGTGTCATTCTTTACATTTCTTGAGTTTCTCATTTAAGCGTGAATTTCTCATTTAATTAGGTAAGACTAGCTGGCCACTGTGTACCAAGAAGCTTATCTCTGCCTCCTTATGACTGAGATTAGGTGTGTTTTGTTTTTGTTTTTGTTTTTGTTTTGGGGGGGAGTGGAGGTTGTTTATTTGTTTTGAATTAGAAATCTAAGTACTTCATGATTGAATGCAAACTTATACCTTCTTAACTAATCCATCTTTCCCCCCGTGGGCTTCTTAATTGTAGCGTCTTAACACAAGTACATCCTACCTCAACTGCAGCCATAACCCTGTTTTATTGGTACAGATGTCCTTGACTTTCTGGCTGATGTTTTTGGCTCCAGAAGCTCCTTAACCTAGCCTTCTCTAGAATAGGCTCTCATTTTTTCTCCCTGGATGCACAATATTTCCGTTGTTAGTATTTTCCTGATCTATATTTCCAATGTGGAAATCAAGGTGTATTGTCTACTTGTGCCAATCTCCTCCAGCTGAAGGATAATATTCATTCATCCATGAAAGTCAGTAAGTAAGAGACACAGTAAATCTTTATCAAATTGTAAAAATCCATTTTGTGTTCATGGATATGAAGAAGAAACTTCTTGTGCTGAGAATGAGGTTCTGAAGTATTTATTATAAAAAAGCCATTCATATTTCCCAAAAACTTTTTGTGTTGAGAGTTTGAGGTTTCAATGTGTAGCTGGCATGAAACCTTGAGAGCCTGATGTGATATTTTATGACACGAATGTTTCCTGCTGTTCATGAAGGGCAAAAATTGTTATCATCAATGAGGACTTTCAAAAACAAGTTTTAAAAAAAATCTCCTTTCTATACATTTGGATATGGATGTATTTGCAAGATTGTCTATTAAAGGAGAACCCCAGTGTGAAAATCTGTGTAACTTCTCTGACCAGCCATCTCTCTTCCATTATATTGGCACTCAAGAAAACACAAGTCTTGAAGTTTGACTTTGAGTGGTTCTTTCTACCTCGGTTAAGGGAAATATCACTTATAATATGATAGAGATGTTATTTTTTAATGATACACAATAAATCCTTCACATTCGTGCACTATTGCTGAAGCATACGTTGTAATCTTTAGCTCAGTGAAGTGTTCATAAGGTGAGGAAACCTAAGGCTGTGTTTATTAGAGGCAATTAGTATAGACCTCAGTTTAACCTGCTTTCACCTTCAGTGTCCCAGCCCTTTCCATTGATGTCAGTTCAATATAAAGTTTTATGGAAAAGTGAACAAGTATTTAATAATAGTCCACTGACATGGATAAAAGACTCATCTATGTTCCAATATGTCCAACATAAAGCGATATATTCAACATGTCTGGTTGTGCTGTATGCCTGTTTTAAAAAATGCATGTTCCATTACCTGACTTCACGGAGCTTTGTTAACATTAAGGTAGAGGCAAAGACAGGGATGATGCTTCACAGTTAGTCTCACAAAGCCAAATATCTGCATATTCACATTGAGTGAGAACTATTTCCAATCTGTCCTCCTGAATTCTACTGCTGAATTCTTATTTTAAATTACTCCACCAGTGTCTTTCTGTTTTGGGGTCCTAACTCCCCTCCTTTGAGCCTTATCCTTCTCTTTTCTCATTAATGGAGATTCCTGAAAGGATGGTACAAATGGTATTCTACATCATTACAGGTGGAACTTTGGTTTCACACAATAATGGCCATTGTGACTAATCTTTCTTTCAGAGATCCTACTCCTGTCTGGATCGGAACTGGATGCTCCTGTGTTGTTTAATGGAACATGCTCAGAATCTGGACACTTTCCTTCATAGAGCAATATCCACTATGATGCATCAAACTAAATAGGTTTATTTCAGAAGACACCTCTTGCTTGTTATGGTTCAATGTATCCTCTGGCTTCTGGCTTGAGATGCTGCAGCTCAGAGACATTTGATCTTCTCAAAGATCACTAAAATGGTACATACTACAGTGCCTCGGGCCAAATTAGAGGACGTCATAGATTCCTGCACTCTCTAACATCTTTTCTTACCTGCAGAATCTGCTTACAGAGCTTATAGATCTATGTGACTCCTCAAACTGAGAGACTGGGAACAGACTCCATCTTAGAGAGCCTGACCTAAGTTTGACCCAAACCCAGTATTTAGTATTACTTTCCAAGTTACCATCCCCAAGACAAACAAACAAACAAACAAACAAGCAAACAAACACAAAAAGCTGCTGTCTAATCTCCCATAGAGGCCTCTCTGCAGTCCCAGACACAACCACCACCAAGCCAAAACCTGGAGTAAAGCCAAGCACTCTCCCACTTGGGAGCAGCTGGAGCTCCAATTTGCTCCCCGGCTCAGGGCAAGATGCAGCCCTCAGGCCCAGATCACAAATTCAGCTCTTCAATGACTTCCAGCAGTGCCTGGGTGTATAAAAGCCTATGAAACCCATGGACTCAGTCTTTTCCATGCAGGGTGACCCAGGAGTCAGCTCCAGTTGTTCCACACCACTGACTGTGCTTTCCCACCTGCAAGTGGTGTTCTTGGCCTTCCCTATGGCCCGACATCCGCCAGGAGCTAAGTGGGGTAAACTTAGTTAAGCTTCCCATATCTTGCTTCCCTGAGTACTGTGCACTGTGCTGCAGGGGATGAGGATCCACAATCTTACACACCCATGCTTGTAAAGGATACCAGTTAGTGACTCTGAGACTGTTCAAATTATGTAATACTGTTTCTGAGATGGTGGAAAGTAGGGATTATACAGCTTCTGAATGAAAAGCCTAATAAGTAGTTCAGGTGTGAAAAGTCTTCTTTATGTGACTTCCTATTTTGTGCATTCTGTTCATTCCCTATCTGCCTCTCATCTTCTCTCCCTCTTCCTCTCTCCACCTGTCCTTTCCTTTCCCATCTGTCCTGTTCCATCCTTATCATCTGATATATGTATTATAAAAACACATACCAAAAGATGTTAAAAGAAAAGTAAAGAAATTGAGGTCATGGTCTTACAATGAAGAAAATGCTAAGAAGTGAAGTTGATAAGCAAGGTTCATACTGAACATTATGATAAATTCTGTCAACTTGACAGGATCTAGATTCACTTAGAACATAATCCACTGGACATGTCTGTGAGGGGTTTTTGGACTGCAATAACCACAGTGGTAGGCAGCACTATTCTATAAGAAAGCAGGTAGTGTTATCAACAGAATTCTTTGAATTCTTATTCCTAACTGTGGATATAATGCAACAAGATGCTTCAAGATCTTTCTAACATGGCTTCAATGTTGATGGTCTGGACCCACAGTTGTAAGCTAAAATAAACCCTTACATTAGCAAGTTGGTATTCTCAGGCATTTTTTTCATGACAAGAACATTAACTACTAATCTAGTGTTTTTGGCTGGTATAAGAAGTCATTGCAAATTTGGCCCCCAGCTTCCCTGCACCTGAAGCTGAGATACACTATCCAAAACCAAAAAGAGCAACAAAACAAAACAAAACAAAACAACAACAACAAAAAACAAACAGAAACAAAGACACTTTTAGGAAATATAAAGTTCAGTAAGTCAGCAGAAGTTCAGAGTTTCCTCTTGGCTATTGTTATGAATAGATATGGCTAAAATTACTTGAGCTTGCCTGTAGCATATGTTGTGTTCTGCTGTGTAGCCACTGTGTGTGGGTGCTGGGGTAATGCTGTGTTGAGTGGTCTTTGTAACCTAAATATCTAAGGGAAAGAGATGATTTGGTTCCTACTGGGCTTGTGTAATGTAAAGAACGAGACGTTGTTGTACCAAGATTGCCAAAAAACCCAAAGAGACCACTAGGAACCAAAACTCCAATGCAAGCCTATTGCTGAAGCATACGTTGTAATCTTTAGCTCAGTGAAGTGTTCATAAGGTGAGGAAACCTAAGGCTGTGTTTATTAGAGGCAATTAGTATAGACCTCAGTTTAACCTGCTTTCACCTTCAGTGTCCCAGCCCTTTCTATTGATGTCAGTTCAATATAAAGTTTTATGGAAAAGTGAACAAGCATTTAATAATAGCCCACTGACATGGATAAAGGACTCATCTATGTTCCAATATGTCCAACATAAAGCGATATGTTCAACATGCCTGGTTGTGCTGTGTGCCTGTTTTAAAAATTGCATGTTCCATTACCTGGCTTCATGGAGCTTTGTTACCATTAAGGTAGAGGCAAAGACAGGGATGATACTTCACAGTTAGTCTCACAAGGCCAAATATCTGCATATTCCCATTGAGTGAGAACTATTTCCAATCTGTCCTACAGAATTCTACTGCTGAATTCTTATTTTAAATTACTCCACCACTGTCTTTCTGCTTTGGAGTCCTAACTCCCCTCCTTTGAGCCTTATCCTTCTCTTTTCTTATTCATGGAGATCCCTGAAATGATGGTACAAATGGTATTCTACATCATTACAGGTGGAACTTTACAGGTGGATCATTACAGGTTTCACACAATAATGGCCATTGTGACTAATACTTCTTTCAGAGATCCTACTCCTGTCTGGATCGGAACTGGATGCTCCTGTGTTGCTTAATGGAACATCCTCAGAATCTGGACACTTTCCTCCATAGAGCAATATCCACTATGATGCATCAAACTAAATAGGTTTATTTCAGAAGACACCTCTTGCTTGTTATGATTCAATTTATCCTCTGGCTTCTGGCTTGAGATGCTGCAGCTCAGAGACATTTGATCTTCTCAAAGATCACTAAAATGGTACATACTACAGTGCCTCGGGCCAAATTAGAGGATGTCATAGATTCCTGTACTCTCTAACATCTTTTCTTACCTGCAGAATCTGCTTTCAGAGCTTACAGATCTATGTGACTCCTCAGACTAAGAGACCAAGTCTTTTGGAAACAGACTCCATCTTAGAGAACCTGACCTAAGTTTGACCCAAAGCCAGTATCTAGCATTACTTTCCAAGTTATCACACCCAAGACAAACAAACAAACAAACAAACAAACAAACAAACACAAAACAGTGCCTAACTCCATTTCTTAGGCTAACCCCAAGAAGAACTGCATTTTCATGTTAATATCTTTAACAAACCTGTATCCAGCTCTAGTTTTCAGGTTATTTTCCCCAACAAATTTGCACCATCAGGTACAAATCTACCCCTGTATAACAACCATCAATAAGACATAAAGTTTAAGTTTGGCTACCAACATCAGCTAGTTATGCTTAAGGCCACAAAGCATAGGACATAGATGGTAGACAGGCAAGAAACACTCACCCCTTGCTAGCTCTTATTTATAAAATCTTGCAATCTTCCTTGCTGCTTTCTATAAAACCTTGTCCCACTGATTGTATAGGGATCTTCTTCACCAAAAACCATCCTGCAGCTCAGCAGTGTATTGAGCCTGAGCTATCTCCAATAAACAAATTGGATTGCATCAGATTTGTTCCTGACAGGCCTTTTAGGGTTCACAAGCACTTTCTTGGTACTATAAAACGTGCTTGGTGTTTTCCAACCCTTTTCTGGTGTTCTCTCCTTCAGTAATCTCACTCTACATTGTAGAGCTGGTGCCCAATTGTTTTCACAAACCCAGCTCCTGCTCCTTTTCAGACTATCACAGATCTGATTCTGTTTTCGTTACCCTCACACTACTTTGAATTTGCACTCATTAATACAGAGAGTACAGATCTCAGATGGGGCAGGGGCCTTAAATATTTCTTTTGTTCTTGTTATGGAATCGTTAATCGTATTTATATGAATAAGGCAGGAATGTGATTCTTCGAGACATCTAAACATTATATAACAACTGAAAAACAGTGTAATTAGCCTATATATGACTTTCATTATTCCCACTTTATTTGGAGGAAAATAGCGTCCAGGCACATAGAGTGGGAGACTAGAAGTGGGTGGCTATTTACAACATATAAAAGGTGATCTTTCAATTATGTGAAAATGACAGTAAAAGCCTTGCCCGCAGCCCATGTAAACTCTGGCCTGGTTCCTATATCTGATTTTGTCCTGAGGTTTTTTTTGTTTCAGTTACCCCTAAAGCCAAATGGTAGGGTAATAACTTGCTGTCTCTATGTAGATTGTGCATTTCTTAGAAACACCCATTATCTTTTGGTACCATATCAGGTATCGCATCTTTTTTTTCTTATTATTGAAATCACTGTAATGAAGAGATGTAAACTGAGTGGAATGCTTGTCTTCTGGGATTTCCAACAAAATTGCTGGCTGTGTGTGTTAATCTAAATAGTCAACTAGACAGGATCTAGAATCTCCATCGAAGTAAATTATTTGGCTTGTTTTTGGCTTCTCTGAGAGAAGACCAGCCATAGTTGTAAGTAGCACCATTGAGTGGTTTGGGGTCCTGGACAGCATAAAAAGAACGGGATCATCACCAATGCTCATATTTCATACCTGAGTGCAGGTGAAGTTTGACCAGCTGCCTCCCACTCCTGCCCCATGTTTTTCTTGCTCTGAAAGGCTCTACCCTCAAAGTGTGAGTCAAAGTAATCCCCTCCTTCATTAAGTTACCTTTTTCAGGCATTTTATCATAGTAACATTAAAAATACCATTGATTACATACTAATTTATAGGTCTCTCTTATACTATCGTTGAAACCGAGATATAGATATGGATATAGATATTGTTGAAACTAAGAAACGTTTTGAAATCACGTGTTAAGTCATGTGATGAAAAGAGATGAGGATGCAATTATTACCATGCATAGGTTCACAGAAATACTCACCAATACATACATAAATACATGCATACATAGATACAAATTTCTTTAGTTTGACTATATGGAAAGGACCTTGCCAGAGAGCACCTTATGTATAACTAGGAATAGACACGTATTCTAAAATGTTACCTGCAGACATTAGATATGCAGAGATTCTTCTTGTAATGGGCCATAAACTAACATTTTTAAACTGGTCTAGATCCCAAAAAAGAAGCATCCAAGAATGATTTTGTTTCAGATGTTACTAAACTATTCTTCAGAGCATTTGGCTCAATACTTAAGTCCCTCTTATGAAAGTGGGCTAATCATTACACAATCAGGAGGCTTGTGCTTTTCATATTCTGAGGCATTCATTTTCTTGGTTGTCAAATCACTTCCGAGTACTTTCTTAGTGAGTCCTGAATTTCTGATTCCTCTGACATGTAAGACTTCATTATCTTTTGTCTCAGATTTTAGTTTCCCATCCTTGGGTAGTGTGCCACTGTTTCCCTATGCTCTAACACCTGTCCCTGTTGGGTGACTACATGGGTTAAGCGAGGTCAATGGCCCACATCCTGGCTCACCAAGCAAGCTCCCTGAGGTATAGTAGATGTGGGACACACAACCCTACAACCAGTACTACAACATGGGGACAAACCCAATTGTTGTCCCACACAGAGACCCACATTGGAACTCCACATGTCTCAAGTACCTGATTAACCCCTGACCTAGTTCAAAAGACCTAGGCTTTAATTCTTAGCTATACTCTCCAAATCTACCTGCAAATAGCCCTCACTCTCTGCCCCTCCCACAAAACCACAACAAGTGCTCCTACACAGTAACAGCTGTTTTTCAGAAAGCAGCACCAGCTCTGAGCTTTCTGCTTTGCCTGCCTGTCACCTTGAGCTCAGCCAGTGGACTCCTTCAGTCCTCATGGGCCCAAAACACTAGATCTGCCCTTGTCCTGTCACACTGGCCAGTGGACTGCTGCAGCTGCAGCTAGAAATACAGAGAGAACATAGCTATGTGTGCTGCCTTTCACTCTCTCTGACCCTCGTGATAACTGTGCTATCCAGCCTCTGTGGTTCTTCCTTTGAGCTTTTCTTCAAAGTTGGTCTTTCATCTTCTGCTTCTGCTCTACATTTAGTATATGCCAGCCAATAAATAAATAAATAACTGGGCAAAACAAGGGGTCCAGTCTGTTAGAGGACACAGCAGCAGCATAATAGAGCAGGCCTTCCTTCATGCACCTAGAAGCTGCTTAAAAAAAAAAAATGTATAAGATCTTGCTGCTAAGGAGTCAAAGGAAAAACACACCTGAATAACTCAAAAGTTTTCAGGCTTTGTTTAAATGCTTGTTCTCCCTAACAGGAGCACTTATGACAGTGTTTGTGCATTTCAACCCCAAATTTTTCAGGCTTTTTTATTTAAATATTGTTTTCTCTAGCATTTATGACTTATGTCCAAGAATGTTCAATTTGTTTAAGATTTCTGTTAAGGTTCTATATCATACTCCCATAGTTCAAACCAACTATACTGTCACACCCACCTCGTCCAGTAAGGAAGACGCAACACTGTCGGATCCTTGTCAACAGGCTTTATTTCGGGACACCTTCATTGCTGATACTGGGACATGAGCGGCAAAGTCGCTCGCCTTATATACACAACAGTATGCTAATAATCTCTCAGGGATTGGTGGGGCACGGGTCACACCAATATCACCCCACTACTTGTCCTCCAGGGATTGGTGGAGAACGAATCACCTCCCCAGCATGGTACCGCCTCCTCATTAACATATTACTGGCCAACTGACACCAGGTGCAAAACCCGCCCCTGCGAAGTACTATTGTTCACCACAGGAGGGCGCCGGATCATACAGCTCCCCTGTCGAGGGGACAAGCCTGGGCATGCTCAGTAAGTTGTTTACATTCAGACGGGGCTGGCTGTCGGCGCCTTCTTTGTTTTGCCGCGCCACTCCCTACACCATACTAATAACCAGTATTTGATATTTAATTAACAACCATTTTTCTTTTATAGACAAATTATTACTGCTTATCCCAGATACATAATTAACATAATATATTCTTCCTCAGACATACAAAGCAGAGTTAAAGGTTTCATTCCATGTCTAAAATCCTCAAACACACTTGATTTTTTAGGATCATAAAAATGGACCATGATTTCCTCCCAAGCAAACCATTACAGGCTTAACACACACTAACCACCTTATGCAATGCAAACATCACCATTGGGGTTCTTCTTCTATGTTGTGATTACCCTATAGGCTTATCTCTACAAAAGAAAAGGATAAAGTTCCTGTCACAGATTCAGACTGACCACCATCTCCTTGCTGACAGAAGACTCCTGAGACAAACGTGATGAGATCTAAATATAACAGCTGAGACCCACAGAGGACAGACTTGGGAACTCCCAGCTGAAAGAGCGTACCCCAAAACAGGAAGCCGCGTCTCTCGCTCCGATCGAGGGGTGGGGTGCCCCCAGGAATCACGAGTAGCCATTCTTGATGTAACAGCAAGAGGTAGCTTTTATTAACGAGATCCCTATTAGCGGGATCCCGGGTCGATACGTATCCCACACAGGAGACAGAGGAATCGACCCCGAGCCTCCAAACTCGGGGGTTTATTTAGGGGAGGTTAGGGGCATTCACGAGGTTACACATGATTGGTCATTTCAAATGGTGCACAGTTACTTTCGGCACGAAATTACATCAGCAAGGAGTACGTGCTCTCTAGCAGCTTGGGAGGCAGGTAGGGTGGCTCATCTCACTCAGGGGGGTGAAGGAAGGGGAGGGGGTGGCTACAGATGGTCAATGTCCTTGGGGCTGATAGCTGGTTTGGCAAGTCCTATCTCTGGCTCTTCCTCAGGCACGTCCGGCCCTGCACATCCAGACTCTGACAATGAGTAACCTTTTTAAAACTCTAGTTCTACATTCCCTTCTCCTTTTTCGTTAATAGTTCTAATCTTAGAACTTCATGGAGAACTCAGCTTCATCTAGTATAACAGCTTGATATTATTGTCTTAACATGAGGATTCTAATCTGGACACTATCCAAACCTATCCACCAAGGTAATGACTAGCTTTTAGAACTTCTGAGCTTATACAGACTGTGATCCCTGAGGCACAGTCCCAAGAAGTGTTAAGAGTACTAACATATGCAATGTTACATCATTTGTAATGGAAATCAAGCCTATCCCACACCTATCTTGAGAGAACCCAGGACAAACATGACTGAATTTCCCTCTAGGTCCCAGCTCTCAGCCCCAACAGCTAGTACACGGCTGGTGAGGATTGAGAATTGACAGCTGTCAGGGTGGTCAGCAGTACCAGGTACAGTCCTTTCCAGCGAGGCTCGAATGTCTGGGCTCAGTGTAGCTGCAACCTGGAACTGATGGGATGTCTCAGGGGTCTCCGGGGCATAGGCTGCTGCCAGCTGTGAGCAGATTTCTTTCTGTATCACCTGTAGGTCTTTTAGCCTGGCACACAAATCATTATTACTATGGCACTATGACATGTTGGTTCAGTAACATCATCTAATACAGTCGGGGGGGGGGGGGCTGAGGCCCCATATAAGATCTCAAAGGGGGTAAGGCTGAATCTGGAAGGGGTATTTCTTGCTCTGAAGAGAGCAAGAGGGAAGGAGTGTCACCCAGTCTGCGCCAGTCTCCATGGTTAATTTAATTTGGTCAGGGTCTCTTTTAAAATTTTATTTATTTACTCTACCTGTCCTGAACTTTGAGGTCTGTAAACACAATGTAATTTCCAATCGACCTCTAAATACTTGGCCACACCCTGGCTTACCTTGGCAACGAAAGTAGGGCTGTTGTCTGACCAGATTACCTTGGGCATTCCAAATCGGGGGAAGATTTCTTCCAGTATCTTCTTGATGATTGCAGAGGCCATCTCTCATTTGGTGAGGAAAGCTTCTATCTATTCCTGAAAAAGTATCTCCAAGCACTAGGAGATACTTGTGATTATATTTTTCTGGTTGTATCTCAGTGAAGTTCACTTCGACTTTTCACTAAACTCTCTAGGTCTCTTTGCCCTGTTTGCTTGCTAAGCATTCACTTACTGACATACCTTATACTTTCTACTGTCTCTCTGGCTAAAATCTTAAAGTCTGTTACATACACCTTAACTACTTGGATGAACTTTTTATCTCCTAAATGAGTCCATTTCTGTATTTGGCAAAGTGAGTCTTTTCTTTGTTCTCTGGGGAGTATAGCTTTCCCTTCAAGTGTGCCATTGTCCTTTATCTTTTAAGCAATTTGAGCCTTTTCTAAGTGAGGCCATCCCTTAGTCCGATCCTAGTTCTCAGTGTCTGTCTCTTGCAGGCCTGCAACCAGGATAGGCTCCTGCATAGCCATTTTTTGAGCCACTTGATCTGCTTCGTTATTGACCCATGCCACTGAATCTCTTCCCTCCTGATATCCTGAGCAATGAATAGTACTCACAGTTGTTGGCTTCACCACGGCATCCAAGAGATGGTAAAGGCATCTGCGGCACTGATGTACTGGGTGGTTGAGGTTCAGCCATCCCAGATGACATTGTGTTGTCCACCATGGCAGCACCCACTTATCTCTGACCTTCATGAAGAGAACTGTTCCCGTCTGTAGGCAAGGTAGCCTCGGCTTTCAGCAGGGGTCAATCAACCAGTCGCAGAGGTCTTTCCTCCACCCATGGGCTTCTGCCAGTGCTTGACACTCGTGCTGTGGTGGCTCCAGGTCCGGATTGGGCAGCAAGGTGACCAGATTGCCCCCAACCGGTGGAGAATCTAGTCCATGGCAGCTGACCAGTGGTCCCATCTTTTGGGACACTCTATTCAAAGGCAAAACATCAGCCACTCTATCACATTTTAAGTCCTGGATTGGGTGATAACTGTTAGTGCCCGGCTGGCAGGAGTGATGTGTTCCAGGCAGAACAGGACTAAGTCACACATCTCCCAGCATCAGGTACTGGTGCACTGAGACAGGTCTTAAGCTCCACATACACAGTCTGTAGATATGCATACACATGGCCTCACCCAGTCATTTTAGCCCACGCAAGCCATTTTGGAGAGCAATTTTCTCATGAGCAAGGGATAGGGGCAGTCAGAGATGGCCATGAACTAGTGGGTGGGTTACCCGGCCCACGCCAAGGTCCACTGTTCTTCAGGCAGTCCATAAGTATTGTTCGTTGCCAGTAGCCCCTTGCACTCAAGGTCTTTGGATATTGGCCCACTGTGGGGCATAGGAGCACAGAGCATTGGGTCCCTGTATCCACACTTCCCTTCTATCTCTGTACATAGCCAGCACTCTAGGACCAAGAAGCTCTCCAGTGGCCCCTCTTGTTCTTTCTTGGGCAGTCCTTGACCCAGTGTCCTTTTTCTTCGTATTAGGCACACTGATCTTTAGCCAGGAATTCTCTTCTGTTGCCAGGTACTATCTTCCTAGGTTCCCTAACTACTGTGGCCAGTGTATGTTCCTCTCTTGTCTTTTATCTCTCTTTAGCTCTCTAATTTCCTCTTCTTTTTGCCTCTTTCTTCCCTAGCTTCCTGCTCTTTTTACCTCTTTCTTTCTTTCTTTTTTTTTCAGTCTCTCTGCATCTTCTACAGCTTTTAGGTGCTGTCCACTTTTCTGCACAGACCCTGAACCACGCATCAACTTCTTTTCTCTGCAACTTACAATAACTCAGTGACTTAGCTTAACCCTTCAAATTTCTGTAACTTTCTCTTCATATCTTTTCCTTATCTTAGCCAGATTGGTGGAGCATTTTCCAGCCCCTCAGAGACCCACCCTTGGAGCCTGGCGGCAGACCTGGAGCACTCCCTACCTTCAGGCGTCTGAAGAGAGCAGGCAGAAGTGAGGGCCTTCTATCCATGTCTGGAACATTCTTTCTGGCCTCTAGTAGGATTCCGTCTTTCCTCAGTGATAAAGAAGACCTGTAACAGTTACTAACAAGCATCTCAAATGGGATGGTGAGAAAACAAGAGAATCTTGAGAATAGAGGTCTACCGAAGAGGGCAAACAGCATTTAGTCACACAGCTGAACCAGGAGGCCTTTCTTGGAATGAAAAGGCCATTGTACAAATAAGCACAAGCTTTGTCTATGAAACGGAAAGGTGAGCAGAGAGGCAGCTGATCTGTTATCGACTATCTCTCTAGACTTAGATTTTCCCTCAAGGAGCATCTCTCTTCAGTGTCAGCTCCATGGCTTTGTCTCTCAAGAGAACTAGCCTCCAAATGACACTAGGCTTTTAGTAACAACTAATAACAAAAGGATGGAGAGATGGTTAGAACCTGGTTGCTAGATGCCAGGTGGCTGACAAAAGAATCGTAACCAGTTCACCTGGGGATATCAGGACTTCAGTAGTAGCCCTTTACCAAACTGTCTCACTGGGTTTAAAAGGCCCATGGAAAAGAAAACATTAATCCTGACCTTGGCCATCGCCAAAGCCTGAATTCTAAATTTTGACTGGCACAACAAAACAAAGTTCTTTACAGCTTGTTGTAGATTCTTTGAAACTATTTTAGGGGCTCTTTTTGTCCCCCAACCTGGGGCATTTTGACCATAGGGGCAGGAACTGGCTGCTGTGGGAATAGGACCAAAGGCACTCTCCATGTTAATGATGACCAACGAGAAAAGTAATTTAGTGCTGGAGACTGACTCCTCCCTTGGAATAAAGACAGCAGATAAGGCAGGCTTCCTTAAAGAACTTGTCTAAATGAGCGCTCTCCTTCTGTGAGCAAATGTCAGAAATTCCTTTCTTGTTCTTGTGTTCCTTATAGTCCTCTCCCACCTAGCTCTCAGTCTTTTTATATCATTCTTCCTTCCCGTAGCATTTCTAACACAGCCTGTCCTTTTCTTTTATAGCCTGTTGACAGCATTTCTGATCTTTTAGGCAGCTACGCACTAAGTGTCAAACCGGCTGAAACTCCGCCTTTAAGATTCCTTACTCCCAAGCAAAATTTAAATCTTCCCCAGCTTATCACAGCTGGCTGCGAGCACAAGCACAGATAAAACACTGTTTTAAAAATTAACTTTGGCTATCAACCCACACACCGCCACTAGAGCGGGGTCCATAAGATTAAGTTTCTTAGAACCATCTGATTTTACCTCCCAACAGAATTCCAGAGTATCCCCTTGCCCTAACATCCGTCCAATGGTCCACCATCAAAGACAAAGGGGTTATCACAGTCAGATCTTTTTGACTGCTAGTTGCCGGGTCCTCCCGACAAAGGCTGGCTTGCGGAATGACTCTCACGCGTCCCAGAGCCTGCGCGATTGAGGCGTCCCCCAGTGTGCTTTCTAAAAAGGAAAAAAGAAAGAAAAAGACTATTCGGAGTAGGAATCCTTCATCTACTCACGGGCGCCATTTCGGGGTGGGGAACCTTCTTCCACCCATGCACAGGGCAGGAATCCTCCTTCTGCCCAGACAGTGCACTCTCAAGCTAGCTTTCTACGGGGTGGAGAACCTTCTTCCACCCGTGCACAGGGCAGGAAACCTTCTTCTGCCCAGACAGTGCACTAAGACTCTCATGCACAGGGCAGGAATCCTTCTGCCCAGACAGTGCACCAAGACACTAAACCGGTACCAAAAAACACAGATTATAGGACCTAATTCACACACACACACACACACACACACACACACACACGCACACATTCAGCGGCGCTTTCCAGCACTCACACTTACGTACCTCCAAGTGGCTTTCGGGGTCCCGGGGAGTCACGCTCTGATCCCGGATGAGCCCCCAAATGAAAGAGCATACCCCAAAACGGGGAGCCACGTCTCTCGCTCCGATCGCGGGGTGGGGTGCCCCCAGGAATCATGAGTAGCCATTCTTTTTTTTTTTTTTTTTTGGTTCTTTTTTTCGGAGCTGGGGACCGAACCCAGGGCCTTGCGCTTCCTAGGTAAGCGCTCTACCACTGAGCTAAATCCCCAGCACCACGAGTAGCCATTCTTGATGTAACAGCAAGAGGTAGCTTTTATTAACGAGATCCCTATTAGCAGGATCCCGGGTCGATACGTCAATGTCCTTGGGGCTGATAGCTGGTTTGGCCAGTCCTATCTCTGGCTCTCCCTCAGGCACGTCCGGCCCCTGACAATGAGTAACCTTTTTAAAACTCTAGTTCTACACAGCTACAGATAAACTCTCTTGCCAAAGTCAAATGGCTACTAAACTTGGGGAAAGTTACATGATAGTAAACAAAACACGATGCCCACTTAGATTAATCAAATGTTTAAAACTGATGTTAATACTCTTATAAACTGTACAACCCACAGAACAATTAATTGGTGCAACAATCCTTTGTATTCCCAACCCCCAACTCCACCTCTCATTACTCTTCTGGTTTATTTGTACTATCCCTCCAACCCAGGTTTTATAGTTATACCCTACTCAAATTTGCACTATAAATGAAACAGTAACTCAGTGATGCCTCTCATTAAAAAAAAGTAGAAGGGGGAGATGTGATCATAAAAGTTATCATGGTTCTCCACTAAGCTAAGGCTAGAAGCCTCAGAGGCCTTGAAGGTTTGGTAGGATATTTGCCTGGTCCCAGGTACCAAGCCACTGTAACTAACTGGAGACCCCCACAGATTTATGGCCATGTGTCATGTTAGGATAATGTCCCAAGACCATCCACATGTAACCTTAATATCACAGACAATAAGAAAAGAGGCATGGCCACAGGTCACATTAGCACAAGACAGAGATCTCCATTTTAATGAAGTACCTAAAAGTCTGGAGGGATTAGACAATAAGCTTTCTTTCACAGACATTCCTCCCAGCAAAAGGTATTTAATCTTGGGCCCACCCTGAAAAGTGGAGTATGGTTTTACCTATCTACTCTCTAACATGACAATAAATGTCTTAAAACCATGGACTGTCTCTTTTCAGCTGGATACACCATGATTAACTACAGAGATGGCCTTTACACACAGAGCTGCTGTCTAATCTCCCATAGAGGCCTCTCTGCAGTCCCAGACACAACCACCACCAAGTCAAAACCTGGAGTAAAGCCAAGCACTCTCCCACTTGGGAGCAGCTGGAGCTCCAATTTGTTCCCCGGCTCAGGGCAAGATGCAGCCCTCAGGCGCAGATCACAAATTCAGCTCTTCAATGACTTCCAGCAGTGCCTGGGTGTATAAAAGCCTATGAAACCCATGGACTCAGTCTTTTCCATGCAGGGTGACCCAGGAGTCAGCTCCACACCACTGACTGTGCTTTCCCACCTGCAAGTGGTGTTCTGGGCCTTCCCTATGGCCCAACATCCGCCAGGAGCTAAGTGGGGTAAACTTAGTTAAGCTTCCCATATCTTGCTTCCCTGAGTACTGTGCACTGTGCTGCAGGGGATGAGGATCCACAATCTTACACACCCATGCTTGTAAAGGGTCCCAGTTAGTGACTCTGAGACTGTTCAAATTATGTAATACTGTTTCTGAGATGGTGGAAAGTAGGGATTATACAGCTTCTGAATGAAAAGCCTAATAAGTAGTTCAGGTGTGAAAAGTCTTCTTTATGTGACTTCCTATTTTGTGCATTCTGTTCATTCCCTATCTGCCTCTCATCTTCTCTCCCTCTTCCTCTCTCCACCTGTCCTTTCCTTTCCCTTCTGTCCTACTCCATCCTTATCATCTGATGTATGTATTATAAAAACACATACCAAAAGATGTTAAAAGAAAAGTAAAGAAATTGAGGTCATGGTCTTACAATAAAGAAAATGCTAAGAAGTGAAGTTGATAAGCAAGGTTCATTCTGAACGTTATGATAAATTCTGTCAATTTGACAGGATCTAGATTCACTTAGAACATAATCCAGTGGACATGTATGTGAGGGGGTTTCTGGACTGCAATAACCACAGTGGTAGGCAGCACTATCTTATAAGAAAGCAGGTAGTGTTATCAACAGAATTCTTTGCATTCTTATTCCTAACTGTGGATATAATGCAACAAGATGCTTCAAGATCTTTCTAATGTGGCTTCAATGTTGATGGTCTGGACCCACAGTTGTAAGCTAAAATAAACCCTTACATTAGCAAGTTGGTATTCTCAGGCATTTTTCTCCAAAAGTGACCATATAGTTGGTCAAAAAACGGGCCTCAACAGGTACAGAAAGATAGAAATAATCCCATGCGTGTTATCAGACCACCACGGCCTAAAACTGGTCTTCAATAACAATAAGGGAAGAATGCCCATATATACGTGGAAATTGAACAATGCTCTACTCAATGATAACCTAGTCAAGGAAGAAATAAAGAAAGAAATTAAAAACTTTTTAGAATTTAATGAAAATGAAGGTACAACAACCCAAACTTATGGGACACAATGAAAGCTGTGCTAAGAGGAAAACTCATAGCCTTGAGTGCCTGCAGAAAGAAACAGGAAAGAGCATATGTCAGTACCTTGACAGCACACCTAAAAGCTCTAGAGCAAAAAGAAGCAAATACACCCAGGAGGAGTAGAAGGCAGGAAATAATCAAACTCAGAGCTGAAATCAACCAAGTAGAAACAAAAAGGACCATAGAAAGAATCAACAGAACCAAAAGTTGGTTCTTTGAGAAAATCAACAAGAAAGATAAACCATTAGCAGGACTAACGAGAGGACACAGAGAGTGTATCCAAATTAACAAAATCAGAAATGAAAAGGGAGACATAACTACAGATTCACAGGAAATTGAAAAAAATCATTAGATCTTACTATAAAAGCCTATATTCAACAAAACTTGAAAATCTACAGGAAATGGACAATTTCCTAGACTGGTACCAGGTACCGAAGTTAAATCAGGAACAGATAAACCAGTTAAACAACCCCATAACTCCTAAGGAAATAGAAGCAGTCATTAAAGGTCTCCTAACCAAAAAGAGCCCAGGTCCAGACGGGTTTAGTGCAGAATTCTATCAAACATTCATAGAAGACCTCATACCAATATTATCCAAACTATTCCACAAAATTGAAACAGATGGATCACTCCCGAATTCCTTCTATAAAGCCACAATTACTCTTATACCTAAACCACACAAAGACCCAACAAAGAAAGAGAACTTCAGGCCAATTTCCCTTATGAATATCGACGCAAAAATATTCAACAAAATTGTGGCAAACCGAATCCAAGAGCACATCAAAACAACCATCCACCATGATCAAGTAGGCTTCATCCCAGGCATGCAGGGATGGTTTAATATACGGAAAACCATCAACGTGATCCATTATATAAACAAACTGAAAGAACAAAACCACATGATCATTTCATTAGATGCTGAGAAAGCATTTGACAAAATTCAACACCCCTTCATGATAAAAGTCCTGGAAAGAATAGGAATTCAAGGCCCATACGTAAACATAGTAAAAGCCATATACAGCAAACCAGTTGCTAACATTAAACTAAATGGAGAGAAACTTGAAGCAATCCCACTAAAATCAGGGACTAGACAAGGCTGCCCACTCTCTCCCTACTTATTCAATATACTTCTTGAAGTTCTAGCCAGAGCAATCAGACAACAAAAGGAGGTCAAGGGGATATAGATCAGAAAAGAAGAAGTCAAAATATCACTATTTGCAGATGATATGATAGTTTATTTAAGTGATCCCAAAAGTTCCACCAGAGAACTACTAAAGCTGATAAACAACTTCAGCAAAGTGGCTGGGTATAAAATTAACTCAAATAAATCAGTAGCCTTCGTCTACACAAAAGAGAAACGAGCCGAGAAAGAAATTAGGGAAAGGACACCCTTCATAATAGACCCAAATAATATAAAGTACCTCAGTGTGACTTTAACCAAGCAAGTAAAAGATCTGTACAATAAGAAGTTCAAGACACTGAAGAAGGAAATTGAAGAAGACCTCAGAAGATGGAAAGATCTCCCATGTTCATGGATTGGCAGGATTAATATAGTAAAAATGACCATTTTGCCAAAAGCAATCTACAGATTCAATGCAATCCCCATCAAAATACCAATCCAATTCTTCAAAGAGACAGAACAATTTGCAAATTCATCTGGAAAAACAAAAAACCCAGGATAGCTAAAACTATCCTCAACAATAAAAGGACTTCAGGGGGAATCACTATCCCTGAACTCAAGCAGTATTACATAGCAATAGTGATAAAAAACTGCATGGTATTGGTACAGAGACAGACAGATATACCAATGGAACAGAATTGAAGACCCAGAAATGAACCCACACACCTATGGTCACTTGATTTTTGACAAAGGAGACAAAACCATCCAATGGAAAAAAGATAGCATTTTCAGCAAATGGTGCTGGTTCAACTGGAGGTCAACATGTAGAAGAATGCAGATTGATCCATGCTTATCACCCTGTACAAAGCTTAAGTCCAAGTGGATCAAGGACGTCCACATCAAACCAGACACACTCAAACTAATAGAAGAAAAACTAGGGAAGCATCTGGAACACATGGGCACTGGAAAAAATTTCCTGAACAAAACACCAATGGCTTACGCTCTAAGATCAAGAATCGACAAATGGGATAGCATAAAACTGCAAAGCTTCTGTAAGGCAAAGGACACTGTGGTTAGGACAAAATGGCAATCAACAGATTGGGAAAAGATCTTTACCAATCCTACAACAGATAGAGGCCTTATATCCAAAATATACAAAGAACTCAAGAAGTTAGACCGCAGGGAGACAAATAACCCTATTAAAAAATGGGGTTCAGAGCTAAACAAAGAATTCACAGCTGAGGAATGCCGAATGGCTGAGAAACACCTAAAGAAATGTTCAACATCTTTAGTCATAAGGGAAATGCAAATCAAAACAACCCTGAGATTTCACCTCACACCAGTGAGAAAGGCTATGATCAAAAACTCAGGTGACAGCAGATGCTGGCGAGGATGTGGAGAAAGAGGAACACTCCTCCATTCTTGGGGGGATTGCAGACTGGTACAACCATTCTGGAAATCAGTCTGGAGTTTCCTCAGAAAATTGGACATTGAACTGCCTGAGGATCCAGCTATACCTCTCTTGGGCATATACCCAAAAGATGCCCAAACATATAAAAAAGACACGTGCTCCACTATGTTCATCGCAGCCTTATTTATCGCAGAAGCTGGAAAGAACCCAGATGCCCTTCAACAGAGGAATGGATACAGAAAATGTGGTACATCTACACAATGGAATATTACTCAGCTATCAAAAACAACGGCTTTATGAAATTCGTAGGCAAATGGTTGGAACTGGAAAATATCATCCTGAGTGAGCTAACCCAATCACAGAATGACATACATGGTATGCATTCACTGATAAGTGGCTATTAGCCCAAATGCTTGAATTACGCTAGATGCCTAGAACAAATGAAACTCAAGACGGATGATCAAAATGTGAATGCTTCACTCCTTCTTTAAAAGGGGAACAAGAATACCCTTGGCAGGGAAGAGAGAGGCAAAGATTAAAACAGAGACTGAAGGAACACCCATTCAGAGCCTGCCCCACATGTGGCCCATACATATACAGCCACCCAATTAGACAAGATGGATGAAGCAAATAAGTGCAGACCGACAGGAGCCGGATGTAGATCTCTCCTGAGAGACACAGCCAGAATACAGCAAATACAGAGGCGAATGCCAGCAGCAAACCACTGATCTAAGAATAGGACCCCCGTTGAAGGAATCAGAGAAAGAAGTGGAAGAACTTGAAGGGGCTCGAGACCCCAAAAGTACAACAATGCCAAGCAACCAGAGCTTCCAGGGACTAAGCCAATACCTAAAGACTATACATGGACTGACCCTGGACTCTGACCTCATATTAATTGATAGCAATTAATATCCTAGTAAGAGCACCAGTGGAAGGGGAAGCCCTGGGTCCTGCTAAGACTGAACCCCCAGTGAACTAGACTGTTGGGGGGAGGGCGGCAATGGGGGGAGGGTTGCGAAGGGAACACCCATAAGAAAGGGGAGGGGGGAGGGGAATGTTTGCCCGGAAACCGGGAAAGGGAATAACACTTGAAATGTATATAAGAAATACTCAAGTTAATAAAAAAAAAAAAAAGAAAGAAAGAAAAAAGAAAGGAAAAAAAACTGAAAAAAAAGAAAAAAAAATTAATTTCAAAATTTTCTAACTCCATCCTGCCTTTTCACTCACATGACTTGCACGGAGGTTGACAACACCAGTATCAAGAACAACTCAATGCTCCTTTCATTGCCAGCAATCCCTTATGTTACTTAGAATGTCTGCATTCTACACACAGTGAACAGGTTTAGCTTGTTCCTAAGTATAGCTGAGTATAGCTTATGGTTTTGACTAGAAACTGACCCAGGATGGCTCAAAATTCAAGTCCATACTCTGCAGAGGGCACAGTGAAAAGGGCTAAAATTGTATTCCTTTCAAATGGCTGTAATTTGCTAAAATCAAAAATGGAAGGAAGAAATTGGAAGAAAAAGAAAAGAATCATTTGAAAATTTACTGGAAGCCTCTTTCCAGCACAGAAAGACATGGAGTAAAATGAGAAAGCTTATTGTCATTTTTATCGCTTCTCAGGAAATGCATATCTGCTCCAAGGGTGTGAGTTGGGGAATCTATCAGCATTGGAAAATGTATGAGTTACAGATTATGCTCTCTTTTTGGAATGTGCAGCTTGGCAACCTCTTTGTTAATACTTGGTTGCAAACAAAAGCCAGTCTTCCTCCAGAAACTACAGAACCAATGAGACCAAAAAAGAACAAACATTTTATATTCCATCTCCTCTGATATAGTCATCTCTGGAGACAAGTGTTCCTAACACAGAGTAGGTAAATGGTAGTTTATAGGCAGAATATCTAAAAGAGCAGCAAACTCACTCCTCTTATTATTATTATTATTATTATTATTATTATTATTATTATTAACTTGAGTATTTCTTATTTACATTTCGAGTGTTATTCCCTTTCACAGTTTCCGGGCCAACATACCACAACCCCTCCCCCTCTCATTCTTTATGGGTGTTCCCCTCCCCATCCTCCCCCCATTGCCGCCCTGCCCCCAAGAATCACCTTCACTGAGGGTTCAGTCTTAGCAGGACCCAGGGCTTCCCCTTCCACTGGTGATCTTACTAGGATATTCAATGCTACCTATGAGGTCAGAGTCCAGGGTCAGTCCATGTATAATCTTTACGTAGTGGCTTAGTATCTGGAAGCTCTGGTTGTTTGGCATTGTTGTTCATATGGGGTCTCGAGCCCCTTCAAGCTCTTCCACTTCTTTCTCTGATTCCTTCAACGGGGGTCCTGTTCTCAGTTCAGTGCTTTGCAGCTGGCACTCGCCTCTGTATTTGCTGTATTCTGGCTCTGTCTCTCAGGAGAGATCTACATCCGGCTCCTGTCTGCCTGCACTTATTTGCTTCATCCATCTTGTCTAATTGGGTGGCTGTATATGTATGGGCCACATGTGGGGCAGGCTCTGAATGGGTGTTCCTTCTGTTTCTGTTTTAATCTTTGCCTCTCTATTCCCTGCTAAGGGTATTTCTTGTTCCCCTTTTAAAGAAGGAGTGAAGCATTCACATTTTGATCATCCATGTTGTATTCTAGGCATCTAGGGTATTTCAAGCATTTGGGCTAATAGCCACTTATCAATGAGTGCATACCATGTGTGTTTTTCTGTAATTGGGTTAGCTCACTCAGGATGATATTATCCAGTTCCAACCATTTGCCTATGAATTTCATAAAGGCATTGTTTTTGATAGCTGAGTAATATTTCATTGTGTAGATGTACCACATTTTCTGTATCCATTCCTCTTAAACCCACTCCTCTTAATTGCTTCCTCTGCCATCAAGAATAGTTGTCTGTGTTGTCCCTAGGTAGTCTATTTTCTGGTTCTTCTTTACAAAATTTACATGTGGTGAAAGGATAATAAAAAGAAATTATATCAGATAGGGTTGGCAAGTCAAATAGCTTCTCTAATCAGAAAGCTCTTAGAGAAAATAAAAAGTGTGTTTGGAGAATGGTGTGAGGAAGTAAAATTTTACAAATATTTGCTTTGCAAGTGTGAGACCCTAAGTTTTAATTCCCAAAACTAATGAAAATCAGGTTTGACAATATATATCTCTAATCCCAGTGTTGCTACCATAAAATGAGAGAAAGGACAGGAGAATCACAGAAGGTCTTGGGACAGTTACATCGCTGTATATAGAAAATACACTGTCTCAAAAACTGTAAAGGAAATGACATCTGAATTTGTCGTCTGATGTCTCCAAGTTGGTAAACTTGTCATGTACATTCCCACTCTCAAACATATGAATGCCGTACACCAGACACACACACACACACACACACACACACACACACACACACACACACACACACACATGCACACTCACATGCTCATACCTAATAATCACAGAGAAATAAAAAATTTAAATTTTCCAAGTCTGGCTTGGCCATGTAAAAGACTGTTTGACTTGGTTTCCACCCCAGGAACTGAGCCAGCAAGTTGGCAGCCTCTGGTACTGATGGTCATTGCTGTAGGTATAAGGCTTGTTTACATAATAATGTAAGGATTGTCCTCATGCTAAGGTTAATGACTCCATGGTAATCATGGAGATAACATGACTGTGGGAGGACTTGGGAAAGATCTCTGAAAATATGAGTTCAAGAATATGTAATTCCTTAACTTTGCAAGATATAATCATTCAATGCATATTGTAAAAGGAGCTGTGTAGACTGAGAAAATCAGAGGAAGCTGTATTATAAGCCAGCTTGTCATACAGATACAAAGACAGGCAGATTCCTGAGACCATGATCAGCCTGAGAAAGAGTTAGGTTAATCCAGGCATAGTAAAAAATCATAATATCAGGATGGTATCCCACACAGTGAGCTCATTATCTGTGCTTACAAAAAAAGACAGGTCTATGGACTTATTTGCACTGTTTAAAAAAATGTTTCATTCTAAGAATGAATCTGCTGGTGTCATGGGAAACATGAGACACTGATTAATGAGATAATCAAAAGAGAATCTCAGATATTAACTGAATTGATATTTCAACAGAAGATTAGCCATTTGATCTACAAGACATGAGTTGTATGTAATTGCAAGAGAAAATTGTCTCTAGAGGGAGAAGTCTGGAAACGTGTTGAGAGCAAACATAGGCCATCAGCTTTTAACTTAAAATTTGCCTTCAACTTGGTTTGTTTTTTTTTTCCACCTATCTTAAACGTCCCTCCTCTAAGGAACTTTTCTCCCATCGGAGGCTGGTCTTTGGCATAAATTAAAGTTTGATGTTGAAGAAGAGATATGGCATTAAATAGATTGGACAGATGATTAAGCTACCTACTCTCACCTACAATGTCAAGTTGTGACTGACATTTGCCAACCATCCTTGCATGTGTGTAAACCTCTGCATTTTCCAGCATATTGTCTGTAATGCTGATATGTGGTCCTTCCCTTCTCACATAGAAAGTTGCTAGGTGCACGTCCTGGCACATTCAATCACCACCTGCTTTGTATAACAAAATAGCAAAGCCATATAATGAAACTTTCTTTTGGTTGTAAGCCTAGACAAATGATGCTCCAACATACAACAAAGAGAAATGATCCACTATGTTTATAGCAGACTTATTTATAATATCCAAAAGCTGGAAAAAAACCCAGATGCCCTGGGATCCAACAGAAGAATAGAAACAGAAAATGTAGTACATCTACACAATGAAGTACTACTCAGCTATCAAAAACAATGACTTTATGAAATTCATAGGCAAATGGATGGAACCAGAAAATATCATCCTGAGTGAGGTAACCCAGTCATGAAAAAGCATACATTGTATGCATTGATTGAGAAGTAGATATTAGCCTAAACACTTGAATTACCCAAGAAACAGTCCACAGACCACATGAAACTCAAAAAGAAGGGTAACTAAAGTGAGGATTATTTAGTCCTTCTTAAAGAGGGAACAGAAATATTCATAGGAGGAAACATGGAGACAAAGTCTGGAGCAGAGACAGAAAGAATGGCCATTCAGAGCCTGCCCCACTGTGTGTGTATATATATAGATACTCCACCAAATCTAGACAATATTGATGAAGCCATGTGGACAATAGCCTACAGTTGTCTCCTGAGAAGCTCAGTCAGAGCCTAACAAATACAGAGGCAAATGTTAGCACCAAACCATTGAACTGAGAAGGTGGCCCCAAGTGGAGGAGTTAGAGAAAAGATTGAAGGAGCTGAAGGGTTTTGGACTCCCATAAGAATAACAATACCAACCAACCAGAGTTCCGAATGACGAAACCACTACCCAAAGACTACACATGGACAGACCCATGGTTCCAGTTACATATTTAGCAGTGGATGGCCTTGTTGGGCACCAACGGAAGGAGAAGCCCTTGGTCCTGCCAAGGTTGCCCCCCCGATTGTAAGGGAATTTCAGGGGCTTTGGGCAGGGAGCAGGTGTCTGCTAGTATATTAGCTCAAGAAGAAGGGGAGGGGGATGAGGTAGGGGGCTTATGACCAGAAAACAGGGAAAGGGAATAACATTCAAAATGAAAATTATAAATATCCCATTAGAAAAAGAAACTAAATGATGTCAAAAAATTAAAAAAAGGAAAAGGAAAAAAAGTTTATTGGGAATCTTGGAAGAGAATGTCCTCAAATGGGATGGAATGGGACAGTAAATCTAGAGATAGTTGTACAGCATACTTGGACATACAATACCACTAAAACGTTTTCTTAAAGTCACATTCATAGCAATACAGTCATTTAGATGTTTGTAAACTCTCTAATATTGACTTGAATCAGAAAGTGTGATTGTTACTATGTGCTAGCTACTTGACAGGATCTAGAATTGTCTTAAAGACAAATCACTGGGTATGTGAGTGGGGAGGAGTTTCAAGATCATTAAAATTGGAAAGACCTATCATAAATGTGGGTGACAACATCCCATAGGACTGAACCCTAGAATGAATAAAAATAAACTGAACTGAACATGGGATCATCATTGTCTGCTAGATAACCAAGGACACAGTGGCACCAACTGCTTCATACTCCTGGAGCCATTCCTTCTGTGCCTTGATAGACTGTATCTACTGATACCGTATCAAACAGAACAAACCTTTTCTTCTTTATGTTGTTCTTGCTAGGTATTTTGTATAGCAAAAAGACAAATAATAAGAACAAAAGAAAAGTGATGTGGGAGGATCATTGAGATTAGAATCTCATGCTTGGTCTACTGCCCCATGTCATGTAGTATTTTCCAGTTTCTCAGGACTTTAGACAGGTGTTGTTTGGAAGATTAAATGACATATATTTAAAAAGTAGCCCCGCTCTTGTTCAGTTATCAATCTTCCATATATTGGGAGTATTACCTTTGAAATAATCAGGATTCTCTCACCGATGTTCTCTGTAAATGGCAGGGAGCAGGTATCTGCTAGTATATTAGCCCAAGAAAAGTTCTCCTTCTTCATAGTTTGGCTTAAGAGTTAGTGCTCACTGAATAGCAATTGTGATGCCAAAAGAATGAGACCATTGCCTGCATGGTGTTTACAGCAAGAAACCCAAGAGAACTGAATGTGGTACTCAGCTTACTTTCTGTTTTTCCTGTGTCTGGGATTCTAGCCCATAGTAACACTAACATTTTGAGTAATTCTTCCTATAGTTAGCCTAATCTGGAAAAGCCCCCTTAGAAACACCTTCAGATTTGTCTCCAGAGTATTTCAAGAGCATGTTGAGTTGACTATCTGTATTATGCAGTCAATGAAGCACATGTGTTATATTGAATTGAATAACTACAATCCATGTACTTGTACAAATAAACTTGTTTGTAATGCATTGGCTGACTCACCAAAGAAATGGTTCTTTGAAATAAACTATAAGTTTAGAGGGAAAGAACACAGTGTGCTGGCCACTATCTGGTTGACAATTTAGAGCAGCACTGCTCCAAATCAAAGGCACTTCATATTCTAAATGACACTCAGCAGGTTATATCGGATCTGTGTTAGTTTGCCATGCATAATTAGAAATAAAAAGAGATAGAAAGTTACTTAGCGGTAATGTGCTTGGTGAGCAAGTCTGGAGACATGTGTTGGACCCCTAAACCCTGTAAAGATGGAATGAGAACTGAATACATCAAGCTGCCTTCTGATCTATACCTATGTAGCATGACATGTGCACCTAAACACACACACACACACACACACACACACACACACATCCTATATATTTACATACATGCACCATATACATTTACACACAATATACATTTACACACACACAGACACACAGACACACAGACACACACACACACACACACACTAAGAGTTGTAAATAAATAAATCTCTGTTCCTTGTCGTGGATACTTTAGGACGAGCAGCTGAAGTCACCCACTGCTTTGACTTCTTGCAGCATAGTTGGCTATCCTTTCAAATATGAGCAAAAATAAACCCTGTCTGCTTTAAGTTGCTTTTGTCAGGATATTTTATCACAGGTGCAAGGAAAGAAGTTCAGAAATCACTACAAGATGAAGTAGGATAGGGCTGGAGAGATGGCTCAGTGGTTAAGAGCACCGACTGCTCTTCCAAAGGTCCTGAGTTCAAATCCCAGCAACCACATGGTGGCTCACAACCATCTGTAATGAGATTTGATGCCCTCTTCTAGTGTGTCTGAAGACAGCTACAGTGTACTCATATATAATAAATGGATATTTAAAAAAAAAAGATGAAGTAGGATATGGAGGAGAAGTGGTGGAAAACCTTGAGAAGAAATTACAACCTAGATTGAGAGATGCTTACAGGGGAGATTTTGCATGCCAATCAAAGCCAGTTACCACACAGAGTGAGAAGAGTAAAGAGATGAGTAATACCACAGCTGAAGTTGAAGAAGCACAAAAGAGTGAAACTCTCACTTTAACATTCTAATTATGGGAGCTGAGGAGATAGAATAGACCATAGAATGCTTTACTTTCATTCATTTGAAATTATATTTAAACCCCAGCACCCACATAAAAAGAAGGACATGGTGACAAGCATCTGTATCCCAAGCTCTGGAAATGTAGACAAAGGAGTATCCCTGGGGCTTACTGGCTACACAAGTCAGTGAGATCCAGAATGAGTAAGAGATCTGTCTCAGAAAATAAGGTGTAGACTACCATAAACTCGGCATAAACTCTGGCCCTAATACATACACACACAAATGTATGCATACTCATACTTCTTCAATTATATATATATATATATATATATATATATATATATATATATATATATATATATATATATATATATAAACATATACACATACATACACACATGCACACACACACACACACACACACACACACACACACACACACACACACACGCATTCTGAGTCTTCCCTGAAAGAGGGAAGACTAATGTCTCACAGATTTCACAAAGAAGGGTTCCTGTGCTAGAGGTCAGGGGTGGGTTTTCCCATCGGGAAGTCTAAAGTTGAGGCTAAGCTGAAACATGACAAAATTAAATGGATGAAAAAATAAGGCAGCAGAGCTGGCTATTTAAAGGGGAAGCTACAAATTACATCAGCAGGAATTCTTTGCAGCGATAAAACTACACTTGTTTACAAGAAGATCCTTAATAAAGCACTTCAAATAGAAGCTGTGGACTGTAGTAAATTAGCCGAATACAGATACCAAGAAGAATTCTACAAAACACAAATTGGTAAATGCTAATTCATTGAATAACCAATTTACCTAAAACTTGCAGAAGACTCCTATAAAACTAGTTCTCACTGTTTACCTTTATAGCAATGGTAAAAATCTAGAGTGGCCTTGTCCCAAAGCTTGCACACATGAGCACTTTTTTTTAATACTTACAGATGTGGTTTGATGTGTATATAGTGATGATATGTATTCTGGCAGATGGTATATTTCCATTGTCTCCACTGTCTATTCTCTACCTCCAAAACCGAGATGGGTTTGAAACATCAATCAGGGGCTGGTGGCTCATGCCTGAAATTCCAGCACTTGCCAGGGTCATTTTCTCTTCTTTGCACAGAAGTTTCAAGTGAGTCACAAAATCAGATTGCCTTTCACCTTGGCTGTCTGAGCTCAGTATTTCATTAACTAATAGCAAATCACTCTTATTAGAACCTGCTCGAATACAATAGATAGGGGGAAATAGTCTTACTCATAGGAAATAGTGTTGGCATAGGAAAAAGTAGCCTTAGCATAGGAAGTAATATTAACAATAAATGGCACCTTGCAGAACAAAATAAAACTTCTGAATGGCAAAGAACACTGTCATTAGGACAACATGGCATCCTACAGAAAGGAATAAAATTTACCAACTACAAATCTGATATATTGGGAATATTTGAAAGATCTAAAGATCTAAAAAAAAAAATTCCCCGACATCAAGAAACCAAACAACTCAACTAAAAATAGGGTACAAATTAAACAAAGAGTTATCAAAGATGAAATGCAAATGGCTAAGAAACACACAAATGTTCAATATCCTTAATCATCAGGAAAATGAAAATGAAAGCTACTTGGAGATTTCATCTTACATCAGTCAGAATCACCAAGATCAATGAAAGGATGTGAACTAAGAGAATGCGCTTTCATTGTGGTTAAGCCTGAAATTATACAGTCACTATGGAAATCAGTGTGATGGTTCCTCAGGAAGCTGGACATTTACCTCAAGATCCAGCTATAATATTCTTCTACATATATGCAAAGAATCTTTTACTTTCTACAAACACATATGCTCAATCATTTTCATAACTGCTCCACTCATAAAAAATGTGATACATTTAAGTATTAGAGTATTACTGGATCATTTTTTAAAAATGAGATTATTAAATTCCCAGGCAAATGGATGATGCTAGAAAGTAATTTATATGGGTGAAGTAACCCAGATCCCAAAAGACAAATGTAGTATGTATTTACATATATAAGAATGTTAGCTTTTAAATCTTTGATAAAGGTATACTCCATACAATGGCCAGAAGTTAGGTACAGAGTAAGTTACTGGAGGGGAGAAAGTGATACGGGTCTCCCTAGGAAGGAAAGATAAAATAGATGTTTATGGATGGACTATAAGGCAAATATCAAACAGGAGGGAAGAGAAGAACAAAGACAGAAACACTAGGAAAGACAAGTAAGACTAAAGGCCATTTGAGGTGTCATGGAAACTTGTTATAATAGAAACTTGCAACATTTCTGAAGTTAAATGGAATTATCAAATAGCTGGGAAGACAGAACACCAACAAGACATCTCTCCTCACCATATGAAATCTTCCAGTACAGAAATGGGTTGCATCAATTAACATAATTAAGAGAGTTCCCCACAAACATGCCCAGAGGCCAACCTAATATTGGCAATCCCTATCTGAAACTCTCTTTCTAGCTGATCCTAGGTTCTGTCAAGTTCATAATTAAAGCTAACCATCCCAACCCAGAAAAAAAAGCCAACATGGCCAGAAAGGGATCAGGAGCAAGTAGATATGTGGAATAAATTAAGTATCCAAAAATGTTGTATATAAGTGTGGTTGTCTGGCACAGAAAGTGACATCATTAGTAGGTTGGACCTTGCTGGAGAAACTAGGAATGAGATTTGAGACCCTCCTCCTAGATGTCTGAAAATAGTCGGATCCTGGCTTCCCTTTGATGAAATGTAGAATTCAGCTTCTCTAGCATCACTCCTGTCTGGACAGTGCCATGTTCCTGCCTTGATGATAATGAACTGTGGAGCTGAATTTGAGTACCAACTCTAATTAAATATTGTCCTTTATAAGAGTTGTCTTGGTTATAGTGTCTCTTCACAGCAACAGACAATCTAAGACTGTTCATTTGAAATTTTCAGGGAAAAATATATTTAAAACAAAGATCAGAGCACACAGAAGTTAATGCCTGTAAGTTTTTTTCTCAGAATTTTGGAGAACAACAGTACAAGGAGAGCAGAAATAAATGGTAGACAAAGAGAAATAATTGTAATATTCAAATTTCTCTATATTAATTCTACCAATAGGATGAATATGTATTATAAAATGGGGATCTATTAGTCTGACTTATGTGATACAGTCTGGGTAGTCAAGTTCTCAGCTCCCATAGAGGGCAGACTGAGACTTCACCAGTTGTTCTGTACTTAAGACTGTATGACTCAGAAGTCTCAGTCTGATAATAAAGGCCTGGGGGATCTCCTGAAGAACTGGGGTCATCAGTTTTCATTGGAACATTGAAGAAGCTGGGTTCCAGTATTGATAAATGAACAATCAATATAACTACAAGAGGTTAGGTACAAATATAAAAATAATGGACAGAACAGAAATAATAGCTATGTACTCTGACAACAGGAAGTCAAAGCAGTGTAAGAGAGAATCCTGCTTTCTCCTCAGACCTCCTTCCCACTGGGCCTCCAGATGATCCCCCTACTCTGAAAATGCGCCCCTATTCTAGCTAATCCTTCCTGGAAGTGTGTGCCAAGTCACACATCTCTGAGTGGATTCCATATCCAACAAGGCTTGCAATGAAGGTTAGCCATCAATTAGGATCTCCTCCCTTGTCCTTCAATGCTCCATGCCTAGTGCTCCCCATAGGCCTTGGAATACATGGAGCCACTGGAGAGAAGAGACGTCTCACATTTCAGGCACGCCTGGGATGCTTAATGGACAACAATGCCAAACATACTTTAACAAGGCCACACATCAAAATAGGGCCATTCCATAGGGATCAAACATTCAAACCTATGAGCCTATGTGGGAGGGGGCCAGTACTACTATTTAAACCATGACAATACAAAGTGTATTTCCTCATAGGCAAAAGCAGAAAAGTTTAATTTTACTTTGAAGAATATAGTTAAGATAAGGTCACATATAAGCACACGTGTGTGTATGCATCTGTATGTGTGTGTCTGTATGTGTGTGTGTCTGTATTTGTGCACATGAATGTGTTTATGTACATGCCCATGTATGTATTGAATATACATGTGTATTTGCATGCATGGATGATTAAATTTGTGGATGTATATGTATATGCGTGCGTGTATGAATTTTGTATATATGTATGTATATATGTATGTTTGGATAGATATGTAGCAGATATGAATATGTATATGTGTGAGCCTGTTACCAGAGGCTTTCCACTGAGATCTCTGAGGTGGGGGTTGTGTGTGGCAGGGGAGGTTCTGGTAGCATTTCAGAAGAGCATTTCTCTTTCCTGACCACGGTGCTCCAGCTCTTATGGCAGAAGCTGTCAAATGAAGGAGTAATTATCACACACCTTTAGTACTTCTGGATAGAATCTTTATCTACAATTTTGAGGTGTTTTGGGGTCTAACAGTAGCTGCTTCCTACAGGATTCATCAGAAAGGTTAGGGATGTCTCATCTACATATGGAAGGGCTTAGAGTGTTGCCCTGTGTGACTGATGGTCACAAATCTCTCTGGGGGAAGGGTCACTGCAAGGGGTTGCCACTACATGACAGGGGCCTGGTGCTTGAGCAAGCAGAGCTCCTCCATCCTGTCAGTGTTGCTGGGGCTTCTAGCTTTAACTAAATCTTACCAGCCTTCCACCCATGACCCACCATCCTGCATTTGTGTTTATGTATGTATATGTGTATCTATGTAAGCATGTAAGCATGTATGCATGTATGTATGTGTGTATGTATATATGTGTGTGTATTTATGTGTTTATGTGTCTCTGTATGTGTATGTATAAATGGTGTGCGTGTGTGTGTGTGTGTGTGTGTGTGTGTGTGTGTGTGTATGAAACAAAGTCCAAAAGAAAAATGTCAGAGTCAGTCTTGATCATCAACCTAACATGATAGGGAATTAATACAATTTATGCCTCTGGGATAGTCTTTGAGGGCATTTCCATGAATAATTAACACGGAGGAAACCATATTATGACACGAGAACTCAGATTCTTTACCCTACTCACCTGTTCTAACTACGACTTCATATGAATCCTCCATACCTTATGGACCAGAAGGGGGCAAATTCATGAGCTGAGCAGCTGCTGGATCCTTATCTTTTACAGTGTCAGACTTCCCAAATTGTATAGTGTGAGCAAACCTAATTACTCTTATTATGCATTCATTCTATCACATCTACTCCTCTAGTGATCCTGACTCATACAAGAGCTCCCTGTCAAATGATGTTTTTTGTTATTTCTGTGTCTGAAGAAGGGGTAAAAGGCCTGTCACCCAGTGTTCTGAATAGACAGGATTTCTATTGAGCCCAGAGTTGTAATTATTCTCTTTCTTTCCTGAAGAGAATTTCTTAATCACTGATGTAAGAACACTTCCTATTCCACAAACAAGCTTTTCTTTCAGAAAGGAAATGTCCTAGGGGCATATAATTGAAAAAATAATGTCATTTATTCATGGAGTCACTGAACATAGGCCATAAATGTGACACTTCACTATCACTGGCAGGTAGCAATGTCATCTCCTACTTCAGTGTTCTTTTCACCTCAGAGTGCTCAAGTCAGTGTCTGATCTCAAGAGATTCTGAACCTTGACAGTGAAGGAATAGGTGTGGGAAAAGGTGAGCATCTATTACATCTGTTTGACCTCTAGAAAGTGACTTTGTTTTTGAGCCCAAATTTTCTCCTCTGTAAACTGGCTGCCTCTTCAATTCTGCTCAAGTAGTGGTGATGCCATATACCATGCATGTGTGCATTAGATCAACCAAGCAGGTAACTAGAGGAAGGATAGGTGAAGAAAAGGAAATGGTCAAAGAGAGGCTTAATAGCTGGCTCATTTGGTAAAGTGCTTACTACAGTAGCATACAAACCTTGTTTTGACCCCCTGAGCATTGTGTTACATTCTTACAATTCCAGTTTTGAGGAAAGGGAGACAGGATGCTCCCTGAAGCCTTGTGTCTAGCCTAATTTGCGAGCCCCAAACCAACAAGAGAGCCTGATTTTATAGATCAAGATGGGTAATAGTAATGCACAAAACCACTGAGATTGACCCTGAATTTCCACATAAACATATACACACACATAAACACTTGCACACACATACACACCAAGAAATATACAAAGAAACAAATAGATGAAGTGCAGGTTGAAAATGCTGTTTTGAGACTAATTACTTCTAAACCTAGAGAACATATTTGGTCTCAGTTTTCAGAACCCTATAATACCTACACTCCTCTTACCAGTTGAGCTCTCAGCTTTGACACTCAGAGTGAGTGGGAGCTCTGGCCTCTTCCCTCTACTACATTGAGATGGGGCACTTTTGTCAGGAACCCAACAAGCATTTTCTGTATAGGCTTTGAGGAGGAACACTTATGTTGTCTCAAGTTGTTTCCATGACAATTTCGGGTTTAGCATGACCCTCTTGGAGATAAGGCAGGGTCTATTAGTCATGATGCAAGTACTTTTAGAGAAAAGCATCTCTACTGTTCAAAAAAAAAAATGGTGCTGCTCTTTGTAAATGACTGTGAGTAAATGACTGCTAGTTTGTATCTAACTTTGCTATTTACTTCAGATAATGTTACAGCTGTGAGTCAGTCTGTTCCCAGAAGGACTAACAAAACAGATTCAGGCAGCCTTGCTTAAAAGTAAATTGAAGAAGTGTTAATGGAAAGGACAGAAAGGGATCTAGTCACTGTGACCACACTAGAAAGAGGAACAAAGACCCATTTATCCTCAAATGCATGAGTTTCAAGTTTAGACAGAGGTTAAGGTATCTAAATAGCTAAGAAGTCTTGGTTAATGTGTGGGCCTGCCCATCATTTTTGTCTGCCTACAGTCTCTTCTTAGGTGGTCTGCTTACTGCCATAACTTAGTGAAATATCTGCCTGGAGATAAGCTCCACCTCTAGCTGAAACAAGGAGTCCATTTTTTCTTCTTCTTTTGAAATAAGATTCCTGGGGATATTCCATAAAGCTCAAAGGAGGGTCAGAGATTTCTATTCAGAATACCATTATTATTGACAAAATGGCTATGAGAGCAAGTGAAGAAACTAACAGAAGCTTCCTAAAACTTCAGAGTTATCCCAAACCACTCATTTCAGAACACCTAAAGGAGATTTCCTAAAACAGTGGTTAATCACTTTTTCCAAAATTCGATGGACATAGAAGCATAACATCAAGAAGTATACGATAAAGATTGTGCCTGGTTAACCTGCTTAGAAGTTGCACTACCTGGGAATGACTGACTACCCAAGATGAGCACACAGAAAGCTGACAGTAGGTGGAAGACTGGAATCGCTGCCTGCATTGTGTGTCTATGTCCTTTATGTAGAGCCAGATGCTTGAACCAGCTTGACTCGGAAAAGCATAGCAGTCAGTAATGGATATCTTCCTACATGAATCATAACATCACCTTTCAAAACCTAAAGCCTGAAGATGAGAGTCCAGCCATTGCCCTAAGCTATGTTTCACTGGGTAACCCTAGTTGATATGAAGTTTGCTGTGTAGATGAAGCTGGCTTTGAACACACCATACTTTTATTGCTTCTGCCTCCCAGTGCTGAGGTTGAAGGCATCAACCATCATGTTGGCCTAACTCTTCTTTCTCTACTTTCCATCATCTTATCTTCAATTGATATTTTGGAGGGAGGTCAAGTCCTTTGGCCCTTTCAGTGTAGGAGATTTTGGGCAAACAATATGATGCATTCTCACCTCTAGATATGATAATGTATCTGCCATATATGACAATGAATGAGTTCCCCTCTGAAGATACCCCTGCTTTAGTTGCTGAGGGAGGCACAACTTAGTACAACCATTGCTTTCTGAAATTATTGTCTCTCTTCAGCATTACCTCCTGTGTTCACTTATAACTTTAGAGCTAACAAGATTCTTCTTGCTGTGTTGCTCTTGACAAAGAGTGACTCTTCATAATAAAGAAGCTTTTCCTGTTCTTCAGTCACTGGGTCATTTTTAATGTTAGTTTTAACTGTTGAGGCCATGTTGAATCAACTGGAGAGAGACTCGTTGAGTGATTGTCAAGATATTATTGACCTGTGACAATATCTGTAGGGAATTATCATGATCATTTTGCTTAGGTTGGAAGAATTTATCACTGTGACTAGCACAGTTCCATAGGCAGAAATCCTGAACTAAGTAAGAAGGGAGAAGGTTATCTAAACACAGGCATTCATACATTTCATACTTTCTTTCATAATTAAAAATATGATATGATAATTCCCTTAAGCTTCTAATTCTCCAACTTAACTTCAGTGATGTAGGAACCAGAAACTATGATAAAAAAGAAAAAAATGATTTCTCCATTTTGATGCTTCTTTGGGGATACATTATCACAACAGAGACAGAGTATGACAGTCATTCAACTAGAACTTGATGAACAGTCACCATGCAACCACCAAGACCTTGTACATCAACCTACAGGGCATAGAGGCATTTTCATTACCATCTGCTTACTGGGGCTTAGTTGAATGGAACTTCTATATGTAATGAAAAGCAGAACATGCAAAAACGCAACTGCACAAATTACTGAGAGTGATGGTTAATAAATCACTCAATCCTCAGAAACACATTTATGCTACATTCTCCAGGAGAACAATGCATAATAGAGGAGAGGGAGAGATGAAGAAATGTTGTCCTATGGCAGGGTTTCACTGTGGCCTGGACTAGAGTCAATGGACCTGTACAAAATTTGACTAAAAGTAGTCAATCTTAGATAAAGAAGGAGCCAAGTGACCCTGTTCCTTCCTTTATGAACTATGAGCTACTGATGGATTCTAGGAAAGAAACAGTGACTTCCAAACAAAACAGATACAAACCTGGGAAAGGGCTTGTGGAGGTGGAGGTGGATAAATAGAAGGGGTGACAGGAGATCAGTGTTGCGTTAGACAGTCATCAAAATGCACTACACACTTGTAGAAAACTATCAAATGAAAAAAAGTACTAAATTTTAATAAAATAAAGTGAAATAAAGAAAAATGTAGAATATATTATGTTTGAACAGTTTGGGAGCAAGTTAGCACAAACAGTGTAATACTCTTTGATCTGCACCCTCACATTCTGTGGTCAACAAGCTCATACTATGGGAGCAGATTGTCACATTCCTAGAGCAAAACCTGGAATAGGCCATTGCCAAGGATATCTGAAGGACTAATTGCTAAGCTTGTGAGCAGAGTAGAATCTCAGTATCTACTCTGGTGAATGGAATTCTATACAACCTTCCTTATTACATGTGCCGAACTTCTTATGCAAGATGATTTTAGGTAAAAGTATGATGGCTAATCTGGGCCTTCAGGTAGAATAGAAGAGATTAAGAAGTACCACGGAGCCACGGAAACAGTTCCCTGACCACATGTCTGGCAGAGTTATCTAGATTAAATAAATGAAAATGGAATACCTACCCTGAATGTAGGCAGCAATGTTCTATGGACTGGTGCCCCAAACACAATAAAGAAAGAGAGAGAGAGAGAGAGAGAGAGAGAGAGAGAGAGAGAGAGAGAGATTAGAGTGATAGGGTGGGAAGGGGAGTAGGAAGTGGATAAGAACAAAGTTTCTTGCATACATGTACATGTATGAAATTACAAACAATATTTAAAATAATAAATTGAAGGACAAAGAAGCTGACCACAAGCATTCTTCTCTCTGTGCTTCCTGACTGCCAATTCAATGTGATAGCTGGCTCCTGCTCCTGCCAACATGCTTTGCCCACCATGATAGACAGTGTATCCTTTAACTGTGAGCCAAAGTAAACCCTTTCTCCATTAAATTGCTTTGTCACATTTATTCTTATAATAACAAGGCTGAGAAAAAGGATGATTACCTAAAAATCCAACTGCTAAATTGTTGATGGCAGTAAAAAGCAAAGTACAAGAAAAACATTAGTGTGAAGGGTGTGGGTGTCACAGCATGATTTGCTAGGGCATCTGAGGATTACCTGAACATTGCATAATAGCTACTGAAGAAGGGATGGGTGAAAAAATTCAACATTTTCCAGAAGCAAATAAAATAGGAAATTTTGCAGAGCAGAAGGGCAAACTTCAGAATCTGTCATGAAAGGATGGATTGATTTAAAGAGCTTCTGAACCCCAAGAAGAAGGAGTGGTCATATTTATAGCTAAAAACAGAGCCTTGGGAAATCAGTATTGTACTTAAAGCAACAGTTATGATACCACATGACCTCCTTGGAAGAAAGAACATGACAGAGACCTTGATCCTGGCGGAGAGCCAGTAGGACATCGGCTTCCAGAATTATCGACCTTTGCTAAGTGTAAGGTTTGTTGTGTAATAATGTACATAATTTACTTTTTGTTTTTCTTTTGGAAAATGTCCTCAATGCCAAGGTTTATGTCTCCATGATAATTAGAAGTAGCATAAGTCCATGGCAGGTGGTGAAAGGTTTCTCTTATATCCTTACCAGAAAGATAAAAGCTATGACCTTGGGATAGCAGTTAAGGCTGTAGGAAAGAATTCTGAAAACTTGAGTTCAAATTATATGAGGGGCTTCACAGACCTAAAAGACCAGCTGCACTATAAGCCAGATAATCAGACAGGCACAAAGAGAAAAAGATAAGGACATTTGAGAAGTGGTAACCAGAGGGCAAAATCACACCCAGCTAGCTTATTGTCTGTGCTTACCAAGCAGGCACATTGCTGAGTTCAAGGTCATCCTGGGACAGAGCTAATTTGGGCCAACCATGGTGTTGATCCCACCCAGCTAGCTTGTTTTCTGTTCTTACAGATCTTAGGGAGATCTCTGAATTCATATGCCATTATAAAAAACAAATGTACTTACTGATTTTTCTGTAAATCTATGGGCTATAGACATAAAATGCTAATTAGTGAGCTAATCATAAGGGAACCAGAAATAAATAACTGGATTGATATGTAAATAAAATACTATGTTTTGGTCTGCAGGAGAGAATTATCCAGAAAGAACCGCTTGAAGAGTGAACACGGCTCTTTAGAATATATTCTAGAAAATTCAATATTTTTTTTAATAGCAGCTTTTCTGACCTTGGTCAGAAAACCCATATGCTAATAGAGAGTTTTTAGCTTTTTTGCTAGCACATGAGATCTGTCTCTAACAGTAAGTTGTCTCTAGCAGACAGTTGACTTGAACAGTCTGCTGTCTTGATCAGAGAGCTGTCCCGAGCAGAAAGCTATCTTTAGCACACAACAGATCCAAGAGATATATGCCAAGATGCCTATGAAGCCCTCTTGCACATATAAAAGGCTGTCAGATTGTAAGCATTATTGACTTCAAGTTGTTCTTTTGGGGCTTCCAAACACCCTTTATCAGGACCCCTGATTAGCTCAAGTACGCTTCTTCCCACAACAGATAATATTTTACATTTATTTATTGAGAGATGACAGACTGTTAATGGTATGGCATATGACAAATATTGAGGTTAGAGAAGGTTTTCTCTTTTAAGCATGAAAACATAATCAAGCAGGTGAAGGAATTGAATGAAACAGTCTAAGACCTAAAAGTGGACTTTGAAACAACAGAGAAATGACAAATGGATGGAAGTATGGGTATGGAAAACCCAGGAAAATGATCAGGAGCTACAGCTACAACTGTTATCCACACAAGATAAGCGAAAAAAGACAGTCTAGACATAGAAGATACTATAGAAGACATGAACACATAGGTCAAATAAAATACAAAGTACAAATAGTTCTTAACCCCAAATTTCCAAGAAATTCAGGGCAAAGTAAAAGACCAAACCTAAAAATAATAGAAATAGAAGAGGATGGAGATTCTCAGTTCAGAGTGCCTGAAAACATCTTCAACAAAATTAAAGAAGAAAATTTCCCTAACCTAAAGAAAGAGATGGCCATAAATGTACAAGAAGCATACAGAGCACCAATAGTTTGGACCAGAAAAGAATGTCTTTTCATCACTTAATAATCAAAGCACTAAATACACAGAATATTTAAAGATGTAAGGGAAAAAGACTAAGAAACATAAAAAGACAGACATATTAGAATAACACCAGGCTTCTCACCTGGGACAGTAAAAGAAAGTAGATCATGGACAGATGTCATGCTGAAACTAAGAACAGAAATACCAGCCCAGGTTGCTATATCTAGCAATAGTCTCAATCACCGTAGATGGAGAAAAAGAAGATATTCCATTATAAATTGAAATGTAAACAATATCTCTTTGCAATTCAAGTCCTACAGATGATATTAGAAGCAAAATTACAACACAATGTGTATAACTATACCCAAGAGAAAACAAGACACTAATCATCACACAATAAAACCAAAAGAGAATTACACACAATTAATACCACCTCCAACCACAAAAATAATAGAAACTAATTCTCATTGCTTTTTAATATCTTGAAACATCAACAAACTCAACTCTACAATTCCACAGGCTAACAGAATGGATACATAAATAGAATCCGGCATATAAGAAACAATCTCAGTGACAAAGACAGATGCTAACACAGTGTAGGAAAAAGTTTTTCAAGAAAATGGTCTCAAAAAACATGCTAGAGTAGCAATTCTAATATCCATGAAAATAGACTTTCAACCAAAAGTTATCAAAAGACTTGGGGAAGGACAGTTCATATTTATCAAAGGAAATATTCATACAGATGAAGTCTCTGTTGGCGCCAGCACCGACATGGTACCTGAGAATTGGGCAAAAGCCTGCGGGATGAAAGAAGCACACACACACAGGTTATTCCTGTGAAGCCAGAAGAGGAAGAGCTTCTGGTTTCTTTATTGACCAAACTGTATATCCAAAGAACACCACTTAGCAGGAATCTGCCAAGCACAGTGGGGAACCCTGGCTGAGACTTCTGTAACAAAGGACCGACTATGTGACCTGAATAAATTTGGAAAATAACCAGGAAGGCCAACCTAATTCTTTGACTCAGGTGAGAAGTACCTGGTGAGACTGTTCCCAGTTGGGGACAAAAGGCTTCCACATGCAAAGGCAGGGCTCAGCAGGGGTCAAACCTTGCTGGAGAGCCAGAAGGGTTTTGTTCAGGCTGAAAACATTCCGTGAATGCAAACTTCTTGTGCCATAAATTGCAGGGAGAGGCTTTTGATCCTACAATCTAAGACTAAGGCCAGACAGTGACAAAGCAACCAGGCCCAAATCCAATAGAGCTCCCACAAGTCTCAATTAATATCTATGCACTAAATGCTCAAAAAAAAAAAAAAAAAAAAAACAACTGGAAAATCAAGAAGAAATAAGATTTTCTAGACAGAGAGTTTTAATATGTGAGAACAACCATACTCATAAACAAAATCGTACTAAAACTCAAGACACACATTGAGCCTCACACATTATTAGTGGGAGACTTTAACATGCAATTCTCACCAATTGACAAGTCATTGAAACATAAAATAAACTGCAACACAATGAAACTCAAAAAAAAAGTTATGAACCAAATGGTTTTACAGATATCTGTAAAACATTTTACCCTAAAACAGGAGAGTATACCTTCTTTTCAGCATCTAATGGAACCATGTCCAAAATTTACCTTATAATGTTACATAAAACAAACCTCAAAAGATACAAGAACATTGAAATAATCCTTATATTCTTTCAGATCACAAAAAAGTGTGGATGGACATCAAGAAAAATAAAAACAAAAGAAATTCTACATACTGATGAAAATCGAGTAACTATCTAATCAAAAATAATGTCAAGGAAGAAAAAAAGAACAAATGGAAGGAAGGAAGGAAGAAAGGAAGGAAGGAAAGAAGGAAGGAAGGAAGAAAGGAAGAAAGAAAGAAAGAAAGAGAGAGAGAAAGAAAAAAGAAAGAAAGAACACTAAAATTCAATAAAAATGAAGGCACACTATATTCAAACTTAAGGTACAGAATGAAAGCAATGTTAAGGGAAGAATTTATAACATTAAGTTCTTCCAAAAAGAAATTGGAAAGATCCTATACTAGCAACATAACAGCATGCATGAAAACTCTAGAACAGAAAGTATGTAAAACACCTAAGAAAAGTGGATGGTATGAAATAAATAGTCATACTCTGGGATGAAATCAACCAATTAGATACAGAGTGAAAATTTCAAAGAATCAAAAAAAATCCGAAGTGTTTCTTGGAGAAAAATTAAGAAAATAGATAAACTCTTTACAATTTACTTAAGAGACAGTATTCAATTTAACAAAGTCAGGAAAGATAGGGAGACATAACAAAAGAAACTGTGAAAATGTTAAAAAAACAAAGTATAAAATTTGGAAAAAAAGTGAAAATATCACTATTTGAATGTGATATTATACTTAAGTGACCAAAAAATTCCAAAAGAGAACTCGTAAACCTCATAAACAATTTAAAAAAAATGGCTGGTTATAAAATTAACTCAAACAAATCAGTAGCCTTCCACTACTCAAAGGATAAACAGGTTGAGAAAGAAATTAGAGAAATGACACCCTTCAGGGTAACCACAAATAATATAAAATACCTTGGGTGACTCTAACCACGCAAGTGAAAGATCTATATGACAAGAACTTCGAGACTCTGAAGAAAAGTTGAAGCTATCAGAAGATCACAGATCTCCCTTGCTTGTCAGGATTAATATTGTAAAAATGGCCATTTGCTGATGGGAATCTATGGATTCATGCAATCACCATCAAAATTCCAACTCAGCTTTTCATAGAGGTAGGAAGAGCAATTTGAAAATTAATTTGGAATAAAAAACCCAGTAAACTGAAAACTATTCTCAACAATAAAAGAACTCCTGGAGGAATTACCATCCCTAAACTCCAGCTGTATTACATAGCAATGGTGATAAAAAACTGTATGGTTTTGGTACTGATACAGGCAGATAGATCAGTGGAATAGAACTGAAGACCCTGAAATGAACTCAAACACCTATGGTAATTTCATGTTTGACAAAGTACCTAAAACCAACCAGTGGCAAAAAAGACAGCATTTTCAACAAATGGTTCAACTGGAGATCATCAAGTAGAGGAATGTAAACTGATCCATTCTTATCACCTTGTATTGAAAGAGCGTACCCCTAAACGGGGAGCCTCGTCTCTCGCTCCAATCGAGGGGTGGGGTGCCCCGCCCAAGGAATCACGAGTAGCCGGCCTTGATTTATCAGCAGGAGGTAGCTTTTATTAAGGAGATCCCTATTAGCGGGATCCCGGGTCGATACGTATCCCACACAGGAGACAGAGGAATCGACCCCGAGCTTCCAAACTTGGGGGTTTATATAGGGGCATTCGTGCGGTTACACATGATTGGTCAATTCAAATGGTGCACAGTTACTTTTGGTGTGAAATTACATCAGCAAGGTGTATGTGCTCTCTAGCAGCTCGGCAGGCAGGTAGGGTGGCTCATCTCACTCAGGGGGGTGAAGGAAGGGGAGGGGGTGGCTACAGATGGTCAATGTCCTTGGGGCTGATAGCTGGTTTGGCAAGTCCTATCTCTAACACCCTCTCAGGCACATCCTAACTTTTTGAAATTTTAATTCTTCAGTATGAAGTTCAGTTCCTCAAGAACTACCACATAAAACCAGATACACATAAACTAATAGAAAAAAAGTGGGAACATGCCTGGAGCACATGGGCAGACAGGAAAAAGTTCTGAACAGAACACCAGAGGCTTATTCTCTAAGACTAAGAATTGACAAATGGAACCTCATAAATTTACATAGTTTCTGTAAAGCAAAGGATACTGTCATTAGAGCAAAACACCAACCAACCAATTGGAAAAAAAAACAAAACTTTACCAATCCCACTTCTGAAAGATGGTAATACCCAATATAAACAAAGAACTCAAGAAGGTAGATTCTAGAGAACAAATAGCACTATTTAAAAAATGGAGTACAGAGCTAAAAGTAGAATTCTGAACTGTGGAATATCAATTGGCCAATAAATACTTAAAGAAATGTTAGACATCGTTAGTCCTCAGTAAAATGCAAATCTAAACATCCCTGAGATTTCACATCACACCAGTCAGAATGGGTAAGATCAAAAACCCAGGTGACAGCAGATGCTGGCAAGGATGTAGAGAAAGAAGGACACTCCTCCATTGTTGTTGGGGTAGCAAGCTGGTACAATCATTGTGGAAATTAGTTTGGTGGTTTCTTAAAAAATTGGACATAGTAGGACCTGAGGACCCAGCTATACCACTCTGGGCATAGACGCAAAAAAAAAAAAATGCTCCAAAATATAAAAAGGACACATACTTCACTACGTTCATAGCAACCTTATTTATAATACCCAGAGCTGGAAAGAACCCTGATGTCCTTCAGCAGTGTAATGGATTCAGAAAATATGGTACATTTACACAATGGAATACTACCTAGCTATTAAAAACAATGACTTCATTAAATTCTTAGGCAAATGAATGGGACTAGAAAATATCCTGAGTGTGGTAATCCAGTCACTAATGAATGCTCATGGTATACCTCACTCATAAGTGGATATTAGCCAAAAAGCTCAGGAAATCTGATATAATTCACAGACCCCATAAGACTGAAGAAGAAAGACTAAAGCGTGTCTTGTATACTTCAGTTCTTCTTAGAAGAAGAAAAAAGTACTCACAGGAGGATATGTGGAGACAAACTGTGGAGCAGATACTGAATAAAAGGTAATCCAGAGACTGCCCCATTTGACAATCCATCCCATACACAGCCAGCAAACCCAAACAATACTGTAGATGCAAAGAAGTGCATCCTGACAGGAGCTTGATATAGCTGTCTCCTGAAAGGCTCTGCCAGACATTGACAAATACAGAAGCGAATGCTTGCAGCCAACCATTGAACTGAGAACGATGCCCCCAATGGAGGAGTTAGAGAACATACTGAAGGAGCTGAAGGAGTTTGGATCCCCATAAGAAGAACAGAAATATCAACCAACCAAAACCTCAGAGCTCCCAGAGACTAAACCACCATCACAAAAGTACACAGGGATGGACCTATGGCTCCAACTATCTATGTAGCAGATGATGGCCTTGTCAGGCATCAGTGGGAGAAGAGACTCTTGATCCTATCAAGGCTTGATTCCTAAGTGTAGGGGAATGTCAGCACAGGGGACAGGAGGGAGTGGTGGGTGGGTGGGGGAGCACCTTCACAGAAGCAGGAGAGATAGTGTGTTTCTGGAGGGGAAACAAGAGAGGGGGTAACATTTGAAATGTAAACATAAAATATCCAATTAAAGAAAAATATAAAAAAAATAAGCAAGAAAAATAACTTAGAAAATGCAAAATTATATTTCTTAAATAAATTTCATCCTTAATTAAAAAAGGCAGGAAAAACATGTGGTACAGAATTAAGCAAAGATTTCCAACAGAGGCATCTCACAATAGCTGAGAAATACTTACAGAAATGTTGAGTAGCTTAAGTTCATCAGGGAAATGCAACTCCAAACAACCTTGAGATTTCATCTTGCGCCAATCAAAATGGCTAAGATCAAAAACTCAAGAGACAGCACATACTGGCAAGGATGTGGGACTTATGATGGAATTTTAAACTTGTAGAACCACTCTGCATATCAATAAGGTGCTTTCTCAGAAATTTGGAAGAAGCTCTGCCTGAAGACCCAGCTATATTCTCCTGAGCATATACCTAAAAGATTATATACCATACTACAATGACAAATGCTCCATTATGTTTGTATCTGCCTTATTCATAATAGCCAGAAGGTGGAAGCAACATAGAGGTCCCTCATCTGAAGATTGGATTCAGAAAATGTGGGTCATTTACACAATGGGATATACTATTCCGCTATTAAAAATGAAGACATCATGAATATTGTACGTAAATGGATGGAACTGAAAAATATCATCTTGAGTGGGTTAACCCAGGCCCAAAACTCATGTATGGTATGTACTCACTGATAAGTCGATAATAGCCATAAAGTACAGAATACCTATGATACAACTCACAGAATGTAAGAAATTTAACAAGAAGGAAGGCCCAAGTGAGGATGATTCATTCCCACCTAGAAGGGTGCACAAAATACTCATGGAAGAAAGAGGGAAGTATGGAACTGAATGATATACAGGGCAGGGGTGGGCAGAAAGGGGAAAAAATAAGATATAGGGGGAAAACAGCAGAGAAGCCCTGAGTGCCAGAAGAATAAATTGAAATATCCAACTTTTGGTGGTGGGAGATGGGGGGGACCCTCTAGAAAGTCCTACAGACCTGGGATGTGAGAGACTTTCAGGACTCAATATTGATGACCTTACCAGAAATGTTCAACAGTGTAGAGAGCGAACCTGAAGAGACCACTTCCAGTATATAGACAGGGCCACCAGAAGAGGGACCAGGTTATAAACCCACTGTCAAAATTTCTAACTCAGAATTGTTTCTGTCTAAAAGAAATACCAGAAGAGAAATGGAACAGAGACTAAAGGAAAATCTGTTAAGTGGCAGGCCCAACTTGGGACCCATCTAATGGGTGGGCACCAAAAACCTTACACTATTACTGATGCTATTATGTGCTTGCAGGCAGGGGCCTAGCATAGCCTAGCATGAGTGAGATTCTATAACCACAACTGATTGAGATAGTTGCAGATGCTTACAGTCAACCATTAGAAGGAGGTCAGGTACTCCTATGGAAGAGTTACGGGAAGGATTGAAGGAGCTGAAGGGGATTGCAACCCCATAGGAAGACCAATAGTCTCACCTAACCCAGACCCCTAGGATCTTTCAGAGACTAAGCCACCAATCATACAGTATACAAAGCCTGGTCCAAGTGCCATGCCACATTGTATAGCAGAAGACTGCCTAGTCTGGCTGGCCTAAGTGGGAGAGGTTATACCTAATTCTGCAAACACTTGAGTCCTGAGGGAAGGGGGATTCCTTGGGGTTTGGACAGGGGAAGCATTCTGTCAGAGGCACAGGGGAAGGAGGGGGATTAGGAAGAACTGTGGGGGAGAGGACCATGGAGGGGGCAATGTCTGGAATGTAAATAACTAAAATAATTAATTTTAAAAAAGAAGAAAGAACAGTGTTTATTTAGGATTACTGTTCCAGGTTATTCCATTTCAAGTGGCATGATCTTGACACACAAAATCCTATCCAGTCAAAAGCAGAGGGACATGAGTGCATGTGTGCTTGCGGTTTGTCTTTTGATTAGCTTCATTTCTTTACCTCTATACAGTTCTGGCTCCCCTGCAGAGTTAACAGTGCTATGCTCTGTTAGCTAGATCCTCTTACACCAATGAAGTGTCAAAATCATCTACAGAAGAATTGCCCACTTGCTAACCCAATGTAGAAAATCCTTCATTCAGACTTTATTCCCAAGCAAATCAAGAGTGCATAAAAATGACAAAGCTAACCATCACAAACAGATAGTAAGGAGGTTTATAAGACCTATTCTATTATTTTTAATTGTGTGAATGTATGCATATGCATGTAGGTCTATGAACATGATTATGCGGATGCCCACTGTGACTAGATTATAGCATCAGGTATCTTGGAGATGGAATTATAAGAGGCTTTTTAACTACTTGACCTTGGGCTCTGTGTAAAAGCAGTATGCACTGATAATTGCAGAAGCACCTCTCTACCCTGACAGTGGCAAGTTTAATACATGCATTTTCACTCAAGTATATTTTATAGTTTGTATTTGCTATCCATCTCCTTTCTGTCCTCTCCCTGCCAAATACCTACCTTCCTTTCCCTAGCCTAACTTGGCTTCCTGGGTTCTTTCTGTTATCTCCATATCATCATCTGTCATCTCAAAACTGAGCTGCAATGACTTAAATCATAGCAATTCATGGTTTCTATCAATTTTCATGAGTATAATCAAACCTAAAATCTTTAACTTATGCTGTAATAACTGCAAAGTAGATTTGGAGAGAAAGCTCAATGGCAAAGTGCTTGTCAAGTAAGCATGAAGTTCTGACTTCCAATACCAGAACCCACATTAAAAAAATAAATAAATACCAGGACTTTTGCCATTTCTAATCCTCATGTGGAGAACTCAGAGGCAGGTTTATGGTATTAACACCAGTCAGTAAGCTTAGACTACTTGGTGAGGTCCAGGCTAGTGAGAGAAATGAGACACATCTCAAAAACTAAGATGGCAATATGACTGAGCATGTAAGGTACTAGTAAGCCAGTAGCTTGTGTTGAGCCAGTCTATTTTTCAAGTATGAAGTGAACCTAAATGTTAACTTTGGCAACAACTATTTTCTAGATCTACTACAAACTCTTAGTCTTCCTAGAAAGTCAGATAAAATTTTATATATTTTGCAGCTCCAGAAAGAGATTTTGTGGTTAAACTGTACAAATTCACTGGAGGTATAAGTAATGAGTTGGGTATACCTCCAAATCAGAGAGTTCCTCAGAAAACTAACTCCTTCCCTTGTCATTAGTCTGCCCTTCACCCTCAGCCCCACAAATTGTATCCTCTAACTCTGTTAATAAAACAATCCAAAATGGTCCTGATTATAACACTAGTATTATTATTTTTGACCAAATGCTCTGTCAGGGACCCTGCTTGAGTTAGTGTTATATTGAAGAAAAGAAACTGTTCAAAGATTGAATAATATTTCTCCTTTGTCTCTATAAACAACCAGTCCTGAATTAGTGATGTTGTGCCATGCTCTGCTGCAGTAACATTTAACTTCAAAGTTTCATTTGTTTGAGAAAAACAATGTCTAACCTGTCGAACTGAGCAATGCAAGTGTCTAACACAAACTACTGGAGTCTTCATTCTACCACTCTCTTAAAGTCTACCTAAACAACTTTCATCAGCATGTCTGCACCTTCTTAAAAACTGGCTTTTTCATTATGCAGACAGGAAAAAAGCAAGCGTGGTATATTCATCAAAGAAGAAATAATCTTCAAGTAAATACTTGAACACTACAACATATACAACAAACACATGCAAGTTTCACTGCATGTATATATTATGTATGTGTGTGAACTCATGTTTATGCAAGTGAATGTTTGGAGTCAGGACAATAACTCTCCCTCACGTGCCATGCATCTAGTTTTGTGTGTGTGTGTGTGTGTGTGTGTGTGTGTGTGTGTGTGTGTGCGCGCGCGTGCGCGCGCACGCGTGCCTGTGTGTGCTTTTTTTAGTTGTGGTGGTTGATGTTTTATTTTATTTTTGTGAGAGGAGTTCTTTTGTTTTTGTTTGAGGCAGGGTCCCACTGTATAGCCAAGATGGTCTTGAACTCACAGAAATCAGTCTTCTTTTCCCTTCTAAGTGACAGACTCAAAGTCCTGGGCCACTCACACCAAGCATCCATCTAATTTTCTGACACAGAGCTCTCCAATTAGGTTAGGCAAACTGCCTTTTCAGCTATGGGATCTACCTGCTTCTGCCTCCTAATGATTAGGATTACAGGCACATGCAAAAAATTCGACTTTATATATGTTCTTGGGATCAAATTCAAGCATTCACACTTGCAAAGCAAATATTTTTCTGATTGAATTGTTCCCAGGCCCCCAAACACATGGCAACTGGGGATGAGCAATAAATTCTTGGTTGCATTCAGTACAGCATGTTAAACTACAGAGTTGACTCTTGAAACTGGTATGCATCTCTCCAAGGTGCTTGTTTGAATGTAGCATTTAGACTAAGGAATCCAGCTTAAACAAAACAGAAATGCTGAACCATTCAAGCTAGGGCATCAGGAAAATGCAAATTCGCTTATTAACCTCAACCATAGTCTTCCAGTACACTCCAGAAACCTGGCAGATAAATAGTACTATGCTTTCCTCCACATGTTTACTCACAGATTCTGTGGGTCACCTTTTACTGCTGAACTATGTTGCCTTTATAGTCCAAGGTTTTTATGTGACTTATATCTTGGTCTATATGTTTATAATCATTACATTCTTACAAAATTTTGCTGCAACAAAATTTTAAAAAGTGCTTTGAAAATAAGTTCAAGGGCCTGGAATAATGGACTAATAGTTAAGAACACTTGCTGTACAATAATGAGGACAAGAGTTAAGATCTCAGCACCTGAAAAACAAGCAAAGTATCCTGTCTACAGCTGTAATGCCAGATCTGAGGAGGTGGCAATAAGGGAAACATGGAAGCTAAATGGCTTCTAGACTAAGAGGGAGTACATGAGGCCCAGGATCAGGAAGAGACCCTAGGAAAAAAGATAGCATTTTTAGAAAATGGTGCTGGTTCAAATGGAGGTAAGCATGTAGAAGAATGTAGATCTATCCATTCTTATCACCCCGTACAAAGCTTAAGTCCAAGTGGATCAAGGACCTCCACATCAAACCAGATACACTCAAACTTATAGAAGAAGAAGTGGGGAAAAACCTTGAACACATAGCCACTGGAGAAAACTTCCTGAACAAAACACCAATAGCTTATGCTCTAAGATCAAGAATTGACAAATGGGATCTCATAAATCTGCAAAGCTTCTATAAGGCAAAGGATACAGTTGTAAGGACAAAATGGCAACCTACAGATTGGGAAAAGATCTTTACTAATCCTACAACCAATAGAGGGCTTATATCCAAAAAATACAAAGAACTCATGAAATTAGACTGCAGGGAGACAAATAACCGTATTAAAAAATAGGGCTCAGAGCTACACAAAGAATCCACAGCTGAGGAATGCCGAATGACTGAGAAACAACTAAAGAAATGTTCAACATCTTTAGTCACAAGGGAAATGGAAATCAAAACAACCCTGACATTCCACCTCACACCAGTGACTGGCTAAGATCAAAAACTCAGGTGACAGCAGATACTGGTGAGAATGTGGAGAAAGAGGAACACTCCTCCATTGTCGGTGGGATTGCAGACTGGTACAACCATTCTGGATATCAGTCTGGAGGTTCCTCATAATATTAGTTATTGAACTACCTGTGGACCCAGCTATACCTCTCTTGGGCAGATACCCATAAGATACCCTAACATATAACAAAGACACATGCTCCACTCTGTGTAAAGCAGCCTTATTTATAATAGCCAGAAGCTGGAAAGAACCTAGATGCCCTTCAACAGTGGAATGGATACAAAAAAAGTGGTACATCTACACAATGGAATACTACTCAGCTATCAAAAACAATGACTTTATGAAATTCATAAGCAAATGGATGGAACTGGAAAATATCATCCTGAGTGAGGTTATCCAATCACAGAAAAACACACATGGTATGCACTCATTGATAAGTAGATATTAGCCCAAATGCTTGAATTACCGTAGATGCACAGAACACAAGAAACCCAAGAAGGATAACCAAAATACGAATGCATCATTCTTTCTTAAAAGGGGAATAAGAATACCCGTGGGAGGGAATAGGGAGGCAAAATTTAGAACAGAGGCAGAAGGAACACCCATTCAGAGCCTGCCCCACATGTGGCCCATACATATACAGCCACCAAACTAGATAAGATGGATGAAGCAAAGAAGTGCAGGCTGACAGGAACCGGATGTAGATCTCTGCTGAGAGACACACCCAGAATACAGCAAATACATAGGCAAATGCCAGCAGCAAACCACTGAACTGAGAATGGGATCCCCATTGAAGGAATCTTAGAAAAGACTTAAAAAGCTTGAAGGGGCTTGAGATCCCATATGAACAACAATCCCAACCAACCAGAGCTTCCAGGGAGTAAGCCAGTACCCAAAGAGTATACATGGACTGACCCTGTGCTCCAACTGCATAGGTAGCAATGAATAGTCTAGTAAGAGCACCAGTGGAAGGGGAAGCCCTTGGTCCTGCTAAGGCTGAATCCCCAGTGAATGTGATTGTTGGGGGGAGGGTCATAATGAGGGGAGGATGGTTAGGGGAACACCCATATAGAAGGTGAGGGGGAGGGGTTAGGGGGATTTTGTCCTGGAAACTGGGAAAGGGAATAACAATTGAAATGTAAATAAGAAATACCCAAGTTAAGAAAGATGGAGAAAAAGAAGCAAACTAGTCAAAACAGTGTAATAAAACATGAAATTGTATTTGTAAGTGTGTTGGGATTTTAAAGTTATTTTTGTGGCAGGGAGCTGTACCTGCTGTTTATTGGAATGTCTTTTCTTGGTTGTAGGAGGAGCACCTGGCTGTCTTGTTCCAGAAGCTGGAGGAACCACTTGTTCTGTTAAGCAGGAGGATGGGACAACGCAATATTTAGAGGAATTGCTATCTATATTAATGGTTAGAGATGTTGAGTGCTTTTTACTGGTTTTGTGCCCAATTTTATCATGAACTTTTGAAGATTAAGAAAAAATTGTTTTAATCTTCAACTACTTATAGCCGGACTTATTTGCTTTTCTGCTGCCATAATGAAATACCATGACCAAGCCAGTTTATGGAAGAGGTTATTTTGGTTGGGCTTCCATGAGACCATCATGGCAGGGCGCTGAGAGATCACATGTTAAACCCCAAATATGAAGCAGAGAGAGTGAACAGGAATTGGGGCTAGTCAATATATAATAGCCTCAGAGCTAGCCCCTAGCAAGGTATAGCCTGTAAAGTCACCACCAGCGTTCAGACATTTGAGCCTATGGGAGATATTCTCATTCAAACCACCACATTTCCCTCCCAGGCTCCAAAGGCCATTGTTAAAATACTAAGTATATTTAATCCTACTTCAGAAGTCCCCATGGTCTTCCACAGTCTCGATAAAACCCTGTGAATTCGAAAAGTGAATTAATTTCAACATATAGTGGAAAAGATATATATTACTATTTCCTAAAAGGAGGAATGGGGGCATAGTCATAAAACGCTGGACTAAGCAAGACTGATAGGGCAGCATGTAAACATCAAGTCCCCTAGGTCAGACTTCCCCCCTGTGGGTCATGACCAATTTACAGGGGCTCCCTAAGACCATCTGTAAACATATATTTAAATTATGATTCAGGACAGTAGAAAAATTACAGTTATGAAGTAGCAACAAAGATAATTTTATGGTTGGGTTCACCACAACACAAGGAATTGTATTGAAGGGTCACAGCATTAGGAAGTTTGAGAACCAGGGCTCTAGCTTAATATCTGATATCAGAGGCTTAGATGGCACCATCCCTCCATCTTTCTGCCTGTAAAATATATCTCTTCCAGACTGGTTCTATCCCATTAAGCAACTCTCCCTGGCAGAAATCACAGCTTTGGTGCTTCCAACACCTTGGAGTCTGTACAAGTATCCCAGGCTTCACTTCATCTCTCAGGGTCTTCATACAGGGACTCAGGATTAGGGTTGGCCCTGAGGTCCTTTGGGGTGCATGCTTGTGATTTCCTAGAGAAAGATCTGTTTTTTCTTGCTTGAGAAAGGGTACATACATAGCAGAGAACATTTTTGTATTTGTCAAAGAAGGTCAGGAAAGGGCCATAATTGTCAGTCTAGAAAGGGTATCACCGAGTTACCCCTTTGTATTGGTTGCCTCTTCTACCAGCTCTATCTACTCTTCCTGGGTCTAGTCTCTGGAATGAATGAGTAGTTTGTCTTGTGGGTTGGTGAAGATATCTGGAAATTATAATTTTTATATAGTTTTAGCTATGAACTCCCTGTGTGAATGCTTATCTGCTGTGATGATTTGAATAGGAATGACCACCATAGGCTCATATGCTTGAATGCTTGTTGTGTAAGGAGTGGCACTATCAGGAGGTGGGGCCTTGTTGGAGTATGTGTAGCCATGTTGGAGGAAGTGGGTCACTGGGAAAGTGGGCTGTGAGGTCTTTATATTCAAGTTATGACCAGTGTCGACACAGTCTCCTGCTCCTGCCTTCAGATGAAGATGTAGAACTCTTAGCTCCTTCTCCAACACGATGCCTCCCTGAATGCTGCCGTGCTTCCCACCATGGCGATAATGGACTAAATTTCTGAGAGTGTAAGCCAGTCCAATGTCAGTTTTCTTTATCAAAGTTGACTCAGTAATGGTGTCTCTTCACAGCAATAAAACTGTAAGACACCTATTCACCTACAATATTTTGCCCAGTGATATTGTTCCATCTGTTTCTGGCCCCCAATTATTTATTTATTTAATTAATTTTATTTTCCTTTTTTTTTATACCATATAATTTCTTCCTGAGTTTTCATTTACCCAATCTAGATTTATTCCTTTCTGATCATTTTAGCGCTTGTCTTTCTTTATTGAGTATTACTACCCAAATTTTTCTTAATTTTGAGTCTTCTTGATGGTCATAGTTGTGCATGTTTGCCCCCAATTGACAGCAAATTGCTGTCAATATGTATGTCAGTGTCATTTATTTTTAACCCGTGCAGTTGACAGATACATATTTGTCATTTAAGATCTCTTCATATATTGTAGAACTAGAGTTTTAAAAAGGTTACTCATTGTCAGAGTCAGGATGTGCAGGGCCGGACATGCCTGAGGGAGAGCCAGAGATAGGACTTGCCAAACCAGCTATCAGCCCCAAGGACATTGACCATCTGTAGCCACCCCCTCCCCTTCCTTCACCCCCCTGAGTGAGATGAGCCACCCTACCTGCCTGCCGAGCTGCTAGAGAGCATGTACTCCTTGCTGATGTAATTTCGCGCCGAAAGTAACTGTGCACCATTTGAATTGACCAATCATGTGTAACCTCGAGAATGCCCCTAACCTCCCCTATATAAACCCCTGAGTTTGGAGACTCGGGGTCAATTCCTCTGTCTCCTGTGTGAGATACGTGTCCACCCGGGATCCCGCTAAGACCCGGGATCTCGTTAATAAAGCTACCTCGTGCTTTTACATCAAGAATGGCTACTCGTGATTCCTGGGGGCACCCCACCCCGAGATCGGAGCGAGAGATGCAGCTCCCCGTTTTGGGGTACGCTCTTTCAATATCACTGTGCTTGATTGCCTGGTTGTCTTCATAGTGGTTTAGATGAATTCACCTTGTTTCTCTGGGAACATGGCTAATTAATTAATTGATTAATTAATTAATTAACATGAGTACACTGTAGCTGTCTTCAGACACATCAGGATAGGGCATCAGATCCCATTACAGATGGTTGTGAGCCACCATGTGGTTGTTGGGAACTGAACTCAGGACCTCTTATCCACTGAGCTATCTCTCCTGCCCAGGTCCATGCCTCTTAGGGTATGTGCAATATTAGCACTTTTTAGTCCTTACTATAGTTCCTTGTTATATAGACATATGGTAGAGCTACATTTTCATTACAGTATTAATTGTACTGTTGTTGTCTCTGTGATGACTGAATCTAACTATTTTATATATTCATTGAGTTAAAGTTAAATACTAATCAATCAAGATATTTGCTTAAAGAGAGCAGATCATACTGTTTATAATTACAAGTTTTGTTGGTAAAGTGTTACGTCAGAGTGGATCCTGGTACAGCTTTTAGAGTTAGCCTATAGAAAATGCAAAAATTTTCTTCAACATACCTTGGCAAATTTAATTTCTTAGACTTTGGTCATATATATTCAAGCTAAGAATGTTAAAAACAAAATCAATGCTTTTTATATTCACTACTTAAGAAACTCCTCAATTCTCGATAGCACCTTATGTGGGAAAAAGTGAAGGAGGAAAAGATTGCTGTGGTACTTTTTTAGTTCTTATATTTGGTCTGAAGTTTCTTTTATCTTTGTTTCCTTCTGGTGTTTGATTTAGGACATTAAGGTCCTTTCAGATTCTTTCACTAGTAGGGAGGGGCTGACTGTACAAAGACCCTTGGCTTTTGTGTTTTGAGCCCTTTAGGTCTTTTGACTGTCCTGTATAGCCTTCAGCCTGTGTATTGATCTTACACAGCCTGCAGTGTAAGCAGTTGAGAGAGCTGGTCTTGCTACCTGTGTCCTGTGCCCTGTTTAGAAGTGGAGGGATGTTGGAAATCAAAGTGTGCATGGGAAGGTTGACTTGGGAGAGAGATGCCTAGATCAGCCCATTGTTATCTGTGAGAAAGCTTTGGAAAGATACCTGCTGTGTTTTCAGTTGCTAATTTTCAGTTGTGAAGGCCTCATCTCAGGCAACCTTGACTTCCTGTCCTTCTTTTTTTTCTCTCAGATTCAGGGAACCCCAACTATGTTGTGGGATTGGCGCCACCTTGTGTCCCAGCTCAGGACTGGTGTGGTACCTCTGGTTGCCTAGGTTTGCTTGGGACTTGGGAAGGAAGCCTCTCAGCTAGCTCTCTGTATACCCTTTAGACTCATGCTTAATTCCACCCTGAAGCAGCTTTAGAGTGAAGCCCTAGTTGTTAATAATGAGTGGATGGGGGTGGATTTCCGTATCGGGTTACTTCGGTTCTAAGCCAGACATGGGTTTGTCAATTTGTTACTAAAATTTCCAACCCTAACAGCCCATGTAAAAGACACACAATCCAAATATTTTAATTATAAGTTATATGCCTACATTGGGCATATCTAATACAATACTAACTTATTTCCCAATTCTAAGACTCCTTATTACTTCTGGTTTCTCCCAGCCACATGATTCTGGTGTATAGTGGCTTCCTTCTCTCCTCTTCCTTCATTCTTTTTCTCCTTCTACCTGCCACCCCCTCCAGAGCCTCCAGTCCCACCTTTCCTATCCAGTACCCAATCATAGGCTCTAACCATTTATTGACCTATTAAAGTGGAGAGAAGGTTCACATAGCATCACCTAAGTACATGATGCCCTGCTTGTGGGGTGGGGAAAACCCCTCTTGAGGAACCAATATGAATAATAATATACAAGCAGCATCAAGCCAAACCACTACAGTTTACTCATAAGATCTCAGTTTTTAGTACAAAATCCAATAATGTTAGTTGTTTAAATGTGTGTCTTACCATATTTCTTACACAGCTATTTTCCAAATGTGGGTTTGTCTGGTGTTCTGTACCAGCATAGAGTATTCATAGTTAACAGTGTATTTTCTTGCCACCAATACATGAATTTTTGTTGGATATGCTAAAGAGTCATAATGGTTTTACAAAGGAAAGCTAATTGTCAGAATTTTGTTTTGTTTTACAGTCAGGGTTTTCTGTATAGCCCTGGCTGTCCTGGAACTCACCTTGTAGACCAGGCTGTGTTCAGACTTACAGAGATGTGCCTGCCCTCTGTCTCTGAATGATAGGGTTTAAGTCCTGTGCCCAGCTTGATATTTTTCTTTGTCATTCTCTCTCTCCCTCTCTCTCTTTTTTTTTTTTTTTTTGCCCCTGTCAATGGATTTTATTTGGTCACAGGGTCACAGGCCAGGTATGGCCCCAGCCTTATTTGACCTTCTTCTTTGGGGCTCAGGTTGTTGGAGTGGCCGAACTTCTTGTAGCAGTTGACTACACTGTGTGCAGGCATGAGTAGCACTTGTGGCAGATCATCTTGTCACAATTGTAATTCTGGACAAGGTGACAAAGGGATGACTCGATGATGCCACTGTGCAGACACAGCACCAGGTGCAAGGTGTACTCTTTCTAGATGTTGTAGTTGGACAGGGTGTGGCCATCCTCCAAATGTTTGCCAGCAAATATCAGCTCTGCTGGTTGGTGGGATGCCTTCCCTGTCTTGGATCATTATTGATGGTGTCACTGGGCTCAATCTCAAGAGTAATGGTCTTGCCTATTAGGGTTTTCATGAAGATCTGCATGTTGGTATCTGCTACTTGGCCACCTTGTTGAAGAGAAAGAGTGGTTTGGGGTTTTTGGGATTTTTTGTTTGTTTGTTTTGTTTTTTCTTTTTAATACTTAGATCATTTTGTTGACTTCTCGGTGTTTGTTGAGGGCTGGTATAATTTGCATTTTAAATATATTTACCTGGATCTTCACTGCTTGCTCTCTCCTTTATCTTACCAGGCAGGTGTCCTTTTTTTTTGGGACTGAATAGACTTTTTTTTAAATGGTTTCTAGTCTGTGTTCTTTCACTGCCCTTTTATGAGTCAGTTTTTCACAGAATTGGCTGTCACAGTGCAGGAAAGATTCGGCCAGAGCTTGAAACAAGGAGAAATGGGTGGCAGTTTTAGGACCTGTACTATCATATTTTGGAACACCAGGGGGATTATTAGAAGTAATATTATTATAAAGTAATGTTAATCTAATAGTTGGGTTATAATAATCCTTATTAACAATCTCTGGTTATTCTAAGTCAGTAATTTTCCTTATGAGATAATATTTACTTTCATCTCCATAAATATAATAGTCATGCGGCAGAACTAGTAACAGCTAATGATGAAAGAACAATTCCCTGTGTATATAGACTTTGGTTTTTTTTTTTTTTTTTTTTTTGTGAACTACTTTTTGAAATATGTTGATTTATAACAGCAGTATTGTTGGTATCAGGAATTGCCTTGAGCAGCGACACCATTTGGTAACTGTTGACATGGCAACAGCCCTACTTCCCAGTATTCCTTTGGTCCAAATCACAACTCCTTGTGGGAATAGTTATGTCATATACCAAATGAAAGGCAGACTTCTTCTGCCCTCATGCTCTCTCTTCTCTTCATTCTTTTCTCTTCTTTCTCTTGCCCCTTTCCCTTGACTTGTTCTCCCATTAAATCTCACCAAGTGGAACTGTGTTAGTTTTGTGTGCTCTATTTGGATGGGTGTGGTGGGTATTTTATTACAACGAGATTTTAATAACAACAAGTATGATAATTTAAGAGCTTGGAAATCAGACTGACTGGAAATAAATTCCAATTTGGGCACGTACCAGGTGTTGAACTTATATTACTAATATACAAGTTGTGGGTGATAGTAATTTTTCCCTATAGTGTTGTGAGAATTAATCTAACTCCTTGTGAACTTCTTGTGTTTTATTACTTATTAACAACATTGGGTAGTAGTAGCCATTGTAATTGTTTCATTAAATAAAATTTGTAGAGTTGTGCAGAATGGAGTTTATCAAAGCTAAATAGGTGAAACTACACATAACTAAATTGTATAATGAGATTTATCTTATAAAATTATAATCTTAAAGAAGAAGGTTAGAATGTAGAATAGGAAATAATGCTATGCTATTCTTAGAAGTGATTTAACATTCTATCAGAAAACTGAAGAAATGGAAATTCATCTATTAAGGTGGAGTACAGTCCATAATATATTCTATATTATGTTAACATTATTCTTAAATGTGATTTTTTTAAAATTGACTAACTATGTTTTTAATGAGAAGAATTAGTTTGGGTTTGAATGCTCTTTTTTTCCGTTTAGGCAATATGTCAGTATTGAGGGCACCCAGACATCAGAGCTCTGGAAGGCATGTTGATACTGTTTTCTTCTTTGTCTCCTGGGTGTAAGAAGTATAACAGATCTTAAAGATCTGTATTCTTGTTTGTTTAAAAAAATTGACACATGAGAGAGAGAGAGAGAGAGTGAGTGTCTGTGTGTCTGTGTGTGTATCTGAAATGATAACAATATATTCTTTGGAAAGTATTTTGTTCTTTCTCAATTAAATTTATTCATTTGTTCAAATTGGCTACCCTTATTATCACAGTTTTAGGAAAATTAGAATAGTACTGCTTTAGTGTACGTTGAAATATACAGAGAAGAGTATCTTAAATTGAGGACTCTGTTATCTCACATAGATGACAGTTTCTGGATATTTTCTATATCTTTTTATTGCACATTAAGGGGAATTTGCTGCTATACTGTGTCTTCAGACTTTCTCTTCTGTTCAAATAACTCCTCCCTTAATGTAGGTAAACATACTAACTTCTGGGTTTTGGATAATTCTGTATCATTAAGTTGAGTCAACTGGGCAGTCTGTTTTGCAAATGAAATTTCAGGTTTATGTGTGTACTACTTACTAGTATTAGAAGCATTTATTTAGCATTTTTCTTTAGTTCTTTCTGGACAAGATAGCTACATTTGCAGTTTCATTTGAAAGTCAGTTTTTCTCTTATGTGAAAATACTAGAAAATTCTAGATTCCCAACAAGGCTTTATTTTGTTCTGGATAGTTTTGACTCAGCTCTGAAAGGGATTTTTTTGAATGTAAAGGAATTGATTTTAGGCTAGGGACACTTACCTTCTGGTCTATTGTTCTTTTGTCTGGCTTATGTAGTGAGGCAGGAGAGCTTGTGTGTTATATGTTTCTTTGTTCTGAGCAACCTGCTCTCAAAATCTATTTATACCTACTTATACCAGAATTACAAAAGTCTGTTTGTAGTTTTTTGTCTCATTTTCTTCTCCTACAATCTGAACCTGATATCCGAGTTGCCTGTTTTTCATTGTAAGAAATCAAAGGCCACAGAAAACTGACTCTGCTGCTGTTAGATTGAGTCAGTTCATCAAAGCCATGTTTGGTGGAGCAAGCTTTTAATCCTAGCAGGTGAACTTCTATGAGTTCCCGGCCAGGCTGGTGTACATAGAACACCTTTTCATCCTGATGCTAACACACAGCTGGAGTGGCATTATTACCAGAATAAACTGAAAGGAAAAGCCGGTGCACATAAGTTCTTTAAAGCAATAGTCCTCCCATGGATGGTCTCTGAATGTTGGAACTTTGGAATATAATATATCATGGCTGTTGTCTTTGTTTAGTGGCATTTTCTGTTGGATTGTTATTGATGACCCTTAAATTCTTGCAGATTAAATAGTGGACTGTTGTGGAAACACTGGATAATCTGGTTACTTTGTGTTGAGTTTGTAAGAATGTGAAACGTACTTACATTTTACCAGAATCCATAGCTCTGGGTCCTAGGATCTGAAAATATCTGTATGGGCTGTGTATTAGGTAAAGATGTTGATGGTTATTGGTCAGATAAGGAAAACTTATTGGTGGGGTTGGTGTGGTGCTGCTTGTATTTAAATGCTCCCTACCTACTGGCTCCCAAGACCCGGAAGCCCTGAGGAACAGATCCTCAAGTACCCCAAGTGATGCTCTGTAAACTTTGCTTCTTAGTTTAACTCATCAAAAATGGATAGAGTCTGTGATTAGGCAATAGAAGAAGAAAAGTGAGTTTGAGGATGTAGTGGAGGGTCTCAAGAGAGAGGAGAATGGGGAACAAGAGTGGAGACCAAGGGAGGAGGAAATCACCATGTGAGGAGATGGACCCTGAGCATATGGCTTGGAAAAACAGCAAGTAACAAGGGACATTATGGCATGGAAATAGGTTAGTATAGCTGTAAACCTGCCCAATTAGGCTTATGACTTGTAAATAAAGTACCTGGATTGTGTGTCTTTTATTTGGACTAGTTAGAGTGTTTAATTCCTTTTATAATTGGTGCCTTTCACCCTGAGATTAAGTCTCATGCTCTACTGAAATGAAGTTAGATATTGTACTGTGTGTTTCTGGTGGTGCAATAACTTTGCTGTTTTTCATAGAGCATTGAGGTGTTTCAATATTTGTGAAAAAGAGGCAGTGAGTAGTTTTTTTTTAACTATGTGCTACTGCAGTGTACACAGAATAGCTTTGTTTGGAATTAGCTAAAGTGATAGGTTTGGGTCTTGCTTTACTAACAGTGTAGTTTGTAGCAGAAAAGTTTCTATAAAAGCACACATCATGCTTAACCTAATAGTATTATCCAGAGCAATGACCAATTTCTTTAATATATTCATCCATTATTAATTGACTTCTTTATGGTTCAGGTGCCGGGCACATTTATACATCTGGGTGAGATTGCAAATTTGGTTTGTATATTACAAATGCTGGTAAGCTGTTTTTCTATCGAAACTGGAATTATGTTCTGTAAAGCAGTTACTACTGACAAAAATTGAGCTCAGGTTTTTTAGTTGAAGGTGCACTTGTTTCATGACAAGTAGAAAATAATGCTGTTAGACTGTTTTTACCTGTGCGTAAAAGAAAAACTTTAATGTTTAAGATAAAGTGTCATTATAGTATATAAAAATGTTCATATAATGTGCATATATTTGTGTGTGTGTGTGTGTGTGTGTGTGTGTGTGTGTGTGTGTGTGTGTGCGCGCGCACATGTATGTTTGATTGTAGTGTATAGATGAGATCATCAAGCTAACTGACTTAGTTTCTGGATATGGGAAACAGGAAACCAAACTTTCTAAAAATGATTAGTAAGTTTTTGTTTAATCAAATGGCTGGCAGAAACTTGAAATTTCTTTAACATGTTATTTTTAAGTTCTATAGAAAGTTCTTTTAGGAAAGAAAAAATAAGCATTCCAAGAAACTTCTTTTCTGTTTTTCCTGTTATAGTGAGCTGCATAGTTCTCCTAAGCAAGGAGGTGGATTTCATCCTCCTTACCACTTTCACCCTTGCCTACCCCAGGGACTGTCTGACAAGGTAAAAGAATGGTTTCCATTTATTAAAACATGATACCGTGAGTTTATTGTGACGCGTTTTTGTCTGAACACTGCTGAAGAATAAAAAAACAATATTACTATTTTTTGTACTAAGTATAGAAATACTGGCCATTCATGCAGGTGTTTGGAACCTAAATATTTGCACCTGAAAATAATAGAAACCATATTTCCTTAATAACATTTAAGGAAAACATATGTTAACATAAGATTAAATCTTATTTTAATGCAGACCTAATATCAGATTCATCAGTGAGTAAGAATCCCGATTCTACGCAAAGAAATTGAATTGGTTCTGTTTTTTTCAAGAGATGAAATTGCTTCTTGTGGTTATGAAGGCAGGTATGGAGAAGCTAAGTGAGTTCTATAATAATAATAATAATAATAATAATAATAATAATAGTAATAGTAATAGGCATTGTCATGTTTAGCTTCCCTCAGGTATAAAATGATAAGAAATTGAAAGCGACATTTTTATTTTTATTTTTATTTTTTTATGTGAATGGCATTGGCGAGGCCTTATTTGTCAGTCTTTGCAAATAAGAAAAACTCGCCTCACAGACATGTTGATGTATGACTTTCTTTTCCGGTTGTTTGGTTTCAGCATCAGGATTAGACTCCCAGTAAATGTTTTCTAACTGTTTTTGGGATATCTTACCTTTTCAACTTTGAGAATGTGGTGGCCGCTGTTTTCATACTTTTCTTCCCGTGCCTTTATATCAGTTCAAATAGGATTCAGGAAGTAATATTGACCTATTGTCAATACAGATTACCATACTGTGCACACTCAATAGGTATACTTCTTGGTTCTGAACCATGTATGATCTTGGTTCCATTACTATAGGCGGAAATATTTTCAGAACGAAATTTGCTTCCTAAATGTCATAGTTTAGGGCTCACCTGCTTTGTTTTGCAACATACCCTGTTTTTGCTTTTTGTTTGTTTTGTTTTGTTTTTTGAAAAACTGCTTTTGTTTGCTGTAGCACAAAACTGTTAGTTAGCCTACTAATTTAAAATTAATATTTTGTAATTCCATCCTTGATTTATATGAAAACAAGTCACTATACCATTTATTTCACTTCTTTGTGTGTTTTTATTGAATTTCACCAGGTCCATTAATGAACATAAGAGGAAGGACCATGGAAAGGAATATATCTCTTACATATTCACAGAAGATTATGCCAAGCAGGAATACTGCATATAAGACCAAAATTTCACTGGAAGAACCTGACTGAGGAAGTGAAAAGGAAAAGATGGGAAATAGGAAAACATTTGAAAATAAGGCTGTTGACAGGCTGGAGAGGAAGGAGGAGATTGAAAATTTAAATTGTGCTACCTGAAACAATGTATTTTCATGGATACAAATATGTCTTTGCCTATTTAAAAAAGTACTAGTTACTATGAGGTATGATTTATCCATGTCAGTTATGGTACAATATGCTTTAGGAACTTAATTCCTGGGGACTTAAATTGAAAGTTAGTGGTATGGTTATTTAAAAACTCTTTAAAAACAATTTAAAGGAGATAATTTCTCACTGTAATTGTGTACTTTTCTCCATTTCCATTGCTTATGTAGATACATATTACTTCTTACCATCTTTTAAATGACATTTAGTTACTTATAATAGTTTTTCTTTATGTGAGCATAGTTATAAATACACGTGATAGTATAAAATAATACAAAGAATAGTGTACTCTACCTTACTTATCTGTTTGTAAAAACTCATTTGTGTGTGTGTGTGTGTGTGTGTGTGTGTGTGTGTGTGTGTACTTTAAATGTGAGTGAGGCATGTGCCTTGAGAGTGTGGTGGTTGCCATGGCAACAGAAGCAAGCAGGTCTTTGTTACCTAAGGATGATGGCTAGCTGTAAAACACTTCTGATGATAACATACCTCCCTTTTTCTTATCATAGAGAGAAGAAAAAAGGGAAACAGGGGAAGCCAATGCTAAAAGGGAAATCGGGGCTGTAGACCTCTTAAACTGCTTCCTGCTGTCTAGGAGCATTATCAGATTTCGGGCGTAGCTGACTTTCACCATCCGGGCCCACTTGATAGTTGTGCAAAAGGAAGTGTTTGACTTTTTGGTTAGAAAATTTTGAATTTTTCTTTGAAGGAATGTGGAAACAAGATTGATGAGGCAGGGAGGAAATAGTAGGTCCAGGAAAATGGGGGGAAGAGGCATTAAGAAGGGCAGTATCCTATTTCCATGTAGGGTTTTGAAAAACCCAGGAATTGGAGGCCTCATGCTGTTCCCTGCATTTCTGGATGTCTGATTGCAGCTAATGGAATGTATTTCTTACTGCCCCAGATTCGTTGACATAGAAACAGCATTCTTCCTGGTGAAACAGACAAAGACCACCTCCTTTAGCTGTCAGGACATCTAGTCCCTGTCAGTTCTGAAGCACAACTGCTGCCAAAGAATCGATCTTTTTCTTGATGATGAGCATGGTTTCATACATTCCTTGGAAACGGTTGCAAGCTGGGATAAGAACTTCTGGTATAGGGTTAGGGAAGTCTTCGATCCTGCTGTTCCAGTGCCAGCACCTGTAGCTACTCCTGCAGCAACCAGGAATGGCACAACCTGCAGTGCCCTCTTATGCTGGACAGGTATGTCAAAAACTGGAATTGGTAGAGATTCTTTGCCATGTATTACTCCTAGTTCAGGGAAGGAACACCAGTATGCAAACTCTTCCAGACCAGCTGGCAGGTAAGTGATGATATATACTAGTGCCACAGAGAACTGACGTGTTTTGGACTTCAGGGCACTGCGGCAGAGATGGGGTATCAAGGATGGTGGTTCTGTTGCAGTGTAGGGAACTGAGTTTTCCTTCAGAACATGTCCTGGATGTCATAAAACTGTCAAACCAATAAGAGGGATATAAAAAGTATGGGGCGATGTCAGCATCGGAGTCAGGGCAGCTGATAAAAGCTGAGGTAAGGTTATTGGGCAGTATCACTAGAGAGGCTGTAATTGGCAATTGTGAATTAGTTTCAGGGGGGTACTGCATAGCTAGCAGTCTTTAAAGTGACCAGGTTGGGTGGCCATAAGGAGTTGGTACACCAAGGTCAGGGTCTGAATCAAAAGGCTAAATGACAAGTTAGTACCATTTGTGAGGGGGGATGTCAAGGACGTAAGGACCCTGGAGGACTGTTTGATTATTTCTCCTATTTTTCCGATATCTAGAGTTTGAGAAATTGGACAAAATTTCTCTGGATGTGGATAGTACTCACTGGAGACCCTGCTTGGTTTTTACATTAGAGCTTACCAACAACTCTTGTTTTCTACCTGGGATTCCATGGGTCTGGTATATAGAAGAACAGGGTCTTGCATTGCTGACAGAAGTGATTGGTCCTTGATCCTAACATATGTATCTGGAACGACCAATATGGACAGCCCCCATATTTGTCTGACCATTTTTTTTGCAATCATCTTTTGTCTGGTCAAAGAGGAAGCAGACAAAGAGAACATAATATGTAGAAGGAATGACAGATATAGGGATGACAGCAATTTGGATTGACTCCCAGCATGGAGTGGTTTCCTGATCCTATTGGGAAAGTCTATTTATTATCAGTGGGGATCCCTTGAACCTCGAATCTCTAGATGTAAGTGATACTATGGATGGAAACGATCAGATGAGAAGCCCAGGTCTAATCCAGTGGAGTGGAGCACAGATGCTAGAGTGGAGTTTCATTCTTCTGGGATTGGGGACAAGGTGGGTGGTCTCAACATCTTGTGGAGCTTAAGAGAGCAGGGTCCATGAAGGGCCCTACCATTTAGGAGAGACAGCTAAGAGCTGCTGATCTGGAGGGGACAGAAAAACTTGGGTCTCAAATGTTGATAGGTAGTGGACAGGAGACAGCGTGTGGCCTTGGTCAGTGTTGGTCAGTAGAGTTCCACAGGAGAGAAAGGGGGTGACAAAGTAATGGGGTAAGTCAATGGTCTAGGAGGGGAGTGCATTTACTTGAAAGACCAGGAATTAGTACTGACATCGATACATGAGTTTGAAAGGTGAGACAAAAAGAGGTCACTTGGGGAGAGCTTGTAGCCTAAAATGAGCCAGAGGTAGGAGTTTTGCCCAATCGAAGTTCCTGTGACAGTTTGACAAGAGTGGATTTTAGGGAGCAATTAGTTCTTTCTACCTTACCTGAAGATTGAGGGTGGTATGGAATATGAAAATGCCAGGTGATGTCTAGGGCCTTAGACAGAATTTGAGAAATTTGGGAAGTAAATTCAGGACCATTGTCTCACTGAAGGGAGGCTGAGACACCAAATAGAGGATGATTTCTTGGAAGAGGAGCTCAGAAACTGTCTGAACCCTTTTGTTAGTTGTGTGATATGCCTCCACCCACCCCAAGAATGTGTCAATCAAAACTAGGAGGTACTTGGCACATTTGGCATGTGGGTAAAGACAAGTTGCCAGTCAGTTCCAGGAAGGGAATCTCTGGCCTGATGGGTAGAAAAAGGGGTGCTACAACACCAGAGGTTGAAATCTGACACTTGACAGACTTTGGAAGAGGCAGTGATGGATTTTAAGAAACTTAAGTCCTTAGGAGTAGGCTTCAGGTGGGTTTTAACAAAATAAGACAATGCCTTGCTGTTAGGATGAAAGATGTGGCGAAGATAGGACAGAGTTTGATGAGTGTTAGGGAGTGAGAGTGGGGATATGGGTTGCAGTGTAAGAATGTCCTGGGGAGGGTGCTACATATGTAGGTACCTACGGGCCGCAGCTCTGGCTGCCTCTTCAGCTCCGTTTTTTCACTTGGAGACAATAGAGTCATTCGTCAGGTGGGATCGGCAGTGGAAAAACCCAATAGCTGTGTGGAGAAGGGAGGCTTTAGCATGGCCATAATTTGGTTTGCATTAGTTACTGATCCTCCTTTAGTCATAAGTACCCCATGCTCCTTCCAGTTAGTGGCATGGGTCAGGATGATATGGAAAGCATGTTTAGAATCTGTGTAGATGTTGAGGGTTTGTCCCTGTGGCAGTTGAAAGGCATGGGTAATGACTACTACTTCAGCCTGTTGATTGGTGGTATGAGCAGGAAGGGCCTGTGCTTCAGTGTCTGACACTATGGGGCAGCTGGCTCTTATGGCTTCTTCATGTAGAAAGGAGCTTCCATCTGTATACCAGGTATAGACGGTCTGAGGCAAATTGCCCTCCTGTATTTGTGAAGGGTGAGGTAATTCCTCTAAGGTTTTAGTGCAGGGGTGAGATAAGGAGTGGTTAGTATTTGGTGGAGAAAGAAGATTGGAAAGGCGGGTGTGAATTGAAAGGTTAGTGTGGAGTCTTTTATTAGTGCTACCTGAAGAGAAAGAACCTTGGAGGGAGGTAGATTCTGTAAACCTTTGAAAGGTAGGAGCTGTGACATGTTATAAGAGGAGAAGACCATTATAGGCAACCCAAATGTTAGGTTTTCTTATTCTTGAATAAGGAGTTCAGCAGCTGCTAAGGTACAAACACACGGTGCCATCCCTGCATGGTTAGATCTAATTTTTTTGACAGGTATGCTACAGGTACAAAGGAGGGTCCCAGTTGGTGACCGAAATTTCCAAATGTTGGTATCAGGAACTGCTTTTGCCTCCAGCAATGATGTCATCTGGTCACCTGAGCATCTGTTGTCAAGGCAACGGTCATCCATTTCCAGCATACATTTCATGTTAGAGTTACACCACATTTCACATAAAAGGCAGATCCTTTCTGCCCTCTTCCACTTGTCTCTCCTCTCTTCCTTTTTTCTCCTCTCTTTCTCTCCTACCTCTCTTCCCCCCTTGGCCTTTGTCTCTACCATTCCAATAAACCTCTCCACGTGGAGCCCTGTTGGCCTGGTGTGGTTTGTCCAGACATGAGACATAGAGCCTCTCTGTAAAAGACAATGTAAAAGGTGGTATGTGTATGGCTACTTAAAAAGACAACCAAAAGCCATCAGTGGCTGAACAAAGAGGAAAGTGAAAGGAAATGGATTCATTGGATTTCAATCAACCTGATAGATAACATTTTACATTTTATGCTCAGGTTGGGTGCCATAGGAGAACAGCCTATAGTATAGTTGGTGACCTCCAAAGGAGCTGGGAGTTGGGTTGAATCTTGTGAAAAGATCAAATACAGAGAACTCATTCTGAACCGTACAGATCCCATAGGATGCTTTATGCTAAGAAATATAATGTCAGTGCTGGAATATTGATACTGGTTAAAACTTAGACTTTAATACCAAAGTACTCATTTTGGTTCAAACTGAATTTGAACACCTGCAGCGTGAAATACCGAAGAGGGCACCATCCCATATTACCCCATGTACCAGCAGGTCACATGGCACCAATGGGTCATTTGGCCCTGGTGGGCTGTTCTCATCTTGACAGACTTTCTGGCCTGTAGCTCCAGAAATCTCTTCACCCAATTAGCTATGTCACCTTAGAAAGTCACTACCATGACAAACCTCAGATTCGAGCATCCAAATTTATCGGCTGGCTGGGTGGTGGGGGTGGGACTGGGGCTGTACCTATCTCTGGAAATCAGTTGAGAAGCTGTGTGAAGGGAAAGACTTAGTTCAGCTCTTCCTTCACTCCTTCATTGGAGTCCCCATGGAGTCCGATGGTTAGCTTCAAGCATGCTTGTCTAAATCAGTGAGGTTCTGGCAGAGTCTCTCAGGAGACATCCACATCAAGCTTCCATCAATAAGGACTTCTTGGCATCAACAATACTGCCTAAGTTTGGTGGCTGCATATGTTATAGATCCCCAAATGGGGCAGTATCTAGATGGCCTTTCCTTAAGTCTCTGCTCCACTCTGTGTCCCTATATTCCCCTCCCTCTTGAGTACTTTGTTCCCCCTTCTAGGAAGGACTGAAGTGTACACATTTTGTTCTTCCTCCTTCTTGAGCATCATATGGTCTATGAATTGTATCTTGGGTATTCCAAGCTTTGGACTAGTTAGTATCTACTAACTGTGTTAATTCACTCAGGATGATATTTCCTAGTTCTATCCATTTGCCTAGGAATTTTATGAAGTCATTGTTTTTGAAAGCGGAGTAGTACTTCATTGTGTAAATATGCCACGTTTTCTGTATCCATTCCTCTGTTGAAGGGCATCTAGGTTCCAGCTTCTGGCTGGAGGGCCTTTGCACTAGAATGCTTCCAGTTTGATGTCTCTCTCTCAGACATGCTCAAAAGTTTTAGTACTAGGTGATTCTAGAATCCCATAAATCTGGATATAATATTTTGTGTAAAATTACGAAAGCATTTTAATTAAATTAAAATAAACCCAAAGTTAAAACTATGGATAAACTCTCTTCCAGCTTAATCTTTTCTTGGTTATTATCAGTATCTAAGATACATGCTGGGTGACAACAGCAAAATAAGAATTACCCTGCAGTCCCTTAACCATTTTCTATGAATCTGTGGTGTTGTGTGTTGTAAGAATGTTGGTGGATGTGAGTGTGTGGTGCATGCCTGTAACTGTATGGCTTTATCCATCTGTGCATGTGTTTTTGGAGTTCTGAGAAGTATTTCAAGCGTCTTCTTTAGTGCTGTTCACTGTTCTTGACATAAGTTCTCTTGTTGAACTAGAAATTCAGTGTGGGATTGGAGAACTGGTCAGTGAGCCCTCAGGACTCAGAGGTAATAGTTATGTGTAGCTATCCCCTATGCCTGGCATTATGTATACATGCTGAATATTCACACCCAGGTCCATATGATTCTACCCATTGAGCAATTTCCCAGTCCTAGAGTGATGAATGTTTGCTTAAGATTTGATAACAGACCTTAATTGTTTTCTGTTTTTGCTATCGTTTGTAATTTTCCATACGTAACTCTGCAGGTGGATATTATAAAACACACCTGAATAGACCAGAAAATAAAAATAGGAGTAGATGCATTACAAGCAAATCTATAAAACCGTATTTTGCATACTTACCTTGTGAAACACACTTGATATTTCTGGGTTTGCCTGTTATATAAACACCATAGTTTGATATAAGGACAGTTTAGACTCTTTAAATAGAAAAGGAATAATAGAGATACATCTCTTGAAATAGTATAGAGACTGTGATACTTTATCACATGAGAATTAAATCTGAGCCACATATCCTTCAGCAGAGGAAATGAGGGAGAAGTATGTATATACCTTTTGCAGCACAGTCTCTGGAATAAAACAAACAGGGACATTTAAATAAATATATAGAAGTGTTTAAGACTTCATTTCTCTTCCAATGTTTGCAATTACATAGTCAAACATTATATCTTGGATTCATAGATCACTGTGCTATCTAGGATTGCGTGATGAGGATGGCATAGTGGCAGTATACCAAAATAACTGATAGGAAAAGCAGAGCAGTCTCCCCATTAGGATTCATATGAATTGCATTTCCGCCCTACTGGGAACTAAGCAACAATGGTGAAACTGTACAAGTACCTCTGTAGTAATTTGGTGTCTTGGGGTTATGTCCAGAGGATATACAGCTGGAGCACGTGGTGTTCAATTTATTTTTAGTTTGTCTGATTTAAAATGTGATTGCTGTTAGTAAACATTTTTGTGAAGATTGCTTGAAATTTATTTGCACGTTATTAGAAATTGTAGAACCATATTTATAATTTCCAGTCCTGGGGGTACTGATGGTTGTACATGGGGTACAACTAAGTCAGCAAATGATTAAGTCAGACAATGCTGATGAAAAGAACATGGGATACCACAGATACAGCTGCCTAAGAACTGATAACCACAAAAGTCTCTTCCCTCAACCTTGCCTCCTTTAAGGCATTGGCTTCAGCATCAGACAGGCCTTGACAAGTTTGATCCTGGGTAAGGGAATAGAACTAGTGTTCCAGTTATTCTTTTGTCCAGGTCTTTCAGACAGCCTAGGGCAGTCCTGGCTCCCCACATTAATAGGTACTTCATAGTATTCATAAGACTTTCCGGCTGGATGTGACTTTTGAATTTTCTTTCATAAGCAGGGAAGTGTTAGATCACAGTCCTATCTAACTGGCCGCTTTCCTCAAACCAGCCATCCCCTTTGTAACCTCTCAATATAATTGATAAGCAACATATTCTGTGGCCTTGTAATCTCTCTGTCCCTTGCATCTGATTCCCAGGCCCCAAAAACATCTAATGGTAACTGCCTCCATCTTTTTTCTTTCTGTGATTCATCTATTAGTCTAGATCACAAGGTAGATATCCTACCCAAAAAAAATCATATGATTGAGGAACACCAAAATCCTATAATTTCTTGGAAATTAAAAATCCTCACTCTCCTATCTTTGTCTTTAGTATCCCATCATGGTTATATGTGGCCATGATGCAATAAATTACTTCATACTCAAGGAATTAAGCATGTTTTCTCTTCAGGACACTTGACACACAATGTATGTGCTGCAGTAAAAATAAAAACAACAAAACAAAACAAAAAACCCGACAGAACTTGTTCCCAGGTATACCCTAGCTGTCTCACTCCCTTAACATTTCTGGTGCCATTGGAAATAGCAATAATTTATCTCAGTGGCTCCATGCTGCGCCCATCTACTTTCTGACACACTATTCTTAACAACACGGCAACCTGTCAGGCTGCTCCTCCCTCATCCACAGCCATCTTGGTTGGGTTTCCACCACGCCAGGCAAACACATCCCAATTCTTTGGTAGGCCCATGCATCTGGCCACCATACACTCTCTTAAACTCAATTAAGTTGCCTTATGAAAGGACACATCAAACAATATTTTCTGATGCAATTGATAAGATATAATTTGCCAATCTAGATGGCACAAAATCCTGTACACACCCATCCCTTGAGAATAGTCATAACAGCCTGTAATATGTACAGAGAGGCATCTAAACATCGACTGCCATGTTCTCTGTGCTCTCACATTCTCACTCTGGCTTCCTCTGCCTCTCTAAAACTTTTCTCCCACCCATCCTTCCTTCTTATCCAATAACAGGCCTGGTTATATCCTGTACCTCCCTTCACCTTAATAATGACATCAATCTACTCTTTTACCCTTTTGATTAAAAAAAAAAACAGAAAATTTTTCTCAAATATAAGTTGAGTACAACTATTATCATTCTGTAATTTAAAAGTATAAGATGTACCTAACACCCAGCCCAACTTTTATCAGTTAAACAGAACATTTAGTTATATATTTTAGCTTTTAAAAGGCTTAAAATCTGTTATATCCTGGCTAGCTTATGTATTATCTGATAACTAGCTAATTAAATATGTATTCTCAAAGTTAAATAATCTGAGTGGGTTATAAGATTATACTAAGTTTTCAACCCCGCCAGTAATCTGAGAAGTAGCCATATATCTGTAAATATAGGAAGCCTAGCATGGCTTCTAGAACTGAGACAGGTTATAGAGACAATTTTCTATTCGCACAGTCCCCTGTGAGCAACACGTGAGAGCAAGTCTTCAGGCTTCTGGCCTAGAATCATCAGACAGACTTTTGAAACACTGAATTTTGAAGGGCTGATCATTCTGGCTTGGCAGAAATTTTCAGCCAACTTATTCTGCAATGTTTCCTTTTCTGGAGAGTAATTAGTCTGTAGAAGAATTGGAGCCATTTTTGCATAGTGTCTGTCTGCCACAATAAATCACCTCACGTGGAGGTGGAGATTTTCAGTTTCTTCTTTGAATATACCAAAGGGGAGCTGGTGGGAGTGGACATGTCTCAATAAAAGTTAAAGAACATTAAATGTCATATTTTGTGGACTTCTGGTGTTTTTTAGAAACCATCTCACTATATAAGTAATCTGGACTGTTGTCCATTAATTATCTTAATAAATTATCTTGAAAGCATTCTAACAATAAACTTAGAGACATGAATTTGTTATTTGGCCTTAAACTCATGTGCTTAATCATCTCAGCTTCATTTTTTAATAGCAGAAAAGGACTGGGTATAAGCCATCTATGCTGAAATGTGTTGTATAGGCACAATACGTGTACATCAGAGTAACAATATTAATTTTAAATCAATGAGAAATTTATATTAAAGAAAATCTTTAAAATCTAAATTTGTATCAAATAAATTCTGTGCCAATGTAAAAGATCGTAATTTTAGTTTAGTGATAAATATAAAAATAATTATGTACAGCTTGAAGAAACCATTGAAGGGTTTTTGCCCCAATTCCCTGGACTTTGGGGGACTAAAAGTAGTTATTCTGAGGTTGTTTTTCTGAGGAATTTAGAAATGCGTTTAATTTAACAGGGAGGAATTAGCTCAAACTTATTATACATAATCTCCGTCGGTGGAAAATCTTGTATTTATTACTAAGCTAAAGTTATTATCTTTTACATTTGAAAGTATATTATAATACATTACATTCTCTCCCATGATCTCTTACGATGATCTCTTAAACAGTGAAGAAAATTTGTGCATCTTTTAAACTCATCTATTATTTCTAGCTATATGTTTATAAGCTGTTTAGAATTTGTCTATAGAGATATTCTATATTCTGTTAATTAAGTAAACATTTGTTCTTTCATATTTTTCTTTATTTTTTATATAAAGAAATATACTTGAATGCACTCTACATTCTCTTTACCAAATCTCACCATATTTCCTATAATACATCTCCTGACACATCTGTTTACCTTTTAGATCTCACCAAAGAATCAGAGTCTAGTGTTACTCATGAAGGGAATCTATTGAAGCACAAGCAAATTACCAAGGCAATACCCCCCAAAAAAATGAATAATTCTTCATTCACCAGTAGCCATCAAATGCCAAAAGCCCCTCAATATGGCATTGGCAAGGGTTGGTCACCCCATCTAAGCCCTGATTCTAGCTGGCTTGATCATGTGAAAGTATTGTGTTAACACAGGTGCTGTGGGTTCATGAGTGTGATAACCATGAGCTGTCCAGAGGACAGCTTTTCATTCTCTATATCGAACAGCTATCACAATTTTCTTGATACAATAGAGATCAATTCAATGTTCATTGCAAGAAGGCAGGAACATAACCCATCTAATTATGATGGAGATGTTATTAAAAATTTTAGTTTCTAAATGCCTTTTATTTATGTAAAATTCCAGAAAATTTTATTTCTGTTTATGGTCTGAAACATCTTCCTTTCATTCATAACGAACACAATGATAGTTCTAACTTTTGAAATGACATTATAATATGATGTATACGGATCAAATTTTTATAAATTTGTGTGCATGTGTATCCCATTTTTAAGAGTATTAATTTTTTTCTTAATGTTTTCTAGCTGTATTAATATGATCATAAGATTTTCAAGTAAAATAACTTATGCATTATTTTACTAACACAAGTCTTAATTTTATATCTCAAATATTATTTTCTATTGCATACATACATGAATTTTAGTTGTCAACATTTGCGTGATCAATTAGTTCCATGTTTATTAAATTGTAAATTTATACTTTTGTGTTGAAACTAACTTTTGTAAAGTTTGCATACATAATTTTCATATTTGTTCAGTTGATATCACATGATTCATAAAATTCTTTCTCTTCAAATAACTACAACATAAATTTTTATTAGTTTAATGAACAAAGACTATTAAATAGGAAGAGCTGAAATGGTTTGCAAACCCATAGCAAGAACAACAATATCAACCAACTAGACTTACCAGTGCTCCCAGGGATTAAACTACTAACCAAATAGTGCTCATGCAAAAGCCTATTGCTTCAGTTGCATATGGAGCAGAGGATGGCATTGTCTGGCATCAATAGGAGGAGAAGCCCTTGGTCCTATGAATGTTCCTTTCTCCAATTCCGGGGGGGCGGGGGGAATGGTATGCTACTGAGGTGCAAGTGGGTGGATGGGAGGAAAAGCATCCTCATGGAAACAGGGGGTGGGGTGTGGGAGAGTGGGTAACTCGGCAAGGGAATAACATTTGCAATGTAAATATATAAAATATCAAGTTAAAAAATGTTACCGTTGCTCTTAATAACCCTATATAAGTTTTTAAAATCCACTTGCCAAAATTCTTACTAAGTCTGTTTTGTGTTCACACATGGACTATGATGGATTAAAACCATATCTGGGAATATCTTCTCAATATTAGACATAACAACTGAATATGTGATTATTTATATCCATTTTTTGTTCAAGAAGAATCCGATGCCAAAGAAAATTTCCTCTTTTTGATTAGCATGGAAATTATACTCAAAATAAGCTAATAAAATAAAGGATACCTGAGTGTATACACATTCACATACATATTCATATACATGAATATGTGTGTATATATGTATACATGATGTAGGCCTCCTTCACAGGGCATCTAGGCCTTAACAGTTCCCTCAGGCCTACACATTGCATCTAGGCCTTCATGTTTTCCCTAGACCTTTAACAGCCAGCAGGTTTGCCCTCTGACCCATCAGTCTACAGAGGAATTCATAGAGAAACCCTGTCTGAAAAACTAGGGGAGGGAGACAAACAGATTAACAGATTGATCGCGCTCTCTCTCTCTCCCTCTGTGTGTGTGTGTGTGTGTGTGTGTGTGTGTGTGTGTGTGTGTGTGTGTGTATTCAACTGAGGAGGCACTGGCAAATGAATGTTTGCCTCTCCTCTGTAAGCCAGGCCACCCCAATACTGCCTTTCCTTTTCCTTAGTTTGTTTGGTTTATTCCAAGTTAATTGTATCTGTTTCTTTAATTTCCTCTTCATTTCTTTAGTTGAGTCATGGGTCTTTGCACATAAGCCCTGGAAATCAGTACCTGGATCAGGTCTGCAGCCTGCTCACAGGGTTCTACCCACCTCCACCACTCAAGTGATGCAATTAAAGACATGCAGCACCACACCTGGCTTCTTTTCACTGTACATGTACTTTAGTTGCAAGGTTCATTCAGCTCTGAGAGAGGAGGGAGGGTAGGAGGGAAGAGAGACAGAGAGTGACAGAGAAACAGTGACAGAAAGGGAGAATTGTAGGTTATTGTTCCATCGCTTCAATCACTGTCTGTTGTTAGCCATCTTGGCAACCATGCCCCGAAACCCTACCTTGTGTAAGATCAAGCATAATGGCAGCAACCATATAACTCCTGCTTAGTTGCACTGAACACCCCAGTCATCACTACCTGTGGAGAATTGTAAGGGGACTCCTCTGATCTAGAGAGTAGTACCCTTGAATGAAATGAGAAGCACAACAAGCATTATTTGTTTTGAAATATATGATGTGGAAAGAACTATATGTGTGGATTTACAGACTGAAAGACAGAGAGACAGACAGACAGGTCGGACAAGACAGAACAGGATAGGACAGAACAGGACCAGACAGGAGAAAAAAACAAGAACACAAAGAAAAACTCAAAATGGAAGTCCGGTTCCAAATAGTCTCTGTCTGCACTGTCGCTCTAGTGTTGGCGGTCCAGCTTATAAAAGCTTATACATGGATGATTTTGGGAAATGCTGCTGGGTGTTCGGTTCAGGTCCAAGATTATTGCGGGTAACTAGACAACAAAGAAAGCAGTTAGACTGACTTCTACAGTGTTTGGTTTCTGACTGTGTTATCACACAGAAGAACCTAACAAAATATATAATGAATTCCAGCAGTAACAGCAGAAACAACCAATGAGAAAGTGACCTTATAATATTAGTAACTGCAACAAAATGGCAGACTAGCTAGGTAACATTTACCTAGTCATTAACTAATCTGACATAGGCCTTCTTCACATTGCATCTAGATAGGCCTTCCTATCTTCCTCTCCAGTGCTGAAACCAAAGTGAGATCAAAGTCATGCATCACCATGGGTGCCATCTTTTTCATTTTTTTCTTTCATCCTAGGAAGTGTGTGTGTGTGTGTGTGTGTGCATGTGTGTGTGTGTGTGTGTGTGTGTAGAGAGAGAGAGGGAGAAGGAGAGGGAGAGGGGCAGAGGGAGGGAGAGAGAGAGAGTGCTCTAGAGAGAGAGAGCTCTTGAGAGAAGGAGAGAGAGAGAGAGAGAGAGAGAGAGAGAGAAAGAGAGAGAGAGCTTTAAAATCAGCACTCAAGACTTTTTTCTTCCTATCCCTGTCGCTGCCAGCACTGACACTGTACCGAGAATTGGGCGAAAGTTTATGGGATGAAAGAAACATGCACACATACACAGGTTATCGTGTCAAGCCAGGAGAGGAAGAGAGAGAGAGAGAGAGAGAGAGAGAGAGAGAGAGAGAGAGAGAGAGAGTGGAAGAGCGGAAGAAAGAGTGAGAGTGAGGAAGAAGAGTGAGAGTCTCCTGTAGCTTTATTCACCACTTATATGCCCAAGTCTACAGGTAGAAAATAACTGGGAAGCACAGTGGGAAACCCTGGCTCCTGACTACCTGGCTTATGACTTCTGTAACAAAAGGACTAGGAGACCTGAATTAATTAGGGAGAAATCCGAGAAGACCAGCCTAAATCTCAAGGATAAAGGCTGAGGAAGCAAAAAGCAGAAGTAAATTGACCACCACCCAGGTGTGGTCCGGGTGTGTCAGTTCCACATGCATCAGCCAGGCTCAGCAGAGGTCATGCAGTGGAGACACTGGGTGTTTACTACTTGGTCTTTCCTTCCTGTCCCTTAAATACATGGGAGAGGCCTCTGTCCAACAATCCCACGACTTCTTAACTGTAGCCATGCAGTTACAAAGCGGCCAGGCCCAAATCCAATATGGCTCACTACATATCCCTATCCCAATCCCCCAAAACCAGCAGTAAATCCACCAGCACCAGAGACAGAGGAAGATGAAATCTCTAGTCTGAAAAACTAGAGGAGGGAGATAAACAGATCTCTCTCTGTCTCTCTCTCTCTCTGTCTCTCTCTCTCTCTCTCTCTCTCTCTCTCTCTCTCTCTCCCCCTCATAATTTGTTAAAGTGTTCCCTTTGTGCTGTGTGGATTCTACTTTATTAAGCAAGTTTCACATCGTACTAGCTCCAAAGAGGAGTCAACAGGCTCTTGGCGTGCAGGCAGTTGTTGCCTGCTTTAAATATTTTTTGGTGGTTTTGTTTGTTTGTTTGTATCAAAACCCAGGGCCTGCCTTCGATCAACAGATCCAAACCCAGTTCTCCAAGGGAAAAAATGGAGTCAAATCTGATGTCACTGGCATTTAAGTCATCTGCCATTGACAGTCATAGGGGATGGGAATATCGTGCTTTCTCCAATGGAGATTCACCTGGGGATGCATCAACCACATATAAGGGCAGGCCTGGGGTAGAACGGGGTGGTGAATGGGGAGGAAGGATCTGGAAAGAGCTTTGCGATGGGAAACTATGATCAGAATGTTGCACAGAAAACAAAATTTGTCCTTTAAAAAAAAAAAAAAAAAAAAAAAAAAAAAGCTCCCGATATCTATCCAAAAAGGAAAGGAAAAAAAACCGACAGCAGAACTTTACTAACTGCAAATGTTCCATCTCCCTGTATCCAACCACTCCACTCCCAGATAGGTAGATGACAGTTTGCACTTCTGTCCCAGTTGTGCTATCCAGGTTAATAAAAGGGGAACCACCTCTGTGGTTATGTTTTACACACACGAAATAAAATAAAAGGAGTGGATAAACATGCCTGGCATTTTAAGATGCCCAATGTCTTTGCAAGCTTCATTTTTTTTCATTCTTTTAAAGGTTTATTCATTTATTTTCATTTATATGAGTATACTAAAGCACTTTTCATATACACACGGCAGTAGAGTACATGGGATATCCCTTTGCAGAGGGTTGTGAGCCACTATATGGTTTCTGTGGCATGGAACTCAGGACCTCTGGAAGAGCAGAGCAGTGAGTGCTCTTAACCTAGGAGCCATCTCTCCAGCCCTTCACATGCTTTATTTAACTAAACATTAAACATGAATCAGAAACGCCAAATCTTGTAAATATGGTCGAGATTCAGCCTTATTTAGAAATCCAAAGCTGGCAGGGCGAGGCTGGGATTTGAGAGTGAGCAAAGGGAGTCTTCCTCTTTCCCTGAGGGTGTGCTATCAATTCCATTACCATTTCCAAACAGCTGGGTGTGAGTCTAACTAAGGTTTTCTTCAGTCATTTGCCATGAGCCAGAGCACTGAAAGGACAGCAAGGGATCAGACATTCACTCTGAAATCATCACTCACTGATTTCAGGCAGAAAACTTGCTCCCCACCCCCAAAAAAAATGGCACTGCCTGGCTCAGCACTGAAGCAAAGCATGCTTGGGCAGCAGCAGTATTTCCCTGACAGTCCTTGGGGACATGCATATTCTCCAGCCCCACCCCACCCCCTCTTAGCTAGCTCCTGTCCACCCCTCCCCCTTCCCCCACATACAGGGAGCAGGCCTCCTGTGTGTGTGTGGTGGTGGGGGGAGATGGAAATATCTCTTGAGAGAGAGTTCGGGTCTCCCAAACAAATAAATAACTAGAAACTTCATTTATATCCTTTATATCATTGAGCATACAGTGGAAGAGGGAAAAGGAACAGGGAAACTAGGCCAACTGGTAGACCTCCTTTCATTTTGTTTCAAAATTCAAAGAAACAACACTACCTGGTTTTCGTGAAAGGAACAGAATGGTAAAAGTTGAAACATTGGCTCGCCACTTAATACTTTGGCTTTTAATAAAAGGGCCAACAGATCTACCTCCTATTTGGTAAAAAAGAGAATGAAAACCCACAAAAACGTTCTGTCAGCCAACTTCCCTTTAAACCTCTGTTAAACAGGAAGACTGTTTTTTTTAAAACATCATTTTAAATATTTATATATGTATTTGTGTGTGTGTGTGTCTCTATGTGTGTGAGTGCCTGTGTGTGAGTGTGTGTGTGTGTGTTTGTCTGTCTGTCTGTCAGTGTCATCTGTATGGAGAGGATGTGCTGTAATACTCGGGGCAGGGTGGCCCAGGGCCCATGGGTGATGCCACACCGCCTCCCCAGTCACCTTCCCTGCAGGGCCTTCCCAGAGGTCCCATAGCCGGTTTTGGCGCAACACCACGGTGGAAGGGCGCCCAGCGGGGTCCAGTCACCGACGGGGGGGGGGCGATCACCCACCAAACTTAACCCTGGTCCTACCCGGGGCCCCCACTGCACCCCACGCCCGCCGTCGGAGCGCCCGCTGACCCCCCTGTTGGGAGGAGCGGGGGGGGGGGGGACGGCGACAGCGGGATGCATGGAGGGGGAAGAAAGTCGCGCGGGTGGAGGGGTCGGGAGAAATGGGGAGCGGGAAAGATCTGCTGGGGTCACTGGCACACGCGAACGCACGCCCCCAGGTTGAATCCTCTGGGCGGACTGCGTTGACCCCACCCATTTACCTCTTAACTGGTTTCACGCCCTCTTGAACTCTCTCTTCAAAGTTCTTTTCAACTTTTCCTTACTGTACTAGTTGGCTATCGGTCTCCTGCAGGTATTTAGCCTTAAATGGAGTTTACCACCCGCTTTAGGCTGCATTCCCAAGCAACCCGACTCTGGGAAGACCCGGGCCCGCGTGCCTGGGTCCGCTACGGGCCTCACACCATCCACAGGCTGGGCCTCAATCCAAAGAACTTGGGCTCCCCAGGAGCGGCATCAGGGAGTGGGTCTTCCATACGCCACATTCCCCACGCCACGGCACACAGCAGGGATTCGGCGATGGGCTCTTCCCTGTTCACTCGCTGTTACTGAGGGAATCCTGGTGAGTTTCTTTTCCTCCACTGACTAATATGCTTAAATTCAGCGGGTCGCCACTTCGGATCTGAGGTCGCGGTCCAGAGAGGAAGGAGGAAAGGAGGGGGCGCTTCCTGCCGCGGGCGGAGGGAGAGAGAAGACAGGGAGAGGGTGCCGGGATCCCAGGCCAGGGCCTGCGACCTCTCTACCCCGGCCAGCTCCCACATCCTGGGGCAAGTCAAGTCAGCACACAGACTCAGCGGCATCCCGCTGGCTGGCACCCGAGCGGTCGGCCCCCGGCAGAGGGACGGCGTAGGAGAGGTACCTGAGACAGGCCCCGCGGTTGAGGTATGGCCCCCACCCTATCCGACGCTTGCAGGTCGCTCTCTCCACGTGCACTGGCGGGTGAACGGCGGCTGTGGACACACCGACCCACTGGGCAGGTCCCGCCTCCCACCAGACCGCAGGCAAGATGACCGAACCCTGGGACGCGGCCCCTCTCCCGCCCAGAAACCAGACCGGCCCACGCCAACGCGTCCACATGGTGGGGAGAGCAGGTGAGGACCCGAGCGGGAGTGGCGGAGCGAGCAGTAAGGAGCCACGAGGAGGGTGGCCGGCGCGCGGGGCCAGTGGATGGGGAGGATGAGGCCAGCTCAGACACCGGGCGTAGACGACCGCTGGACGCTGCCCATGTCTGAACTTCGGGAGACAGAGGGCCTAGGGGAGAGGTGCTGGGAGCAGAGTCTCAGCCACGCGACGCGCCCATCCCCCGCCATCCCCCAGAGGCGGCGAAACCGCAGGGGGGGAGGCAATTGATCCTCAAGTGACTCTCAGACAGGTGTAGTCCAGGGAGGAACCTGGGGCCACAAGTGCATTCGAAGTGTCCATGATCAAGTTAGGACACCACTGCATTAACTTTCATAAATTAATGCAATATTTACATTGCTTTCTGTACTTCTCTAAGATTATATCAAAGACTATTATATGAAGCCTTCAGTATCAAAGTCAAACTAGCTTTGGTAAGATTTGTAAGAATCTTTAATCTTAAAACATATTTTTTCCACACACACGATTCCTAGTTTTTGAAATGCCTTTTGATTTGGTTTCTCTTTCTGACATTTGTATTAACAACATATTCTATACATGAAAAATGGCTAAAAACACACGGACGTTTTCAGCTAAGTCTCTAGAGTGAGAAAGACAATTTAAATGTTTTAGGGGCCTATGTAAAAGGCCCTAAGAATAAATTACTAATTCTTGGACTTTGCTCTTAAATTTGCTCTAGGCTGGTACCAGGGTGTTCCATGGTGTGTTCCATATCAAGCACAGAATTGCCAGATGTACCTCATAAATTCTTCTTAAGAGATTTATTTGCTAGTCTTCATCCCTTAAGAGCCAAAGAAATTCCTATTGCATAATGACTGGTTCAAAGAAACTCTGAATCTATACACGTACTTTTAACAGCAAATGATTTGAACATTCTGCAAATGTGTATGTGGCAGTCATTAAATGTAACAACATGTAGTCATATGCATGAGAATGTCCTCACAGACTCTGATATTTAGACACCTAGCTGGTGGTGCTGTTTGGAAGGGATTAACAGGTATGGCCTTGCTGGAAGAAGCATGTCCCAGGAGGGAAGCTTTGAGAGGTAAAGAATGTTGTTTATCCAGTCTGCTCTCTCTGCTTCTGCTCACCACCATGCTTCCCATCAAGATGTCTATTAAACTATAAACAAAGTTACTTTCTCATGGGAAAAGCAACAGGAAGGTCTCTTCCTCAGGTTTGCAGCTTACTTAGCAGAGCACCAGGATTCTCTGCTTGAGAAAGTCTGCTTCCTTGGTCTCAGTTTGCTTAGAATGACAAACACCCTAGGTTGCCTGCAAGCTGGCAAGCTGGGAACAGTGTCCTCTTGTCATTTCTCTACAAATAATAGAATATATCTTCAAACTTAAAGCCAGGTATGGTGTATTACACCTTTAATTTCAGTGTCTGGGAGGTACAATGAGGAGAATCAGAAGTTCAAGGCCAGCCCTATCTATATAATGAACTCAGGACCAGCCTCAACTACAGAACCCTATTCTCAGTTCTTATAAAAAAAAATGAACAAATAAAAGAAAAATAAATGAGAAATAAAAAATAATAACAATTCATTTGATTATTCATTTAAGAGCACGGTATGCTCACTAAAATTTCTGGTGTGAAAAGCCAGTGAGAAAATCATTATTGATGGTGTAACAAGGAGGGTATCAAGTCTGACACTGAGAAAGATATGGGTATGCATCAGGGGTGCAGCACTCGCCTGTCATTGAAGAGGCTGTGGGTTTGGTGTCAATAATTAAGGAAAAACGCAAAACCAAGAAAGCCCCACAAGAAACTGCTCACAGTTTTATAGAAAACTGTGTTTTCTATAAAAAATTGTCCCAAGGCAAAGTCACTTACTAAGTAGTGGAAATTAGTGAAATAAATATCTGAAGAGAACAAAATTTACAAATACCTGCTACTTCTCCCCAATGGGATTCTTTCCTCTCTGAGAATAATCTGTCAACTCCACAGGAGGGGCTGAAGAGCAGCCATAATTTTAACAAACACCACACGAAACGAATGAGAACTGGAGTTGAATCTTCCAAATATACTGATCTCTATATTACCAATAAGAACTGAGGCTGGAGAGAAGTCTCAGTGGGTAAGAGCCCTGACTGCTCTTTCAGAGGTCCTGAGTTCAATTCCCAGCAACCACATGGTAGCTCAGATTAGATCTGTAATGAGATCTGATGCCCTCTTCTGGTGTGGCTGAAGAGAGTGACAGTATACTCACATACATAAGATAAATAAATTAATTTAAAAAAAAAGAAATAAGAACAAACTAGAAGTAAACAAATCAAGTTTTCTGGAAATTAAACCCCCGACAACTTCTACTAAAAGACCAAATACAAGGCAAGTGATACATTTCTCGACACTTGCATTGATACTCATTGCCCTAGTTAGGGTTATTATCACTGTGATGAAACACTGAAGCAAGTTGCAGAGGAAAGAGTGTATTTGCCTTACACTTACACTTGGTAATCCATCACTGAAGGAACTTGGAATAGGAACCCAAACATGGTAGCAACCTAGAAGCAGCAACTGGTACAGTGGTCAACCAGTGGTGCTGCTTACTGGCTTCCTCAGCTTGCTTTCTTATACAGCCCAGGACCACCAGGCCAGGGTTGGCCACACCCACAAGAGCCTGGGCCCTCCTGTATAAATCACTGAAATAACACCCTATAAGCTTGATTACAACCTGATCTTATGGGGAAGCATTTTCTCAATCGAGGTTCCCTCCTTTATGATGACTATAGCCTAGATTGAGCTGACATAAACATGGAGAGCATATTCATATGTACACGTTCATATTTCACTGAAACCAACAAGAATCTTGTTTCACATACTCAAATATTATCATGAAAATATATTAAATTGCCATTAACTGTACATGTGATTGGGTAGCAAAGAGTGTTTCAGTCCAGCCAGGACTACATAATGTTGGGGTAGAAATCTCATTTCGCGTCCAGACAAACCACAATGGGACAACAAGGTTCCGTGTGGAAATGTTTAATGAGAGAAGAGTAGAAGAGGAGAGGAGTAAAGACAGGCCATGAGCATGAGGAGGGACGGGGGAAGGAGAATGGGGAGAGAAGGGACAAAGGGGAAGAGGGGAAGCAGGGCGAAACAAGAAGCAAGAAAGGAAGAGAGTAAGAGAATGAGGAGGGGACAAGCATCCCCTTTTATAGTGCCAGGCATAACTGGCTGTTACTGAAGAGTTAAATTTCAAAAAGTTAGTCATAATCATTTGGAGCCACCCCCTCCCCTTCCTTCACTCCCTAGAGGTGAGTCATCCCCCTGCTGAGTGTGATGGATCATCCCTACCCACATTGCTGAGCAGCTAGGTTGCACGTATGCTTTGCTGATGTAACTCCGTGCCAAAAGTAACTACACCATTTGAATTAGCCAATCCTGTGTAACCTCGCGAAATTCCATGGCTTTCCCTATATAAACCCCCACCTTTAGAGGTTCGTGGTTCATCGGCCCTATGTCTCCTGCGTGAGATGCGTGGCATGTCGGCCCGAGACCTTGGTGTCGGCCCGAGATCTCATTAATAAAAGATGCCTCTTGTTATTACACTCAGTTTTTAGTACAAAATCCAATAATGTTAGTTGTTTAAATGTGTGTCTTACCATATTTCTTACACAGCTATTTTCCAAATGTGGGTTTCTCTGGTGTTCTGTACCAGCATAGAGTATTCATAGTTAACAGTGTATTTTCTTGCCACCAATACATGAATTTTTGTTGGATATGCTAAAGAGTCATAATGGTTTTACAAAGGAAAGCTAATTGTCAGAATTTTGTTTTGTTTTACAGTCAGGGTTTTCTGTATAGCCCTGGCTGTCCTGGAACTCACCTTGTAGACCAGGCTGCCTTCAGACTTACAGAGATGTGCCTGCCCTCTGTCTCTGAATGATAGGGTTTAAGTCCTGTGCCCAGCTTGATATTTTTCTTTGTCATTCTCTCTCTCCCTCTCTCTCTCTTTTTTTTTTTTTTTTTTTTTTTGCCCCTGTCAATGGATTTTATTTGGTCACAGGGTCACAGGCCAGGTATGGCCCCAGCCTTATTTGACCTTCTTCTTTGGGGCTCAGGTTGTTGGAGTGGCCGAACTTCTTGTAGCAGTTGACTACACTGTGTGCAGGCATGAGTAGCACTTGTGGCAGATCATCTTGTCACAATTGTAATTCTGGACAAGGTGACAAAGGGATGACTCGATGATGCCACTGTGCAGACACAGCACCAGGTGCAAGGTGGACTCTTTCTAGATGTTGTAGTTGGACAGGGTGTGGCCATCCTCCAAATGTTTGCCAGCAAATATCAGCTCTGCTGGTCGGTGGGATGCCTTCCCTGTCTTGGATCATTATTGATGGTGTCACTGGGCTCAATCTCAAGAGTAATGGTCTTGCCTATTAGGGTTTTCATGAAGATCTGCATGTTGGTATCTGCTACTTGGCCACCTTGTTGAAGAGAAAGAGTGGTTTGGGGTTTTTGGGATTTTTTGTTTGTTTGTTTTGTTTTTTCTTTTTAATACTTAGATCATTTTGTTGACTTCTCGGTGTTTGTTGAGGGCTGGTATAATTTGCATTTTAAATATATTTACCTGGATCTTCACTGCTTGCTCTCTCCTTTATCTTACCAGGCAGGTGTCCTTTTTTTTTGGGACTGAATAGACTTTTTTTTAAATGGTTTCTAGTCTGTGTTCTTTCACTGCCCTTTTATGAGTCAGTTTTTCACAGAATTGGCTGTCACAGTGCAATGGATTCGCAATCTTCGTCACATCGTATGAGATAAGAAAATTGAGATTTTGAAATTTTAAGTGGCTTACTCGTGCTCCAACAGATAACAGTAGCTAAATGAAAATCTGAATGGCCCGAAAAGCAACCTCATCCATAAATATAGCTATGCTTCATTAATCCAGCAGCAGGAACAGGGGTTGTAAGCCATCCAGAATTACTGCAAAGTTCTCAGAATTCTTCCGAGAATGAGCATCACACATTATACCACAACATAAAATACTAAATGAAGAGTGGGTTCCACTGAGATGGTATCATTTACTGGTAATAGAATGTCATGTCACACACTGCATGTCTCTTCCTACTGAAATACTATTGTCAAGATTATCCTGGGCAGTAGTGAGTTCTCACTTTCTCAGTGATGGAAAAGGGGGCTATATTCTAAGGCTGCTTTTCTTCTTTGTTTTGGTCATTTTTTTGGCTACTTTTAACTGTCATTTTTACCCAATCTAGAATCACCTGGGAAGAGAGTCTTACTTAGGAATTGTTTCGATCATGTTGGAGTATAGACAAGTTTTGGTGGTTGTGGTGGTGGTGGTGGTAGATATCTTGAATTTTTTTTTTAATCTCAGCACCCAACGACTATCTTACTCTTGGTACCAATTTTTGTTCTAGTCTTATTTGTCTTACTGTCATTACATATCCTGGCAAGATCAACTTAGGGAACAAGGGATTATGGTGGCTTGAATGAGAATGGCTGCCAAAGGTTCATATGTTTGAATACTTAGTAAGAAGTCCTAGCTCACTATGGGCAGCACCATTCCCTAGGTTGGGCCCTGAACTATATGTACAAGTGAAAAAAGCTACTAAGTAACTATCCGTGCAAATATGCTCTCTTTACTCTTGACTGTGAATATTCGTCAGCCATCTGCCTCAAATTCCTGCAATTCCTATGATTTTCCTGAAATAATGGACTGTTACCTGAAATTGTAAGTCAAATAAACTCTGTGTTTGTCACTATTCTATTGCTATGAGGAGATACCATGACTAAAGCAACTCTTGTAAAAGAAAACATTTAATTGGGGGCTTGCTTACTGTTTTAGAAAATCAGTACACGTTATCATTGCCAGAAGCAAATAAGAAGGTGCTGGGGCAGTAACTGAGGGCTGTACATCCTAATATATCCCAGAATGATACACTGGACTTTGAAACCTCTAAACTCACTCCTTCAATAACATGCCTCCTTCAATAAGGCCATACCTATTCGGAAAGGCCACACCTCCTAATCCTTCTCAAATAATTCAACTCCCTGATGACTGAGTATTCAAACACATAAGCCTATTGGGGTTCATATACAAAAGAATGTAAATGACTAAACTAAATACTACACCAAGGACTGTGGAGAACCAACCCACTCATTGGACATTCTGTGCATGTGATGGCTTGTACTGGGTAGGGTTTTTCCTAAAAGGAAGAAACACACAATGTAAAGCTATAAAATTATAGGATACCACAAACTGTGGCTTTCCTCTTTGTGAAACATTAACAGACTTTAAAAATTCGGTTTTTACAAAAATCACGAGCAACAGAATACTGAGGCAGCCACATGCCCCTCCCTCTATAAGAGGTCTGAAATGGCACTGTTGTTTTTTCCTGATCTTTGAGAAGAAACAATCAGACAATTTCAATTGGGCTCTATTGAAAAGCCCTCACTGGGATCTAGAGGTGAGGTGGTCTATTCAGATATTTTGATGTTCAGAAGCCTACCTCCAAAAAGAAAACCGGACCAACCAACTTAGCCTCAACACAACCCTTTTCTTCTGGTCAACTTTAAATAGTGGGAGGGAAAAATAAAACAATAAAAGCCTAAAGCATAATAAGGTTATGAGGAGGTAAAGAGCTACTCTATTGATAAAAAACTCCACAAAGGTCCACTGAGGTTATCCAAAGCTAGAACTGAAGCATATAGATTCACTGAATCCCAGACAGTTATATAACACAAGTGTCATGTATTTTACACACTTCAGGGCCCCTAAGAATTGCACCCCAAGCACCATCAACTGTGTCCTGTGTATTGAGGACTTACACATTCTGTTTAAGTAGTTTCTGACTACATGTGTTCTCTACTGTGTGGTGATATTTTGGTACTATCCCTCTAGGACCTTGCCCATCCTACAGGCTTGCCTTCTCTTGGGCATGCTTGAGGTTTTAGGCACAGTCAAAACAATAGGCCATTTCTTTCCATTCCCCCTCTGTACTGTTAAGTCAGCAGTCAGCAGAAGATAAAGCAACTTGGATTGGACTAAAGGTACCTTTGCTGAATTATAATTAATTTTGTTAGGCTTTCCGTTTTAAATTTTCATCGCATTTTTATGTGTATGTATGTGTATACGTGTATGGGTACGGAGGTCAGAGGCCAACTTGTGGGTGGTAGCTCCTTCTACCATATGTGATCCAGGTATTGAATTCAGGTCATCAAGCTCTGTGGCAAAAGCCTTTTGCTGAGCCTTCATGCTGGTCCTCAATTTTTATAATAGTTCTTCATGAGGAAAATGGACTTGACAAACAGATCTTATATTCAAGACTATTATTACTGTTGGCGAACTTTCCCATATTGATGTAAAAGGGTAAAAAAAAACCCTCCTAAACATTAATGATTGAACAAGGTGAGCATTCAACTAAGTGGGTGGCTCCTCAGCTAGGCTTTGAGAAATTAGAAATCTACAGAAATAGCCAACCCCAGGAGTTTAATGTAGTCCTTGTTCTGTCTGAGAACAGAATTTCGACTAGATGTTGACCCTTCACATCATTGTGTTGAACATTGAGCATCCTATTTCCCCAGTTCATCCCTCTCCTGTATTTTGCTGAAATCTGTGGCACTGCTCTGTGTAAGGTGATGCCATTATGGAGCAAGGCGAGTCCGGGATAAGGCATACCCTGTCATTGGATGAGAAGGAAGGGTAGGTGGGGAAAAGTCTAGGAAGGAGGGAGGAGAAAGAGAGGTGAGGAAAATCAAGATGGAGACAACAGAGCAGGATGATCCAGGTCCAGGTGGATAGTTTTCCAAAGCATTGTTTAAATTTGGCTTATGAGAAAGGAACAGATCTATAGAGATAACAGTACTTGTTTGGTTCACATGGTATAAAAGAAACCAGTATGTTTACTTCCCTTTGACTCACTCTTTTTGTGAGCTACATCTTAAAAGGACAAAGTTTTGCATTTTGCCATATATTCATAAGTGTATATTCATCCAAATTACTGGCAGTATTTCATTATTTTTGCCTAAGAAGATGTTGTCTGATTCCTGGCAGCTATAGTGACTGGTGTTTCCAGGATGCTGGGATTCGGACTGCAGGCCTCATGATCGTACAGCAAGTTCTTTCAACCTGGGAAGTATCTGTCTAATCACCAGAGTTATAGTTTATAAGAAGGCGAATATAGATTTAAACATGGACACTAAGGGAGGAGAAACACACATGAAAGAAGGACAGGCATGAGAGAAGGGGAGGCAGATGTGGGGAGTTGAGCTGTGTAAAGCAAAGACAGAGTGAGCTGGGGCCAAGAACAGATAATTAGAAAAACTTTTAATTAATTAATTAATTAATTGATTAATTAATTAACTCATTAATGTATTCTGTGTCCATATGTCTATATATGTTAGTGTGTGTATATGGAGACCAGAGGACAAATGAGTGGGGAGGTCGTCCTCCTACACCATGGATTGTAGTGATAGAATTTGGATCCTCATAGGTGATGACAAATTCATTTACCCCTTTTAAAAGTGACAATTTTTATTTGTGTGTGTGTGTGTGTATGACAGGATTTGTATGTGTGAATGTTGTAGAAATGGTTTAATCCTCACACAGGGTTTCTCCCCTGCCTCTGACCACTTAGTTCCTAGATAAAAGACACCCACAAGCTTTATATTTACATTAATCAGTAAAGGAGCTGGGCAGATATGGATCCTCTTGCTGTTATGTCTGTTTCACAGCCAATAATCCCACTATAAAATTAAATTTCCTATGTGTGGGCTTCTCTTAACTCCAATTAGCCAACCTACCTGACCCATGGAGGCTTCCTCCTCCCTTCACATTCTTTTCCCCTCATGGTTCTTCTCTGATGCCAGAAGTCCTGGAATGCTAAACCCTGTCTCTGTGTCTTCCGCCCAGCTGTTGACTTTTGGCATCTTTATTCACTATCAGAAATAATTTGGGGAAAAGATCACATCTCATCACTTGGGTCTACTTGTGGACTCTTGTCTCTGGGACAATCAGGCCTTGGGGGTCTGCAGTTAGCATTACAATGCAAAGCAACAGACCAAACCTCAAAACAAGGAGGTCAGGGGCATCGGTAGGAGTCAGGTTTTAGTGTAGGTCCCAGGTATTGAACTGATTACATCTGGCTTGGCGACGCAAGAACCTTTACCCATTGAGCTATCCAATTGGCTCATATCATATCCAAGAAATCATTGACAAATCCACTGTCAAAATATTTACCTATTTTCTTTTTCTAGACTTCAGTAGTTTTGGTCTTATGTTTAAGTCCATTTTAAAATCTATTATGAATTAATATTTATATATAGTGTAAGCTAATGGTCCATCTTCTTTTGCATGTGATATCCCAGTTTCACTAACTCTCTTCATTTAAAAGACTGTCCCATTGATTTCTTACAGAGAAGCCCCTTTAAATACAGATGTCCCTGGATTGCACTATACCTTAAGGTCCTCAGTTGTAAGTAACTGCCTAAGTAGGAAACTGGTGGCTAAGGTAAGGGAGAAAGGTACTGAGAAGAGAGATAAGTGTGGGCCCAAACCCAGCTTCTCTCTCCTTGTCTAAGAGTGGCCCCAGGTTGCTTTCTCTACATTTGTGGTACATTATGTGTTACTAAAATGGACACAACAGTGAACTCATTGTACATTTGTTTTAGTTAACAAATATTTCTTGTAACTATTAAGTGAGGGTAAGGTAGCACTTTGTATCTGTATATGACCACAGCAATGAGACTGAATAAAGTCACTCAAAGCAGTTGCACTTACTTGTTTTGGTTATTGGTTTGTTTGAGATAGGATCTAACTACATAGCTATCTAGCCTCTGTTGGCTTGAACTCAGAATGCTCTTGCCTTAGCTTCTTCCTGTGTTCTGGGATTACAGGTATGATTTACTGTACCTGGCTTGTTCTTCTTATGTCTCCTCCCCACAACACCGCCATTACCACTCCTAGGTAGCCCAAACCAGCCATAACTGTTCAGCCTCAGTCTTCTGAATGTTGAAATTATGGGGGCGTGGGGGGGAAGGCAAGCTTCCGTTTCTTTCATTAATACTTCATATCTTTAGGAGTTACAAATGCCATTAGCTGTATTTGGGAGCATTTTGTCAGGGTGTGATAAATAAGCTCTTTCTTATTTATTGTATAAGTAATTTTCTTAGTAAATATGTGAAATGCCACTTGTGGAAAACCTGATTGTTCCTAATGAAGATAGTTCCTTTGAAAAATATTAAAATTAAGAATCAAATGTGGTAGTCTATGCCAAGACCCAGTCTGAGTCAGTAGGATAACTTTGAGTTCTAGGCCCTCCTTTGCTATAGAAACCCTATGTCAGAAAATCCAAAAAATAAGCAAAATTAAGTAAAGCTTACCAATGCCCACGTAAGCAGACAAAAGGAAGTTTTAATGGGGTGTGAGAGGTCTCTTAACATGTACATTGAAGTCCAGAATGAGCTGCTACTGCTGTGCCCATCAAAAAGGACACATGCGCTCTCTGCTCCCAAACCCCGTGGGGGAGAGACCTCACCGCCTGATCAGGTGGGCACTCCTGAGGCTGCAGAGCGGAGGAGACCACCAACACTGCCCACCCCTGCCCACATCCCTGGCCCAAGAGGCAACTGTATAAGGCCTCTGGGTTCCCGTAGGGGAGGGCCCAGGAGCGGCAGGATCCCTGCGCCTGAGACACCGTCAGAACCTGAAGGAAACAGACCGGATAAACAGTTCTCTGCACCCAAATCCCGTGGGAGGGAGAGCTAAACCTTCAGAGAGGCGGACACGCCTGGGAAACCAGAAGAGACTGCACTCTGTGCACATCCAGACGCCAGAGGAAAACACCAAACACCATCTGGAACCCTGGTGCACGGAGGCTCCTGGAAAGAGCAGCGCAGATCTTCCCAGTTGCTGCCGCCGCGGAGAGGACTTAGGCAGTACCCCACGAGCAAACTTGAGCCTTGGAACCACAGGTAGGAGCAACTTTTCCCCTGCAAGAAACCTGCCTGGTGAACTCAAGACACAGGCCCACAGGAACAGCTGAAGACCTGTAGAGAGGAAAAACTACACGCCCTAAAGCAGAACACTCTGTCCCCATAACTGGCTGAAAGAAAACAGGAAAACAGGTCTACAGCACTCCTGACACACAGGCTTATAGGACAGTCTAGCCACGGTCAGAAATAGCAGAACAAAGTAACACTAGAGATAATCTGATGGCGAGAGGCAAGCGCAGGAACCCAAGCAACAGAAACCAAGACTACATGGCATCATCGGAGCCCAATTCTCCCACCAAAGCAAACACGGAATATCCAAACACACCAGAAAAGCAAGATCTAGTTTCAAAATCATATTTGATCATGATGCTGGAGGACTTCAAGAAAGACATAAAGAACTCCCTTAGAGAACAAGTAGAAGCCTACAGAGAGGAATCGCAAAAATCCCTGAAAGAATTCCAGGAAAACACAATCAAACAGTTGAAGGAATTAAAAATGGAAATAGAAGCAATCAAGAAAGAACACATGGAAACAACCCTGGACATAGAAAATCAAAAGAAAAGACAAGGAGCTGTAGATACAAGCTTCACCAACAGAATACAAGAGATGGAAGAGAGAATCTCGGGAGCAGAAGATTCCATAGAAATCATTGACTCAACTGTCAAAGATAATGTAAAACAGAAAAAGCTACTGGTCCAAAACATACAGGAAATCCAGGACTCAATGAGAAGATCAAACCTAAGGATAATAGGTATAGAAGAGAGTGAAGACTCCCAGCTCAAAGGACCAGTAAATATCTTCAACAAAATCATAGAAGAAAACTTCCCTAACCTAAAAAAAGAGATACCCAGAGGCATACAAGAAGCCTACAGAACTCCAAATAGATTGGACCAGAAAAGAAACACCTCCCGCCACATAATTGTCAAAACACCAAACGCACAAAATAAAGAAAGAATATTAAAAGCAGTAAGGGAAAAAGGTCAAGTAACATATAAAGGCAGACCTATCAGAATCACACCAGACTTTTCACCAGAAACTATGAAGGCCAGAAGATCCTGGACAGATGTCATACAGACCCTAAGAGAACACAAATGCCAGCCCAGGTTACTGTATCCTGCAAAACTCTCAATTAACATAGATGGTGAAACCAAGATATTCCATGACAAAACCAAATTTGCACAATATCTTTCTACAAATCCAGCACTACAAAGGATAATAAAGGGTAAAGCCCAACATAAGGAGGCAAGCTATACCCTAGAAGAAGCAAGAAACTAATCGTCTTGGCAACAAAACAAAGAGAATGAAAGCACACAAACATAACCTCACATCCAAATATCAATATAACAGGAAGCAATAATCATTATTCCTTAATATCTCTCAACATCAATGGCCTCAACTCCCCAATAAAAAGACATAGATTAACAAACTGGATACGCAATGAGGACCCTGCATTCTGCTGCCTACAGGAAACACACCTCAGAGACAAAGACAGACACTACCTCAGAGTGAAAGGCTGGAAAACAACTTTCCAAGCAAATGGTCAGAAGAAGCAAGCTGGAGTAGCCATTCTAATATCAAATAAAATCAATTTTCAATTAAAAGTCATCAAAAAAGATAAGGAAGGACACTTCATATTCATCAAAGGAAAAATCCACCAAGATGAACTCTCAATCCTCATCTTCGATTGGTTTATATACAAGTGTGCAATTTCTAGGCTTGAAAGTAAAATGATGCTATCTGGTGCTGGATAGAGGAGCCTTATTTTTTATTATGGCAGCTTGCTATTTTTGTAACATGGTGATTTGTTTGAACACAATAAAGTACAGTAGTAACTGATCTCCCCCTCTTCCTGGATGAGTGAGGAGATGATTAAATGTTGATGTCAGCATCCATGAGCATATTCAGATGAGCTTCTGCTTCTGTTGAAAAGGATGCTGTGTTTGATTGTGGTCCGAAGCTTTGAAGCACTACTTGGCATCTCCTTCCTTGGAGGTCTCACTGTTTAAACATAACAGATTTGATAGCTTATTGGTAAGGTGAGGTCCAGCTTGTCTCCACTAGGTCATCTTCATGTGAATCTGGTGGTTATACGGTTTTGTTCTAGGGATATTTCATTTTTTTAATAACGGTTTTAGCTGACATTCATGGAGAGAATGAATCCTTAGAACTGTGCCACTAGTGAAAGGAAATCCTGTCTAGAGTATGTTTCTTTACAAAGCTGTGTCACACCATCCTTTGGGCCCTCTGCTGGAAAAGTAGAATCAAGTCTCAAATAATGCCTTTTAAATTGTATCCTCTAGTATTATAGATGTAGGACAGTACTGTATCATACCTCTGTGGATGTAAAATAGCTTGTACCTGCTTTATGATACGTAGTAGTGACCGTGCTTTATCAGAGCTGTTTTTAATGATGTTGCTCAGAATGTTTTCTTTCCAGATGATGATTGAGAAGCTAATTTAAAAAAAAAATGGTGCCAGGTACCACAAGAGTAACAGAACTGTGCTGTTTTCTCGGGTTTTGTTTTTTTACTGTTTTTTTTTTTTTAATGGAGTATGCTGGATGTCTCTACAGTTTTGTTCAGATGAGTGCAGAACCTGGAAAAGCTGTTGCTGCTGTTGATGCATAACACTTCTATTATTGGTCTTTTTATATAAATATAAATATATATATACAGATATATAATTTGAATTTTTTGAAACTTTACCTGTGCTGTCAACTTTGGAAAAAAGTATCCCCGTTTACTGTGTTGAGTTGGCACTGTACAGAAATTAACAGCCATATTGGTCTAGAAATGTTGAACTTAAGTTTTTTCCATTTGTACAGGGGTAACACACTGTATTAAATATGTAAGGTCTTATATACGTGGGTTTGATTACAAAAACTAATAAAGTATTCTCTAAATTAAAAAAAAAAAAAAAAGGACACATGCTTTAGTAATCCTGTAAGTCAAGAAGCCTATTGTAAACATTCTAAATCCATGCCGCTCTACCATTCCCCTTCCATTGAAGGGAAGCCAGCTGGCTGACTGTTCTGGTATGTTGAATGGAACAGGGCATAGTTATATTTTATAGTCACTGATTGGCTGACATTTAATATTTTTGCCTTAATATTTCTTTACAGTTTTAGCTTACAGAACCTTTCAGTGGTTGAGGCACTTTGGGCAACTTTCATAGAGTCATATGAAAACAAGAAGTAAGAACTGTGTGGTACCATGAAAGACAGTCTGGTTCCTGGTTGAACTAAGGCTAGAAATCCCGGTGACACTGAAGAGACAGTAGGCATTTCGCCTGACTCCTGGGAAACTAGGCAGATCACAAGCCCACAGCCCTCCATCAGTCACAGAAAGGTAATGCCTCAAGTTCCTCCACAGGTAGAGGACATGGCCTGTGGTCTCATAGACTCAAGACATTTCTCCATTTTAATGAGGTACCAAAGGCCTGGAGGCTTAGCCAATAACCTTTCCTTCCTAGATATTTCACCCTTCAAAAGGTACTTAATCGCAAGTCCACCCTAAGAAGTGGAGTATGCTTTTCACCATGCCGATAAATATCGTAAAACCATGGACTGCCTCATTTTATTGGGATTCACCATGGTGAGCCACAGAGAAGGCTTTAGACTACAGAGCCAGCATCTAATCTCCTGCAGAAGGCCTTCCTGCTCTCCCAACCACAGCAACCACCACAACCAAGCCAAACCAAGCACCCCCTCACCAAGCAAAGCCTCTCCTCAAAGGACTAGCTAGAGACCCCCTTCTTTCCCCTTCAGCCTGGGACTAGATCCAGTTCCATGGGCCCCAACTCTATTCTCAACTCTTCTGTGGCATTCAGGGGCACCTGGATGCCTAAGAGCATAAGAACCCGAAAGCCCCTGCCTTGTTGCAGGCCCAAGGAACCTTCCCAATACCTCAGGCAGCTCCAGTGGTCCTGTGCCTCAGACTGCATTTCATCATCCCCAGAGCAGTGTACCTTGACTTCCCATACAACCACTGGTCGATGGGGTAAGTGCAGTCATCTCCCACATCCCGCCTATTGCAGCCTTGCCCTGTGGCAGAGTGGACATGGGACCCACACAAAACTACACTGAGGAATTTTACACTATTTTTAGCTGACTAGTTTAAATCAGTCTCATCTGTTCAAAACTCTTTACTTTTAAACCTTGAGGAGACTCTATTCAGAACTTAAATTTAAAACTTAAATAAGAAAAAGACTGCTAAAGACAGGATTAAACAATGGAACCCTCCTTGCTTGACAAATTTACATTCAGTTCTCTTTACTCTGGTCACATCACTACCTAATATTCACATATGGCCCCACATGGGGATTTTCTGATCACTAGTCAGTCACATTTCTTGTTAATAGGTGAAGAGATCTGAGGCTCACTGCTCTTGAATATACTCTGTATAATACCTAAGGTGGCAGTCCTTTGACTAAGATCTGAGCTGAGGTCTTTCATCAGTAAATCCTTTCCATTGTGTCTCTCTGTAGCGGTTGGATGGTGCCTTTAAGTAACTTTATGTTTTGTATCGTTTTAAAGGGATTCTAAGTCTGTTCCAATATGATTTTTGCTCTGCACTGGCAGGATAGAATCCTGTGATAAATCACTAAAGTGTTTTGAGGACATTCCCCAAATGATGGGCATAATGTGTTGTAGATTTATGAGTTCATGTCTAATTTACTTTTAAGCTTAAGTTTTTGACATCATCATTGATAGTTTCTCTTTTAATGCTGCAGAATATAGAGAAGTTGTGGGCTGATTTATTTTGTGCATTGTATTTTAGACACTGTTTCTCACTGATGCTCACCTGAGATGAGCAAACACCATACAATTAGCTTTGGAAACCCAATCACCTCAAACAAGGTGATTTTTACCTACAAGTCTAGCTTTATAATTGATGACTTGTCAATACAGAACCATTGCTTCCTAATGAGTCAGCATAGTAAAGAGGACACATTGTAATTGCAAAAGTTGCTTGGAACAGGAAGAAAAACCTCATTTTTTGAACTATGCCTCATCATGTTATTTGTATCCTAATCCATTGCCCTCTTCCCTTTAGACAAAGTCTTATTTAAATAAACAGACAAGTCTTGTGGAGTGGGGAACCTCTCTATAGATAAGACCACAGAGACATCGATAAACTATTTCCTTTCTGGTGATCGTTATGGATTAGCAGAAATTTATGCTTTTATACCATGACACCTCATAGAGTATAATCCTATAAATGATTTGTAGTAATTTTCCACATACTACATGGTTTTTTTTACTATCAATGAGGTTCTAATGCTGGAGTTTTTTCCTATACTACTTTTAGGAGAGAATTTGTGATATATATGTTCAGAGTTTGAGTCTGAATTTTCAAAATTTTTTCTATTAAAGTGTTTTATTTTATTTTAATAATATGCATGTGTATGTAGTACCTGCTTGGTGGTGATGGTGGGTATGCACACATGTGAATGAAGGTGCTGGCATCCAGAGAGTGTGTCTGAGCTTTTGGAGCTGAGTCAGGTGGTTGTGAGCTGCTAGATGTTTTTGCTTTGGCCAAACTCTGATCCTCTGCAGGAGTATTATATTCTCTTCTCTACTGAAGCATCTCTTCAGTCCTGGAAAAAACCTTTTTGTTCATTTTCCTTGTTTGTTTTTTGTTTTTGTTTTTTTTTTCTTGGAAACAGGTTCTCACTATGTGTTAGTTTTCTGTCTAATCTCCACTCCCACAGTTACTTGGTAATGAAAGAACAAAAGGAAGAACCCCAAATTGGGACTCTCGCTCCAGTGTCGGGATGGCGGCATGCCCCAGGAAGGTCGAGAAGCCATTCATGGTGTAATAACAAGAGGCATCTTTTATTAACGAGATCTCAGGCCGACACCAAGGTCTCGGGCCGACATGCCACGCATCTCACGCAGGAGACAGAGGGCCGATGAACCACGAACCTCTAAAGGTGGGGGTTTATATAGGGAAAGCCATGGAATTTCGCGAGGTTACACAGGATTGGCTAATTCAAATGGTGTAGTTACTTTTGGCACGGAGTTACATCAGCAAAGCATACGTGCAACCTAGCTGCTCAGCAATGTGGGTAGGGATGATCCATCACACTCAGCAGGGGGATGACTCACATCTAGGGAGTGAAGGAAGGGGAGGGGGTGGCTCCAAATGATTATGACTAACTTTTTGAAATTTAACTCTTCAATAACAGCCAGTTATGCCTGGCACTATAAAAGGGGATGCTTGTCCCCTCCTCATTCTCTTACTCTCTTCCTTTCTTGCTTCTTGTTCTCGCCCTGCTTCCCCTCTTCCCCTTTGTCCCTTCTCTCCCCATTCTCCTTCCCCCGTCCCTCCTCATGCTCATGGCCTGTCTTTACTCCTCTCCTCTTCTACTCTTCTCTCATTAAACATTTCCACACGGAACCTTGTTGTCCCATTGTGGTTTGTCTGGACGCGAAATGAGATTTCTACCCCAACATTATGTAGTCCTGGCTGGACTGAAACACTCTTTGCTACCCAATCACATGTACAGTTAATGGCAATTTAATATATTTTCATGATAATATTTGAGTATGTGAAACAAGATTCTTGTTGGTTTCAGTGAAATATGAACGTGTACATATGAATATGCTCTCCATGTTTATGTCAGCTCAATCTAGGCTATAGTCATCATAAAGGAGGGAACCTCGATTGAGAAAATGCTTCCCCATAAGATCAGGTTGTAATCAAGCTTATAGGGTGTTATTTCAGTGATTTATACAGGAGGGCCCAGGCTCTTGTGGGTGTGGCCAACCCTGGCCTGGTGGTCCTGGGCTGTATAAGAAAGCAAGCTGAGGAAGCCAGTAAGCAGCACCACTGGTTGACCACTGTACCAGTTGCTGCTTCTAGGTTGCTACCATGTTTGGGTTCCTATTCCAAGTTCCTTCAGTGATGGATTACCAAGTGTAAGTGTAAGGCAAATACACTCTTTCCTCTGCAACTTGCTTCAGTGTTTCATCACAGTGATAATAACCCTAACTAGGGCAATGAGTATCAATGCAAGTGTCGAGAAATGTATCACTTGCCTTGTATTTGGTCTTTTAGTAGAAGTTGTCGGGGGTTTAATTTCCAGAAAACTTGATTTGTTTACTTCTAGTTTGTTCTTATTTCTTTTTTTTAAATTAATTTATTTATCTTTTTTTTCAAATTTTTTTTTTATTAACTTGAGTATTTCTTATATACATTTCGAGTGTTATTCCCTTTCCCGATTTCCGGGCAAACATCCCCCTCCCCCCTCCCCTTCCTTATGGGTGTTCCCCTCCCAACCCTCCCCCCATTGCCGCCCTCCCCCCATAGACTAGTTCACTGGGGGTTCACTCTTAGCAGGACCCAGGGCTTCCCCTTCCACTGGTGCTCTTACTAGGATATTCGTTGCTACCTATGGGGTCAGAGTCCAGGGTCAGTCCATGTATAGTCTTTAGGTAGTGGCTTAGTCTCTGGAAGCTCTGATTGCTTGGCATTGTTGTACTTTTGGGGTCTCAAGCCCCTTCAAGCTCTTCCAGTTCTTTCTCTGATTCCTTCAATAGGGGACCTATTCTCAGTTCAGTGGTTTGCTGCTGGCATTCGCCTCTGTATTTGCTGTATTCTGGCTGTGTCTCTCAGGAGCGATCTACATCCAGCTCCTGTCGGTCTGCACTTCTTTGCTTCATCCATCTTGTCTAATTGGGTGGCTGTATATGTATGGGCCACATGTGGGGCAGGCTCTGAATGGGTGTTCCTTCAGTCTCTGTTTTAATCTTTGCCTCTCCCTTCCCTGCCAAGGGTATTCTTTTTCCTCATTTAAAGAAGGAGTGAAGCATTCACATTTTGATCATCCGTCTTGAGTTTCGTTTGTTCTAGGGATCTAGGGTAATTCAAGCATTTGGGCTAATAGCCACTTATCAATGAGTGCATACCATGTATGTCTTTCTGTGATTGGGTTAGCTCACTCAGGATGATATTTTCCAGTTCCAACCATTTGCCTACGAATTTCATAAACTTGTTGTTTTTGATAGCTGAGTAATATTCCATTGTGTAGATGTACCACATTTTCTGTATCCATTCCTCTGTTGAAGGGCATCTGGGTTCTTTCCAGCTTCTGGCTATTATAAATGAGGCTGCGATGAACATAGTGGAGCACGTGTCTCTTTTATATGTTGAGGCATCTTTTGGGTATATGCCCAAGAGAGGTATAGCTGGATCCTCAGGCAGTTCAATGTCCAATTTTCTGAGGAACCTCCAGACTGATTTCCAGAATGGTTTTACCAGTCTGCAATCCCACCAACAATGGAGGAGTGTTCCTCTTTCTCCACATCCTCGCCAGCATCTGCTGTCACCTGAGTTTTTGATCTTAGCCAATCGCACTGGTGTGAGGTGAAATCTCAGGGTTGTTTTGATTTGCATTTCCCTTATGACTAAAGATGTTGAACATTTCTTTAGGTGTTTCTCAGCCATTCGGCATTCCTCAGCTGTGAATTCTTTGTTTAGCTCTGAACCCCATTTTTTAATAGGGTTATTTGTTTCCCTGCGGTCTAACTTCTCGAGTTCTTTGTATATTTTGGATATAAGGCCTCTATCTGTTGTAGGATTGGTAAAGATCTTTTCCCAATCCGTTGGTTGCCGTTTTGTCCTAAACACAGTGTCCTTTGCCTTACAGAAGCTTTGCAGTTTTATGAGATCCCATTTGTCGATTCTTGATCTTAAGAGCATAAGCCATTGGTGTTTTGTTCAGGAAATTTTTTCCAGTGCCCATGTGTTCCAGATGCTTCCCTAGTTTTTCTTCTATTAGTTTGAGTGTGTCTGGTTTGATGTGGAGGTCCTTGATCCACTTGGACTTAAGCTTTGTACAGGGTGATAAGCATGGATCGATCTGCATTCTTCTACATGTTGCCCTCCAGTTGAACCAGCACCATTTGCTGAAAATGCTATCTTTTTTCCATTGGATGGTTTTGGCTCCTTTGTCAAAAATCAAGTGACCATAGGTGTGTGGGTTCATTTCTGGGTCTTCAATTCTATTCCATTGGTCTATCTGTCTGTCTCTGTACCAATACCATGCAGTTTTTATCACTATTGCTCTGTAATACTGCTTGAGTTCAGGGATAGTGATTCCCCCTGAAGTCCTTTTATTGTTGAGGATAGCTTTAGCTATCCTAGGTTTTTTGTTATTCCAGATGAATTTGCAAATTGTTCTGTCTAACTCTTTGAAGAATTGGATTGGTATTTTGATGGGGATTGCATTGAATCTGTAGATTGCTTTTGGTAAAATGGCCATTTTTACTATATTAATCCTGCCAATCCATGAGCATGGGAGATCTTTCCATCTTCTGAGGTCTTCTTCAATTTCTTTCCTCAGTGTCTTGAAGTTCTTATTGTACAGATCTTTTACTTGCTTGGTTAAAGTCACACCGAGGTACTTTATATTATTTGGGTCTATTATGAAGGGTGTCGTTTCCCTAATTTCTTTCTCGGCTTGTTTCTCTTTTGTATAGAGGAAGGCAACTGATTTATTTGAGTTAATTTTATACCCAGCCACTTTGCTGAAGTTGTTTATCAGCTTTAGTAGTTCTCTGGTGGAACTTTTGGGATCACTTAAATATACTATCATGTCATCTGCAAATAGTGATATTTTGACCTCTTCTTTTCCGATCTCTATCCCTTTGATCTCCTTTTGTTGTCTGATTGCTCTGGCTAGAACTTCAAGAACTATATTGAATAAGTAGGGAGAGAGTGGGCAGCCTTGTCTAGTCCCTGATTTTAGTGGGATTGCTTCAAGTTTCTCTCCATTTAGTTTAATGTTAGCAACTGGTTTGCTGTATATGGCTTTTACTATGTTTAGGTATGGGCCTTGAATTCCTATTCTTTCCAGGACTTTTATCATGAAGGGGTGTTGAATTTTGTCAAATGCTTTCTCAGCATCTAATGAAATGATCATGTGGTTCTGTTCTTTCAGTTTGTTTATATAATGGATCACGTTGATGGTTTTCCGTATATTAAACCATCCCTGCATGCCTGGGATGAAGCCTACTTGATCATGGTGGATGATTGTTTTGATGTGCTCTTGAATTCGGTTTGCCAGAATTTTATTGAGTATTTTTGCGTCGATATTCATAAGGGAAATTGGTCTGAAGTTCTCTTTCTTTGTTGAGTCTTTGTGTGGTTTAGGTATAAGAGTAATTGTGGCTTCGTAGAAGGAATTCGGTAGGGCTCCATCTGTTTCAATTTTGTGGAATAGTTTGGATAATATTGGTATGAGGTCTTCTATGAAGGTTTGATAGAATTCTGCACTAAACCCGTCTGGACCTGGGCTCTTTTTGGTTGGGAGACCTTTAATGACTGCTTCTATTTCCTTAGGAGTTATGGGGTTGTTTAACTGGTTTATCTGTTCCTGATTTAACTTCGATACCTGGTATCTGTCTAGGAAATTGTCCATTTCCTGAAGATTTTCAAATTTTGTTGAATATAGGTTTTTATAGTAAGATCTGATGATTTTTTGAATTTCCTCCGAATCTGTAGTTATGTCTCCCTTTTCATTTCTGATTTTGTTAATTTGGACACACTCTCAGTGTCCTCTCGTTAGTCTGGCTAAGGGTTTATCTATCTTGTTGATTTTCTCAAAGAACCAACTTTTGGTTCTGTTGATTCTTTCTATGGTCCTTTTTGTTTCTACTTGGTTGATTTCAGCTCTGAGTTTGATTATTTCCTGCCTTCTACTCCTCCTGGGTGTATTTGCTTCTTTTTGCTCTAGAGCTTTTAGGTGTGCTGTCAAGCTGCTGACATATGCTCTTTCCTGTTTCTTTCTGCAGGCACTCAGCGCTATGAGTTTTCCTCTTAGCACAGCTTTCATTGTGTCCCATAAGTTTGAGTATGTTGTATCTTCATTTTCATTAAATTCTAAAAAGTTTTTAATTTCTTTCTTTATTTCTTCCTTGACCAGGTTATCATTGAGTAGAGCATTGTTCTATTTCCACGCATATGTGGGCATTCTTCCCTTATTGTTATTGAAGACCAGTTTTAGGCCGTGGTGGTCCGATAGCACGCATGGGATTATTTCTATCTTTCTGTACCTGTTGAGGCCCGTTTTTTGACCAATTATATGGTCAATTTTGGAGAAAGTACCATGAGGAGCTGAGAAGAAGGTATATCCTTTTGCTTTAGGATAGAATGTTCTATAAATATCCGTTAAGTCCATTTGGCTCATGACTTCTCTTAGTCTGTCTACATCACTGTTTAATTTCTGTTTCCATGATCTGTCCATTGATGAGAGTGGGGTGTTGAAATCTCCCACTATTATTGTGTGAGGTGCAATGTGTGTTTTGAGCTTTAGTAAGGTTTCTTTTACGTATGTAGGTGCCCTTGTATTTGGGGCATAGATATTTAGGATTGAGAGTTCATCTTGGTTGATTTTTCCTTTGATGAATATGAAGTGTCCTTCCTTATCTTTTTTGATGACTTTTAGTTGGAAATTGATTTTATTTGATATTAGAATGGCTACTCCAGCTTGCTTCTTCTGACCATTTGCTTGGAAAGTTGTTTTCCAGCCTTTCACTCTGAGGTAGTGTCTGTCTTTGTCTCTGAGGTGTGTTTCCTGTAGGCAGCAGAATGCAGGGTCCTCATTGCGTATCCAGTTTGTTAATCTATGTCTTTTTATTGGGGAGTTGAGGCCATTGATATTGAGAGATATTAAGGAATAGTGATTATTGCTTCCCGTTATATTCATATTTGGATGTGAGGTTATGTTTGTGTGCTTTCATTCTCTTTGTTTTGTTGCCAAGACGATTAGTTTCTTGCTTCTTCTAGGGTATAGCTTGCCTCCTTATGTTGGGCTTTACCATTTATTATCCTTTGTAGTGCTGGATTTGTAGAAAGATATTGTGTAAATTTGGTTTTGTCATGGAATATCTTGGTTTCTCCATCGATGTTAATTGAGAGTTTTGCTGGATACAGTAACCTGGGCTGGCATTTGTGTTCTCTTAGGGTCTGTATGACATCAGTCCAGGATCTTCTGGCCTTCATAGTTTCTGGTGAGAAGTCTGGTGTGATTCTGATAGGTCTCCCTTTATATGTTACTTGACCTTTTTCCCTTACTGCTTTTAATATTCTTTCTTTATTTTGTGCGTTTGGTGTTTTGACAATTATGTGACGGGAGGTGTTTCTTTTCTGGTCCAATCTATTTGGAGTTCTGTAGGCTTCTTGTATGCCTCTGGGTATCTCTTTTTTTACGTTAGGGAAGTTTTCTTCTATGATTTTGTTGAAGATATTTACTGGTCCTTTGAGCTGGGAGTCTTCACTCTCTTCTATACCTATTATCCTTAGGTTTGATCTTCTCATTGAGTCCTGGATTTCCTGTATGTTTTGGACCAGTAGCTTTTTCCGCTTTACATTATCTTTGACAGTTGAGTCAATGATTTCTATGGAATCTTCTGCTCCTGAGATTCTCTCTTCCATCTCTTGTATTCTGTTGGTGAAGCTTGTATCTACAGCTCCTTGTCTCTTCTTTTGGTTTTCTATATCCAGGGTTGTTTCCATGTGTTCTTTCTTGATTGCTTCTATTTCCATTTTTAATTCCTTCAACTGTTTGATTGTGTTTTCCTGGAATTCTTTCAGGGATTTTTGTGATTCCTCTCTGTAGGCTTTTACTTGTTTATTAATGTTTTCCTGCGCTTCCCTAAGTGTGTTCATGTCTTTCTTGAAGTCCTCCAGCATCATGATCAAATATGATTTTGAAACTAGATCTTGCTTTTCTGGTGTGTTTGGATATTCCATGTTTGTTTTGGTGGGAGAATTGGGCTCCGATGATGGCATGTAGTCTTGGTTTCTGTTGCTTGGGTTCCTGCGCTTGCCTCTCGCCATCAGATTATCTCTAGTGTTACTTTGTTCTGCTATTTCTGACAGTGGCTAGACTGTCCTATAAGCCTGTGTGTCAGGAGTGCTGTAGACCTGTTTTCCTCTCTTTCAGTCAGTTATGGGGACAGAGTGTTCTGCTTTCGGGAGTGTAGTTTTTCCTCTCTACAGGTCTTCAGCTGTTCCTGTGGGCCTGTGTCTTGAGTTCACCAGGCAGCTTTCTTGCAGCAGAAAATTTGGTCTTACCTGTGGTCCCGAGGCTCAGGTTCGCTCGTGGGGTGCTGCCCAGGGGCTCTCTGCAGCGGCAGCAACCAGGAAGACCTGTGCCGCCCCTTCCGGGAGCTTCAGTGCACCAGGGTTCCAGATGGTCTTTGGCTTTTTCCTCTGGCGTCCGAGATGTGTGTGCAGGGAGCAGTCTCTTCTTGTTTCCCAGGCTTGTCTGCCTCTCTGAAGGTTTAGCTTTCCCTCCCACGGGATTTGGGTGCAGAGAACTGTTTATCCGGTCTGTTTCCTTCAGGGTCCGGTGGTGTCTCTGGCAGGGGTCCTGCCGCTCCTGGGCCCTCCCCCACGGGAGCCCAGAGGCCTTATACAGTTTCCTCTTGGGCCAGGGATGTGGGCAGGGGTGAGCAGTGTTGGTGGTCTCTTCTGCTCTGCAGCCTCAGGAGTGCCCACCTGACCAGGCGGTTGGGTCTCTCTCTCACCGGGTCTGGGAGCAGAGAGCTGCTGCGGGCCGGGATCCGCGGGTGTGGGACTTCCCTAATTTATTTATCTTATGTATGTGAGTATACTGTCACTCTCTTCAGACACACCAGAAGAGGGCATCAGATCTCATTACAGATCTAATCTGAGCTACCATGTGGTTGCTGGGAATTGAACTCAGGACTCTGAAAGAGCAGTCAGGGCTCTTACCCACTGAGACTTCTCTCCAGCCTCAGTTTTTATTGGTAATATAGAGATCAGTATATTTGGAAGATTCAACTCCAGTTCTCATTCGTTTCGTGTGGTGTTTGTTAAAATTATGGCTGCTCTTCAGCCCCTCCTCTGGAGTTGACAGATTATTCTCAGAGAGGAAAGAATCCCATTGGGGAGAAGTAGCAGGTATTTGTAAATTTTGTTCTCTTCAGATATTTATTTCACTAATTTCCACTACTTAGTAAGTGACTTTGCCTTGGGACAATTTTTTATAGAAAACACAGTTTTCTATAAAACTGTGAGCAGTTTCTTGTGGGGCTTTCTTGGTTTTGCGTTTTTCCTTAATTATTGACACCAAACCCACAGCCTCTTCAATGACAGGCGAGTGCTGCACCCCTGATGCATACCCATATCTTTCTCAGTGTCAGACTTGATACCCTCCTTGTTACACCATCAATAATGATTTTCTCACTGGCTTTTCACACCAGAAATTTTAGTGAGCATACCGTGCTCTTAAATGAATAATCAAATGAATTGTTATTATTTTTTATTTCTCATTTATTTTTCTTTTATTTGTTCATTTTTTTTTATAAGAACTGAGAGTAGGGTTCTGTAGTTGAGGCTGGTCCTGAGTTCATTATATAGATAGGGCTGGCCTTGAACTTCTCATTCTCCTCATTGTACCTCCCAGACACTGCAATTAAAGGTGTAATACACCATACCTGGCTTTAAGTTTGAAGATATATTCTATTATTTGTAGAGAAATGGCAAGAGGACACTGTTCCCAGCTTGCCAGCTTGCAGGCAACCTAGGGTGTTTGTCATTCTAAGCAAACTGAGACCAAGGAAGCAGACTTTCTCAAGCAGAGAATCCTGGTGCTCTGCTAAGTAAGCTGCAAACCTGAGGAAGAGACCTTCCTGTTGCTTTTCCCATGAGAAAGTAACTTTGTTTATAGTTTAATAGACATCTTGATGGGAAGCATGGTGGTGAGCAGAAGCAGAGAGAGCAGACTGGATAAACAACATTCTTTACCTCTCAAAGCTTCCCTCCTGGGACATGCTTCTTCCAGCAAGGCCATACCTGTTATTCCCTTCCAAACAGCACCACCAGCTAGGTGTCTAAATATCAGAGTCTGTGAGGACATTCTCATGCATATGACTACATGTTGTTACATTTAATGACTGCCACATACACATTTGCAGAATGTTCAAATCATTTGCTGTTAAAAGTACGTGTATAGATTCAGAGTTTCTTTGAACCAGTCATTATGCAATAGGAATTTCTTTGGCTCTTAAGGGATGAAGACTAGCAAATAAGCCTCTTAAGGAGAATTTGTGAGATACATCTGGCAATTCTGTGCTTTTAATGGAACACACCATGGAACACCCTGGTACCCGTCTAGAGCAAATTTAAGAGCAAAGTCCAGGGACTAAGCCACTACCTAAAGACTATACATGGACTGACCCTGGACTCTGACCCCATAGGTAGCAATGAATATCCTAGTAAGAGCACCAGTGGAAGGGGAAGCCCTGGGTCCTGCTAAGCCTGAATCCCCAGTGAACTAGACTATGGGGGGAGGGCGGCAATGGGGGGAGGGTTGGGAGGGGAACACCCATCAGGAAGGGGAGGGGGGAGGGGGATGTTTGCCCGGAAACAGGGAAAGGGAATAACACTTGAAATGTATATAAGAAATACTCAAGTTAATAAAAAAAAAAAGCAAAGTCCACAGAATTAGTAATTTATTCTCAGGGCTTTTTACATAGGCCCCTAAAACATTTAAATTGTCTTTCTCACTCTAGGGACTTAGCTGAAAACGTCCGTGTGTCTTTAGCCATTTTTCATGTATAGAATATGTTGTTAATACAAATGTCAGAAAGAGAAACCAAATCAAAAGGCATTTCAAAAACTAGGAATCATGTGTGTGGAAAAAATATGTTTTAAGATTAAAGATTCTTACAAATCTTACCAAAGCTAATTTGACTTTGATACTGAAGGCTTCATATAATAGTCTTTGATATAATCTTAGAGAAGTACAGAAAGCAATGTAAATATTGCATTAATTTATGAAAGTTAATGCAGTGGTGACCTAACTTGTACCTGGAAAATTTAACTTTGTGCCTCTTTTGATCCAACAATGACTTATCTAGTTAGTCCCTAGGCTGGAAGCTTGAGACATGCCAGGATCTGGTAATCTTGGTGTTGTACAGTTAAGTGTTGCATTAAGAATGCCAGTGTTTTCTGTCCTCAGACCTTGTCTTCCCTTCTCTGCCCTCATGGCTCTGCTCTTGTCTGCCTGCTTCTACCCACTCTCCAGGCCCTCACCACCCCCCAATCCTTCTTACCCCTGATCTCTTGCATGTAATCATTTCTCAAGAGCACATCTTGGCATGGGTCTGCAGTAAGTAATACTCCCTAAATATATTTTGTTTCAACCTCATGTATTAAATTTGTTATCACACTAACAAGTCCCTTATGTAGATCTTTTAATGAAGTTCTTGGGGGTGCATTTTGCTTAGTAGACGTATTATATTATGTGTGTTTTCTTGAGTTGTTTGTATGACACAGTTTAAGACTCATTTTAGGTCAGATGATGAAGGAAATATTTTAATAGATTGTTTAACTAATTAATGGTAACGAGTAAGTTACAGTTGGATTTATTGATGTTTTATGCAAAGAGGATATTAAGTGTTATTCAGGAGCGCATAGATTCCCCATTGACCCCTCTTACAAGTAGAAAGTTGGAAAGTGTTTAAATATGAGACTAAAAGTGTAGGGAGGATGTTCTCTGGACAGACTGCACTGATAAAGCAACCTGAAAATAACACATTTTGATAAGGTTTACTGGGGATTATACTTTTGTCTTTTGTTAATTGGACATTTGAGTTTTCAAATTTCCCATTTCCCTTGATAAAATATCAATGAAGAGTACGTTATGGTATAAAACTCACTAATTTTTTTTCTCTCCATACAGAATCTCTGCCTACCATGAGGAGGTGTTGTTGGAGGACAGAATCTGAAAATCATGGCTGGGAAAAAGGCTGTGTTTTAATGAATAAAGATATTTACATATCCAGATAATTTTTGTTCACTTAAGTTTACAATATGGCTTCAGGTAGAATATATTTTCACTGCTCAAAAATTCTAACCTTTAATGTTAATTTTACTCTCAAAAATTTTGTTCAGAGGAAGTAGATATTCTTGCACAAAACAATTTAATATATTTTTGTTTATCTCAGCATTGCTAGTAATACTGAGAATTGGGAAAAACATATAAGTATCTAGTACAAAGTGTTATTAGTTAATCATCTGTAGGTAGCAAAACATTTTCTTTTTATGTTTCTAATTTTTGAAAAATACAAAGAATATAAAAAAATTTACTAATCAGTAAAAGTAAGTTGTTTGCAGTTTGGACAAAGTATATCACTAGTTGTCACCTATAGCTTCACTTTAAAGGCAAACTAATCTTTACTATATTAATCTTGCCAATCCATGAACTTGGGAGATCTTTCCATCTTCTGAGATCTTCTTCAATTTCTTTCTTCAGAAGCTTGAAGTTCTTATCATACAGGTCTTTCTCTTGCTTGATTAAAGTCACACTGAGGTATTTTATATTATTTGGGACTATTATGAAGTGTGTCATTTCCCTAATTTCTTTCTCTGCTTGTTTCTCTTTTGTGTAGAGGAAGGCCACTGATTTGTTTGAGTTAATTTTATACCCAGCCACTTTGCTGAAGGTGTTTATAAGGTTTAGTAGTTCTCTGGTGGAGCATTTGGGATCACTTAAGTATACAATCATATTGTCTGCAAATCATGATATTTTGACTTCTTCCTTTCCAATCTGTATCCCTTTGATCTCCTTTTGTTTTCTGATTGCTCTGGCTAGAACTTCAAGAACTATACTGAATAAGAGAGTGGGCATCCTTGTCCTCGATTTTAGTGGGATTGCTTCAAGTTGCTCTCCATTTAGTTTAATGCTTGCTACTGGTTTGCTGTATATGGCTTTTACTATCTTTAGGTATGGGTCTTGAATACCTGTTCTTTCCAGGAACTTTATCATGAAGGGGTGTTGTATTTTGTCAAAGTCTTTCTCAGCCTCTAATGAAATGATCATGTGGTTTTTATCTTTCAGTTTGTTTATACAGTGGATTACGTCGATGGTTTTCCGTGTGTTAAACCATCCCTGAATCGCTGTAATGAAGCCTACTTTATCATGATGGATGATTGTTTTGATATGCTCCTGGATTCGGGTTTGCAAGAATTTTATTGAGTATTTTTTGTTGATATTCATAAGGGAAATTGGTCTGAAGTTCTCTTTTTTTGTTGGGTCATTGTATGGTTTTGTTATAAGTGTAATTGTGGCTTCAGAAAAGGAATTCTGTAGTGCTCTACCTGTTTCAATTTCATGGAATAGTTTGGATAGTATTGGTATGAGGTCTTCTATGAAGGTCTGATAGAATTCTGCACTGAACCAATCTGGACCTGGGCTCTTTTCTGTTGGGAGACTTTTAATGACTGCTTCAGATTCAATGCAATCCCCAACAAAATTCCAAGACAATTCTTCATAGAGTTAGACAGAACAATTTGCAAACTCGTCTGGAATAACAAAAAAGCCCAGGGTAGCTAAAACTATCCTCAACAATAAAAAGACTTCCAGGGAAATCATTATCCCTGAACTCAAGCAGTATTAGAGAGCAATAGTGATAAAAAACTGTATGGTATTGGTATAGAGACAGACAGATAGACCAGTGGAATAGAATTGAAGACCCAGAAATGAACCCACACACCTATGCTCACATGAGTTTTGACAATGGAGCCAAGGAAAAAAGATAGCATTTTCAGCAAATGATGCTGGTTCAAAGGGAGGTAATCATGTAGAAGAATGTAGATCTATCCATTCTTATCACCCTGTACAAAGCTTAAGTCCAAGTGGATCAAGGACCTCCACATCAAACCAGATACACTCAAACTTACAGAAGAAGAAGTGGGGAAAAGCTTCGAACATGTGGGCACTTGAGAAAATTTCCTGAACAAAACACCAATAGCTTATGCTCTAAGATCAAGAATTGACAAATGGGATCTCATAAATCTTCAAACCTTCTGTAAGGTGAAGGACACAGTTGTAAGGGCAAAAGAGCAACCAACAGATTGGGAAAAGATCTTTACTAATTCTATGACCTAGAGAGGGCTTATATCCAAAATATACAAAGAACTGATGAAATTAGACTGCAGGGAGACAAATAACAGTATTAAAAAATAGGGCTCAGAGCTAAACAAAGAATCCACAGCTGAGAATGCTGAATGGCTGAGAAACACCTAAAGAAATGTTCAACATCTTTAGTCATAAGGGAAATGCAAATCAAAACAACCCTGAGATTCCACCTCACACCAGTGACTGGCTAAGATCAAAAACTCAGGTGACAGCAGATGTTGGTGAGGATGTGGAGAAGGAGGAACACTCCTCCATTGTTGGTGGGATTACAGACAGATACAACCATTCTGGAAATCATTCTGGAGGTTCCTCAGAAAATTGGACATTGAACTACCTTAGGACCCAGCTATACCTGTCTTGGGCAGATACCCTAACACATAACAAAGATACGTGCTCCACTCTGTTTAACGCAACCTCATTTATAGTAGCCAGAAGCTGGAATGAACCCAGATGCCCTTCAACAGAAAATGGATACAAAAAAATGTGGTACATCTACACAATGGAATACTACTGAGCTATGAAAAACAATGACTTTATGAAATTCATAGGCAAATGGATGGAAATGGAAAATATCATCCTGAGTGAGGTAAGCCAATCACAGAAAAACACATATTGATAACTGGATATTAACCCAAATGTTCGAATTACCCTAGATGCACAGAATACATGAATCCCAAGTAGTATGACCAAAATACGAATGCTTCACTCCTTCTTAAAAGGGGAACAAGATAACCCTTGGGAGGGAATAGGGAGGCAAAGTTTAGAATAGAGACTGAACGAACACCCATTCAGGGCCTGCCCCACATGTGGACCATACATATACAGCCACCAAATTAGATAAGATGGATGAGGCAAAGAAGTGCAGGCCGACAGGAAACGGATGTAGATCTCTGCTGAGAGACACACCCAGAATACAGCAAATACATAGGTGAATGCCAGCAGCAAACCACTGAACTGAGAATGGGACCCCCATCGAAAGAATCTTAGAAAAGACTTAAAAAGCTTGAAGGGGCTTGAGATCCCATATGAACAACAATGCCAACCAACCAGAACTTCCTGGGACTAAGTCAGTACCCAAAGAGTATACATGGACTGACCCTGTGCTCCAACTGCATAGGTAGCAATGAATAGTCTAGTAAGAGCACCAGTGGAAGGGGAAGCCCTTGGTCCTGCTAAGGCTGAATCCCCAGTGAATGTGATTGTTGGGGGGAGGGTCGTAATTGGGGAGGATGGGGAGGGGAACACCTATATAAAAGGTGAGTGGAAGGGGTTAGGGGGATTTTCTCCTGGAAACTGGGAAAGGGAATAACAATTGAAATGTAAATAAGAAATACTCAAGTTAATAAAGATGGAGAAAAAGAAGCAAACTAATCAAAACAGTATAAAAAACATGAAATTGTATTTGTAAGTGTGTTGGGATTTTAAAGTTATTTTTGTGACAGGGAGCTGTACCTGCTGTTTATTGGAATGTCTTTTCTTTGTTGTAGGATGAGCACCTGGCTGTCTTGTTCCAGAAGCTGGAGGAACCGTTTCTTCTGTTAAGCAGGAGGATGGAACACTGCAATATTTAGAGGAATTGCTATCTTTATTAATGGTTAGAGATGTTGAGTGCTTTTTACTGGTTTTGTGTCCAATTTTATCATGAACTTTTGAAGATTAAGAAAAAATTGTTTTAATCTTCAATTACTTATAGTCTGACTTATTTGCTTTCCTGTTGCTATAATGAAATACCATGACCAAGCCAGTTTATGGAAGAGGTTATTTTGGTTGGGCTTCCATGAGACCATCATGGCAGGGCGCTGAGAAATCACATGTTAAACCCCAAATATGAAGCAGAGAGAGTGAACAGGAATTGGGGCTAGTCAATATATAATAGCCTCAGAGCTAGTCCCTAGCAAGGTATACCCTGTAAAGTCACCACCAGGGTTCAGACATTTGATCCTATGAGAGATAGTCTCATTCAAACCACCACATTTCCCTCCCAGGCTCCAAAGGCCATTGTTAAAATACTAAGTATATTTAATCCTACTTCAGAAGTCCCCATGGTCTCCAACAGTCTCGATAAAACCCTGTGAATTTGAAAACTGAATTCATTTCAACATCCAATGGAAAAGATATATATTACTATTTCCTAAAAGGAGGAATCGGGGCATAGTCAGAAAACGCTGGACCAAGCAAGACTGATAAGGCAGCATGTAAACATCAAGTCCCCTAGGTCAGACTTCCCACCTCTGGGTCATGGCCCATTTACAGGGGCTCCCTAAGTCCATCTGTAAACATATATTTACATTATGATTCATGACAGTAGCAAAATTACTGTTGTGAAGTAGCAACAAAGATAATTTTATGGTTGGGGTTCACCACAACACAAGGAATTGTATTGAAGCGTCACAGCATTAGGAAGGTTGAGAACCAGGGCTCTAGCTTAATATCTGATATCAGAGGCTTAGACGGCGCCATCCCTCCATCTTTCTGCCTGTAAAATATATCTCTTCCAGGCTGGTTCTATCCCATGTAAGCAACTCTCCCTGGCAGAAATCACAGCTTTGGCGCTTCCAACATGTTGGAGTCTGAAGAAGTATCCCAGGCTTCACTTGATCTCTCAGGGTCTTCATGCAGGAACTCAGGATTAGGGTTGGCTCTGAGGTCCTTTGGCATGCATGCTTGTGATTTCCTAGAGAAAGATCTGTTTTTTCTTGCTTGAGAAAGGGTACATTCATAGCAGAGAACATTTTTGGATTTGTCAAAGAAGGTCAGAAAAGGGCCACAATTGTCAATCTAGAAAGGGTATCACCGAGTTACCCCTTTGTATTGGTTGCCTCTTCTACCAGCTCTACCTACTCTTCCTGGGTCTAGTCTCTGGAATGAATGAGTAGTTTGTCTTGTGGGTTGGTTGAGATATCTGGAAATTTTAATTTTTATATAGTTTTAGCTATGATCTCCCTGTCTAAAGACTTACCTGCTGTGATGATTTGAATAGGAATGACCACCATAGGCTCATATGCTTGAATGCTTGTCGTATAAGGAGTGGCACTATTAGGAGGTAGGGCCTTGTTGGAGTACGTGTGGCCATGTTGGAGGAAGTAGGTCACTGGGAAAGTGGGCTGTGAGGTCTTTATATTCAAGCTATGACCAGTGTCGAAACAGTCTCCTGCTCCTGTTTTCAGATGAAGATGTAGAACTCTCAGCTCCTTCTCCAGCACGATGCCTCCCTGAATGCTGCTGTGCTTCCTGCCATGGTGATAATGGACTAAACTTCTGAGAGTGTAAGCCTGCCCAATGTCCGTTTTCCTTATCAAAGTTGACTCAGTAACAGTGTCTCTTCACAGCAATAAAACTGTAAGACACCTACTCACCTACTTTTTTTTGCCCATTGAGATTGTTCCATCTGTTTCTGGCCCCAAATTTTTTATTTATTTAATTAATTTTATTTTCCTTTTTTTTATACCAAATAATTTCTTTCTGAGTTTTCATTTATTCAATCTAGATTTATTCATTTCTGATCATTTTAGCACTTGTCTTTCTTTATTGAGTATTACTACCCAAATTTTTCTTAACTTTGAGTCTTCTTGATAGTCATAGTTGTGTATGTTTGCCCCCAATTGACAGCAAATTGCTGTCAATATGTATGTCTGTGTCATTTTTTTAACCCGTGCAGTTGACTGATACATATTTGTCATTTGAGATCTCTTCATATATCACTGTGCTTGATTGTCTGGTTGTCTTCATACTGGTTTAGATGAATTCACCTTGTTTCTCTGGGTCCATGGCTAATTAATTAATTAATTAATTAATTAATCAATTAACATGAGTACACTGTAGCTGTCTTCAAACACATCAGGATAGGGCATCAGATCCCATTACAGATAGTTGTGAGCCACCATGTGGTTGTTGGGAATTGAACTCAGGACCTCTTATCCACTGAGCTATCTCTCCTGCCCAGGTCCATGCCTCTTAGGGTATGTGCAATATTAGCACGCTTTAGTCCTTACTATAGTTCCTTGTTATATAGACATATGGTAGAGCTACATTTTCATTACTGTATTAATTGTACTATTGTTGTCTCTGTGATGACTGAATCTATATTATTTATTCGTTGAGTTAAAGTTAAGTACTAATCAATCAAGATATTTGCTTAACGAGTGCAGATCATACTGTATATAATTACAAGTTTTGCTTGTAAAGTGTTACTTCAGAGTGGATCCTGGTACAGCTTTTAGAGTTAGCCTATAGAAAATGCGAAAATTTTCTTCAACATACCTTGGCAAATTTAATTTCTAAGACTTTGGTCATATATACTCTGAGAAGCTAAGAATGTTAAAAACAAAATCACTGCTTCTTATATTCACTACTTAAGAAACTCCTCAATTCTCTATAGCACCTTATGTGGGAAAAAACCTTAAGCAGGAAAAGAGTGCAGTGGTACTATTTTAATTCTTATGTTTGGTCTGAAGTTTCTCTTATCTTTGTTTCCTTCTGGTGTTTGATTTAGGACATTAAGGTCCTTTCAGATTCTTTCACTAGTAGGGAGGGGCTGACTGTACAAAGACCCTTGGCTTTTGTGTTTTGAGCCCTTTAGGTCTTTTGACTGTCCTGTATAGCCTTCAGCCTGTGTATTGATCTTACACAGCCTGCAGTGTAAGCAGTTGAGAGAGCTGGTCTTGCTACCTGTGTCCTGTGCCCTGTTTAGAAGTGGAGGGATGTTGGAAATCAAAGTGTGCATGGGAAGGTTGACTTGGGAGAGAGATGCCTAGATCAGCCCATTGTTATCTGTGAGAAAGCTTTGGAAAGATACCTGCTGTGTTTTCAGTTGCTAATTTTCAGTTGTGAAGGTCTCATCTCAGGCAATCTTGACTTCCTGTCCTTTTTTTTTCTCTCACACTCGGGGAACCCCAACTATGTTGTGGCATTGGCGCCACCTTGTGTCCCAGCTCAGGGCTGTTGTTCTACCTCTGGTTGCCTAGGTTTGCTTGGGGCTTGGGCAGGGAGCCTCTCAGTTAGCTCTCTGTACACCCTTTAGATTCATGCTTAATTTCCACCCTGAAGCAGCTTTAGAGTGAAGCCCTAGTTGTTAATAATGAGTGGATGGGGGTGGATTTCCGTATCGGGTTACTTCGGTTCTAAGCCAGACATGGGTTTGTCAATTTGTTACTAAAATTTCCAACCCTAATAGCCCATGTAAAAGACACACAATCTAAATATTTTAATTATAAGTTATATGCCTACATTGGGCATATCTAATACAATACTAACATATTTCCCAATTCTAAGACTCCTTATTATTTCTGGTTGCTCCCAGCCACATGATTCTGGTGCATAGTGGCTTCCTTCACTCCTCTTCCTTCATTCTTTTTCTCCTTCTACCTGCCACCCCCTCCAGAGCCTCCAGTCCCACCTTTCCTATTCAGTACCCCATCATAGGCTCTAACCTTTTATTGACCTATTAAAGTGGAGAGAAGGTTCACATAGCATCACCTAAGTACATGATGCTCTGCTTGTGGGGTGGGGGCAACCCCTCTTGAGGAACCAATGTGAACAATAATATACAAGCAGCATCAAGCCAAACCACTACAGTTTACTCGTAAGATCTCAGTTTTTAGTACAAAATCCAATGTTAGTTGTTTAAATGTGTTTCTTACTATATTTCTTACACAGCTGTTTTCCAAATGTGGGTTTGTCTGGTGTTCTATACCAGCATAGAGTATTCATAGTTAACAGTGTATTTTCTTGCCACCAATACATGAATTTTTGTTGGATATGCTAAAGAGTCATAATGGTTTTACACAGGAAAGCTAATTGTCAGAATTTTGTTTTGTTTTACAGTCAGGGTTTTCTGTATAGCCCTGGCTGTCCTGGAACTCACCTTGTAGACCAGGCTGCGTTCAGACTTACAGAGATGTGCCTGCCCTCTGTCTCTGAATGATAGGGTTTAAGTCCTGTGCCCAGCTTGATATTTTTCTTTGTCATTCTCTTTCTCCCTCTCTCTTTTTTTTTATTTTGCCCCTGTCAATGGATTTTATTTGGTCACAGGGTCACAGGCCAGGTATGGCCCCAGCCTTATTTGACCTTCTTCTTTGGGGCTCAGGTTGTTGGAGTGGCCGAACTTTTTGTAGCAGTTGACTACACTATGTGCAGGCATGAGTAGCACTTGTGGCAGATCATCTTGTCACAATTGTAATTCTGGACAAGGTGACAAAGGGATGACTCGATGATGCCACTGTGCAGACACAGCACCAGGTGCAAGGTGGACTCTTTCTAGATGTTGTAGTTGGACAGGGTGTGGCCATCCTCCAAATATTTGCCAGCAAATATCAGCTCTGCTGGTCGGTGGGATGTCTTCCCTGTCTTGGATCATTATTGATGGTATCACTGGGCTCAATCTCAAGAGTAATAGTCTTGCCCATTAGGGTTTTCATGAAGATCTGCATGTTGGTATCTGCTACTTGGCCACCTTGTTGAAGAGAAAGAGTGGTTTGGGGTTTTTGGGATTTTTGTTTGTTTGTTTTGTTTTTTCTTTTTAATACTTAGATCATTTTGTTGACTTCTCGGTGTTTGTTGAGGTCTGGTATAATTTGCATTTTAAATATATTTACCTGGATCTTCACTGCTTGCTCTCTCCTTTATCTTACCAGGCAGGTGTCCTTTTTTTTTGGGACTGAATAGACTTTTTTTTAAATGGTTTCTAGTCTGTGTTCTTTCACTGCCCTTTTATGAGTCAGTTTTTCACAGAATTGGCTGTCACAGTGCAGGAAAGATTCGGCCAGAGCTTGAAACAAGGAGAAATGGGTGGCAGTTTTAGGACCTGTACTATCATATTTTGGAACACCAGGGGGATTATTAGAAGTAATATTATTATAAAGTAATGTTAATCTAATAGTTGGGTTATAATAATCCTTATTAACAATCTCTGGTTATTCTAAGTCAGTAATTTTCCTTATGAGATAATATTTACTTTCATCTCCATAAATATAATAGTCATGCGGCAGAACTAGTAACAGCTAATGATGAAAGAACAATTCCCTGTGTATATAGACTTTGGTTTTTTTTGTTTTTTTTTGTTTTTTGTGAACTACTTTTTGAAATATGTTGAATTATAACAGCAGTATTGTTGGTATCAGGAATTGCCTTGAGCAGCGACACCATTTGGTAACTGTTGACATGGCAACAGCCCTACTTCCCAGTATTCCTTTGGTCCAAATCCCAACTCCTTGTGGGAATAGTTATGTCATATACCAAATGAAAGGCAGACTTCTTCTGCCCTCATGCTCTCTCTTCTCTTCATTCTTTTCTCTTCTTTCTCTTGCCCCTTTCCCTTGACTTGTTCTCCCATTAAATCTCACCAAGTGGAACTGTGTTAGTTTTGTGTGCTCTATTTGGATGGGTGTGGTGGGTATTTTATTACAACGAGATTTTAATAACAACAAGTATGATAATTTAAGAGCTTGGAAATCAGACTGACTGGAAATAAATTCCAATTTGGGCACGTACCAGGTGTTGAACTTATATTACTAATATACAAGTTGTGGGTGATAGTAATTTTTCCCTATAGTGTTGTGAGAATTAATCTAACTCCTTGTGAACTTCTTGTGTTTTATTACTTATCAACAACATTGGGTAGTAGTAGCCATTGTAATTGTTTCATTAAATAAAATTTGTAGAGTTGTGCAGAATGGAGTTTATCAAAGCTAAATAGGTGAAACTACACATAACTAAATTGTATAATGAGATTTATCTTATAAAATTATAATCTTAAAGGAAGAAGGTTAGAATGTAGAATAGGAAATAATGCTATGCTATTGTTAGAAGTGATTTAACATTCTATCAGAAAACTGAAGAAATGAAAATTCATCTATTAAGGTGGAGTACAGTCCATAATATGTTCTATATTATGTTAACATTATTCTTAAATGTGATTTTTTTAAAATTGACTAACTATGTTTTTAATGAGAAGAATTAGTTTGGGTTTGAATGCTCTTTTTTTCCGTTTAGGCAATATGTCAGTATTGAGGGCACCCAGACATCAGAGCTCTGGAATGCATGTTGATACTGTTTTCTTCTTTGTCTCTTGGGTGTAAGAAGTTTAACAGATCTTAAAGATCTGTATTCTTGTTTGTTTAAAAAAATTGACACATGAGAGAGAGAGAGAGAGAGAGAGAGAGAGAGAGAGAGTGAGTGTCTGTGTGTCTGTGTGTCTGTGTGTGTATCTGAAATGATAACAATATATTCTTTGGAAAGTATTTTGTTCTTTCTCAATTAAATTTATTCATTTGTTCAAATTGGCTACCCTTTATTATCACAGGTATAGGAAAATTAGAATAGTACTGCTTTAGTGTACGTTGAAATATACAGAGAAGAGTATCTTAAATTGAGGACTCCGTTATCTCACATAGATGAGAGTTTCTGGATATTTTCTATATCTTTTTATTGCACATTAAGGGGAATTTGCTGCTATACTGTGTCTTCAGACTTTCTCTTCTGTTCAAATAACTCCTCCCTTAATGTAGGTAAACATACTAACTACTGGGTTTTGGATAATTCTGTATCATTAAGTTGAGTCAACTGGGCAGTCTGTTTTGCAAATGAAATTTCAGGTTTATGTGCGTACTACTTACTAGTATTAGAAGCATTTATTTAGCATTTTTCTTTAGTTCTTTCTGGACAAGATAGCTACATTTGCAGGTTCATTTGAAAGTCAGTTTTTCTCTTATGTGAAAATACTAGAAAATTCTAGATTCCCAACAAGGCTTTATTTTGTTCTGGATAGTTTTGACTCAGCTCTGAAAGGGATTTTTTTGAATGTAAAGGAATTGATTTTAGGCTAGGGACACTTACCTTCTCGTCTATTGTTCTTTTGTCTGGCTTATGTAGTGAGGCAGGAGAGCTTGTGTGTTATATGTTTCTTTGTTCTGAGCAACCTGCTCTCAAAATCTATTTATACCTACTTATACCAGAATTACAAAAGTCTGATTGTAGTTTTTTGTCTCATTTTCTTCTCCTACAATCTGAACCTGATATCCGAGTTGCCTGTTTTTCATTGTAAGAAATCAAAGGCCACAGAAAACTGACTCTGCTGCTGTTAGATTGAGTCAGTTCATCAAAGCCATGTTTGGTGGAGCAAGCTTTTAATCCTAGCAGGTGAACTTCTATGAGTTCCCGGCCAGGCTGGTGTACATAGAACACCTTTTCATCCTGATGCTAACACCCAGCTGGAGTGGCATTATTACCAGAATAAACTGAAAGGAAAAGCCGGTGCACATAAGTTCTTTAAAGCAATAGTCCTCCCATGGATGGTCTCTGAATGTTGGTGTTGGTGTTGGTGCATTAGAAGTAAAAGTAGAATTGGAATAATTAGCTCTTTGAGGCTTTAAGAATGCTAGTGACTGTAGAGAGAGTATCTTGTGTATTCGTATGGATATATCACCTTTCAATTAAAAAAAATTATGGCCTATAGGAAAGGGTAGAATAGAAGGTGGGACATCCAGGAGGCAGAAAGAATTCTGGGATAGAGCCAGGTCGGAGAGATTTGCCCTGGAAAATGTGATCAGACAGACTCGTGGTTCCTGAGCACAGGTAATGAGCCACATGGCGGAATGTAGATTTGAGTAAGTGGGTTAGAATTTGTCAGAGAAGAGTCTAGCTCTATGGCCAAGGTATTTGTTAATATATTTTGAGTCTCTGTCTTATTTCTGGGAGCATGGGGCTTGGAGGAAGAACCGGGTCCAAACTTCTACAAGTGACAACATGAATCGAAACAAAATCTAAATCTGAGCAATGACCAGTGTATAGTTTTGGTTACTGGAACTGGAGGATGATGTTCACCTGGAACTCAGTCCCAATTTAGGTTGGGAGTGAAAGCATGATTTTTTCATATTAACTAGATGAGCTATTAGCGATGTGGCTTATGTCACCATGCAGACACTAAAGTTTAGGTTCTTCAGTATTTTTTAGAACTTAAAAGCAGACACCATGGTACCTAATCTTGGCTTTCAGGAGATGACACCAAGAGAACAGAACTTTCAAGGGAAGGCTACAGAGCAGGGAACCCCGGCTCAAGGAAAGACACAACCACTATGGTAACCAGAGTCTAAATGCCTCATTTGACTGAGCTGGTTTTTTAGAAAAAATATTTCCATAACTCTGTTGGAAAATTAGTCTCTTTACAATCACAAGATCTTCATTTGTTTTACTACCCTGCATTACAGTTCCAAAGAAATTGGCAAGTCTTTCCCATTGGTTTCCTTGTAGAATAAATTATAAAACCACAAATATTAAAAAAAATCATTGTTTTAGAAACACGTTAACGAGAAGAAAGACATATAGCAGAGTAGAAAAGATCTAGATTTTGGTTTTATCCCAGTTACTTCTGTTTCCTGTTTTGTCAGATTTAAAAAAAAAACAATGGTTATTTTAGAAACGACCCTGTTGAGGAAAAACAGAATCTGGCCATCTGGATTTCTTTTCTGGAATTAGTCTTTCTTGGTTGCCATCATCTGCTTACACGGTCCACCAGGAAGGGTGATTGTAGACACATATTTATAATTTATATGTGTATCAGTTTTTCAAGTTTTCTAGGGCTCTTATTAGCTGTTAAATGTTATCAGAAAATTTTGAGATTAGTGATTTGTGTCAGTAGATCTTGGGATAACTTCCTGAGCTAGTTGAGTCTTTGTTTCATTGCTTGTGGTCAGTTTCTTCAGCATACTTGTGTACCATGTTGCTTTTTCTTTCTGAATTTCCTACTTTGTATTATTAAACAGATAGAAATTTAAGTTCTAGAAAGCCAGGGATGTGTAACTGAAGGAAGTACACAGTACGTGTCCCATGCTGAACACTAAGAAAATACTTAGTGAACATCTGTCAAAATGAGGGAAAAAAAAAACTGTTGTGCATGTTTGTTGGTGTTTCTAAGTTCCTTTGTTGCTCAGTCTGGTGGGTAGACTCCAAGTCAGCTGCTTGTTTTAGTAGTCTGCATCTAGATTTTGACCTGTGTAGGTGCTTGTTCTTTGAAAATAGCAGGAAACTAATCTTCTTTTGTCTTGCTTTCCATCACTGGCTGGCCAAGCATGGTTTTGTAGCAGAATATTTTCCTTGCTTACTTAATTAGCTGCATCTTATTAACCACTGGATTTTTAAAATATTTAACATCCTTTTATAATTCATATCTTTTTCATTTCTTTTGGATGGGCCACCGGAAGTCAAATATTAGAGGAAATGTTTAAGTTCCACGAAATGAAATATTCCTTTCCTTTAAAAAAGTGGTCATAATACTTTGATACTATATTCTTGTTTTAACTTCATGACATTCATTTTTGTATCTTAAGGTCTTTGACCCATTTGGAGCCTGTAAAAGTATTTGATAGATATAAAATGACTAGATTGTCTTTTACTAAATTTACAGCCAAACCTGTGCCTAAAACTCCTTTTCCAATGCCTTTCTTCTACTTTTTTCCAATATCACATTCTCTGAGTCATTATTAGACATCACACAAAAATTAAATGTACAAAGAGTCATTTTAGAAGTTAGTATCTTTGACTTCTACACATTAGCTCTATAAAAATCAGGTCTAATATTGACTTGTATTGTTAGATGAAGCATCTTTCGTGTTTTTTGGAAACTGATTTCTTGTTCCTTATACTAAGAAATTAGGTCAATGTAACCAGAGCATTTGATCCATCTATGACTTCCTTTGTGTGCTGTTTCCTGAATCATCTCTTTGATGATTCCGTTTAGACCTATTTAATCTCTGCACATGTTTGGGGCCTTTTACAAACCCTGGATTCCCAGGATGCAGATGTTTTCTACCCTGTTAGCAACTTTACTTTTCATTCTACAAGAGCAACAATTTAAATTCTATTAGTCACATTCTGACTCTCAGTGATTACTCTTTCACAATTTTGTGTCTTGGTCTCTGATTTCTCCAACTATTCCTCCACATCCTTTCTCCATGTGCCTGTCTAGTTTGCCCTCCACTGAGGACCGTGTATCCTTGCATTTCCATGAATCTCACATAGAGGAGCTCACTCTGCTTGTGGAGAGACCCATGCACTCTGCTGCGCTGTGGAACAGGTCAGCTAGCCCAGTGAAGAGGAACACTATGGTGTTGCCTCTCAGGCCAGGGCAGTGGGGGTGCATGGCCAACACTCAGTGGTCAAAGATGAACTTTGCATAATTTCCAAGTGAGACTCTTATTTTAAAAGTCCTTAAAATATAAAGGTAATGCAACTTCCTTTTAAAGCTTAATTCATGGTTGTAACTTTGGAATATAATATATCATGGATATTGTCTTTGTTTAGTGGCATTTTCTGTTGGATTGTTATTGATGACACTTAAATTCTTGCAGATTAAATAGTGGACTGTTGTGAAAACACTGGATAATCTGCGCAGTTTGTCTTGAGTTTGTAAGAATGTGACATGTACTTACATTTTACCAGAAGCCATAGCTATGGGTGCTAGGATCTGAAAATATCTGTATGGGCTGTGTATTAGGTAAAGATGTTGATGGTTATTGGTCAGATAAGGAAAAGTTATTGGTGTGTTTGTATTTAAGTGCTCCCTACATACTGGCTCCCAAGATCTGGAAGCCATGAGGGGCAGATCCTCAAGTACCCCAAGTGATGATTTGTAAACTTTGCTTCTTAGTTTAACTCATCAAAAATGGATAGAGTCTGTGATTAGGCAATAGAAGAAGAAAGGTGGGACTTGAGGATGGAGTGAAGGGTTTCAAGAGAGAGGAGAAGGGGGAACAAGAGAAGAGACCAAGGGAGGAGGAAGCCACCATGTGAGGAGATGGACCCTGAGCATATGGCCTGGAAAAACAGCAAGTAACAAGGGACATTATGGCATGGAAATAGGTTAGTATAGCTCTAAACCTGCCCTATTAGGCTTATGACCTGTAAATAAAGTACCTGGATTGTGTGTCTTTTATTTGGACTAGTTAGAGTAAATTCCTTTTATAATTGGTGCCCTTGAGTCTGAGATTAAGTCTCATGCTCTACTGAAATGAAGTTAGATATTATACTGTGTATTTCTGGTGGTGCAATAACTTTGCAGTTTTTCATAGAGTATTGAGGTGTTTCAATATGTGTGAAAAAGAGGCAGTGAGTAGTTTTTTTAACTATGTGCTACTGCAGTGTACACAGAATAGCTTTGTTTGGAATTAGCTAAAGTGATAGGTTTGGGTCTTGCTTTACTAATAGTGTTGTTTGTAGCAGAAAAGGTTCTATAACAGCACACATCATGCTTAACCTAATAATATTATCCAGAAACAATGACAATTTCTTTAATATACTTATCCATTATTAATGGACTTCTTTATGGTTCAGGTGCCGGGCACATTTATACATCTGGGTGAGATTGCAAATTTGGTTTGGATATTACAAATGCTGATAAGCTGTTTTTCTATCGATACTGGAATAATGTTCTGTAAAGCAGTTACTACTGACAAAAATTGACCTCAGATTTTTTAGTTGAAGGTGCACTTGTTTCATGACAAATAGAAAATAATGCTGTTAGACTGTTTTTACCTGTGTGTAGAAAAACTTTAATGTTTAAGATAAAGTGTCATTAGAGTATATAAAAATATTTACATATCGTGCATATATTTGTGTGTGTGTGTGTGTGTGTGTGTGTGTGTGTGTGTGTGTGCACGCATTTATGGATGGATGTAGTGTATAGATGAGATCATCTAGTTACACTGACTTAGTATCTGGATATGGGAAACAGGGAACCAAACTTTTTAAAAATGATTAGTAAGTTTTTGTTTAATCAAATGGCTGGCAGAAACTTGAAATTTCTTTAACATATTAGTTTTAAGTTCTATAGAAAGTTCTTTTAGGAAAGAAAAAATAACCATTCCAAGAAAGTTCTTTTTGTTTTTCCAATTATAGTGAGCTGCATTGTTCTCCTAAGCAAGGAGGTGGACTTCATCCTCCTTACCACTTTCATCCTTCCCTACCCCAGGGACTGTGTTACAATGTAACAGGATGGTTTCCATTTATTAAAACATGATACCGTGAGTTCATTGTGACGTGCTTTTGTCTGAACAGTGCTGAAGAAAAAAAAAAACAATTTTACTAGTTTTTGTACTAAGTATAGAAATAATGGCCATTCATGCAGGTGTTTGGAACCTAAATATTTGCACCTGAAAATAATAGAAACCATATTTCCTTAATAAAATTTAAGGAAAATCTGTTTTAACATACTGATTAAATCTTATTTTATTGCAGACTTAATATCAGATTCATCAGTGAGTAAGAATCCCGATTCTACGCAAAGAAATTGATTCTGTTTTGCTCAAGAGATGAAATTGCTTCTTGTGGCCATGAAGGCAGGTATGGAGAAGCTAAGTGAGTTCTATTTTTTTTTTTTTTTTTTTTTTATTAACTTGAGTATTTCTTATATACATTTCGAGTGTTATTCCCTTTCCCGGTTTCCGGGCAAACATCCCCCTCCCCCCTCCCCTTCCTTATGGGTGTTCCCCTCCCAACCCTCCCCCCATTGCCGCCCTCCCCCCATAGACTAGTTCACTGGGGGTTCACTCTTAGCAGGACCCAGGGCTTCCCCTTCCACTGGTGCTCTTACTAGGATATTCATTGCTACCTATGGGGTCAGAGTCCAGGGTCAGTCCATGTATAGTCTTTAGGTAGTGGCTTAGTCCCTGGAAGCTCTGGTTGCTTGGCATTGTTGTACGTTTGGGGTCTCGAGCCCCTTCAAGCTCTTCCAGTTCTTTCTCTGATTCCTTCAATAGGGGACCTATTCTCAGTTCAGTGGTTTGCTGCTGGCATTCGCCTCTATATTTGCTGTATTCTGGCTGTGTCTCTCAGGAGCGATCTACATCCGGCTCCTGTCGGTCTGCACTTCTTTGCTTCATCCATCTTGTCTAATTGGGTGGCTGTATATGTATGGGCCACATGTGGGGCAGGCTCTGAATGGGTGTTCCTTCAGTCTCTGTTTTAATCTTTGCCTCTCCCTTCCCTGCCAAGGGTATTCTTTTTCCTCATTTAAAGAAGGAGTGAAGCATTCACATTTTGATCATCCGTCTTGAGTTTCGTTTGTTCTAGGGATCTAGGGTAATTCAAGCATTTGGGCTAATAGCCACTTATCAATGAGTGCATACCATGTATGTCTTTCTGTGATTGGGTTAGCTCACTCAGGATGATATTTTCCAGTTCCAACCATTTGCCTATGAATTTCATAAACTTATTGTTTTTGATAGCTGAGTAATATTCCATTGTGTAGATGTACCACATTTTCTGTATCCATTCCTCTGTTGAAGGGCATCTGGGTTCTTTCCAGCTTCTGGCTATTATAAATAAGGCTGCGATGAACATAGTGGAGCACGTGTCTCTTTTATATGTTGAGGCATCTTTTGGGTATATGCCCAAGAGAGGTATAGCTGGATCCTCAGGCAGTTCAATGTCCAATTTTCTGAGGAACCTCCAGACTGATTTCCAGAATGGTTTTAACAGTCTGCAATCCCACCAACAATGGAGGAGTGTTCCTCTTTCTCCACATCCTCGCCAGCATCTGCTGTCACCTGAGTTTTTGATCTTAGCCAATCGCACTGGTGTGAGGTGAAATCTCAGGGTTGTTTTGATTTGCATTTCCCTTATGACTAAAGATGTTGAACATTTCTTTAGGTGTTTCTCAGCCATTCGGCATTCCTCAGCTGTGAATTCTTTGTTTAGCTCTGAACCCCATTTTTTAATAGGGTCATTTGTTTCCCTGCGGTCTAACTTCTCGAGTTCTTTGTATATTTTGGATATAAGGCCTCTATCTGTTGTAGGATTGGTAAAGATCTTTTCCCAATCCGTTGGTTGCCGTTTTGTCCTAACCACAGTGTCCTTTGCCTTACAGAAGCTTTGCAGTTTTATGAGATCCCATTTGTCGATTCTTGATCTTAGAGCATAAGCCATTGGTGTTTTGTTCAGGAAATTTTTTCCAGTGCCCATGTGTTCCAGATGCTTCCCTAGTTTTTCTTCTATTAGTTTGAGTGTGTCTGGTTTGATGTGGAGGTCCTTGATCCACTTGGACTTAAGCTTTGTACAGGGTGATAAGCATGGATCGATCTGCATTCTTCTACATGTTGCCCTCCAGTTGAACCAGCACCATTTGCTGAAAATGCTATCTTTTTTCCATTGGATGGTTTTGGCTCCTTTGTCAAAAATCAAGTGACCATAGGTGTGTGGGTTCATTTCTGGGTCTTCAATTCTATTCCATTGGTCTATCTGTCTGTCTCTGTACCAATACCATGCAGTTTTTATCACTATTGCTCTGTAATACTGCTTGAGTTCAGGGATAGTGATTCCCCCTGAAGTCCTTTTATTGTTGAGGATAGCTTTAGCTATCTTAAAAGACTCACAGATCTAACCACTTATATAAAATCAGTCATATCTACTTTAAATCCTCAGAATGAGTATCTACTCCAGAGCAATTTTTAATAAATCTCATCAGGAAGCTGAGGGCAAAAATGTGTATAAGAAATCAATTGTTAGTGCCTAGATGTTGGCCAGTGAGTGAATTTTCCCATAATTCTTAGATTAGGAGGAACATGCTGGCAGTGAACAGAGCAGAAATCCATAACAGCATAACAGCATCAAGTCCTCAGGACACATAGCTCTCGGGACACATAGTCCTTGGAGCTGTCACACTGAGTCGCACCCACACGACTGTGGTAATGGGGGGGGGGGTGCATACTAGATCCTATCTCCATTTTAAACTTGATACTTAAATGGTTTATTTTATTTACATGAAAAATGCATGAAGCTTGGGATTTGCTTCTCAATAACTTGAGAGGTTTCTTAGTTCTTTGTAGTTCTCTGTGGTGATGTGAATGTTAGGAAAATCCCAGAAGACACTGAGTACTAACAGAGTATTATTTATTCTTCTGCTCTTAGCAAGAGGGCAAGAAACACGTGTAGCTGTTTCTTAAGCAGGAATATGTTCAGTGAATTTCTTTAGTGTTTTACAGTTTTCGTGGCACACATTCCTTTATCATATTTAGTTCAAGTATTTTGTTGTTGTTTTGTTTTGTTTTAGTTTCTTGAGAATAGTATTGTCTCCTTGCTTTCTGTGTTTGTCTTTTGTATATAAAAATGATACTGATTCCTGTGCTTTAACTTTGTGTTTTTCAACTTTTATCAATATTTATCAGCTCTAGGAGTTTTTTTTTAAGATTTAGTTTTTATGTATAGAATCTTAAAACCTGAAAATAAACATATATTGATTTCTTCCCTTCTCATTTGTATTTGTTTCATTACCTTGACTTGTTTAATTGCTTGACCTAACACTATAAGAAGTTTGTTGAGAAGTGAGAAGAGTGAACATCCTTGTCTTGGTCCTGATTCCAACACAAATACTTTGACTTCTTCTCTCTCATGAATGACTTTTGCTGTATCAAGTTGAGATAAATCCCTTGTATCTCTATTCTCTGCAAGACTTTCATCTCAAATTGAGGCTGTATTTTATCAAAGGTCTTTTATGTTTGCAATAGGGTGGTACTTGTACTTATATGGTAGATTATGTTAATTCTCATGTATTGACTCTTTCCTCCATCTCTGGGATGAAGTTGCCTTAAGCCTAATGGGAAATCTGTTTGTGTTAATGCATTTGGTTTACACATATTTTATTAATGCCTTGTGCATGTATGGTCATCAGAGATGTTGGTGTATGACTTTCTTTTTTGGTTGTTTGGTTTCAGCATCAGGATTAGACTCCCAGTAAATGTTTTCTAACTGTTTTTGGAATATCTTACCTTTCAAGCTTTGAGAATGTGGTAGCCACCATTTTCATTCTTTTCTTCCCCTACCTTTATATCAGCTCAAATAGGATTCAGGAAGTAATATTGACTTATTGTCAATACAGATTACTATACTGTGCACACTCAAAAGGTATACTTCTTGGTTCTGAACCATGAATGATCTTGGTTCCATTACTATAGGGCAGCTGATAAAAGCTGAGGTAAGGTTATTGGGCAGTATCAGTAGAGAGGCTGTAATTGGCAATTGTGAATTAGTTTAAGGGGTATACTGCATAGCTAGCAGTCTTTAAAGTGACCAGGTTGGGTGCCATAAGGAGTTGGTACACCAAGGTCAGGGTCTGAATCAAAATGCTAAATGACAAGTTAGTACCATTTGTGAGGGGGGATGTCAAGGACGTAAGGACCCTGGAGGACTGTTTGATTATTTCTCCTATTTTGCCGATATGTAGATTTTGAGAAATTGGACAAAATTTCTCTAGATGTGGATAGTACTCACTGGAGACCCTGCTTGGTTTTTACATTAGAGTTTACCAACAACTCCTGTTTTCTACCTGGGATTCCATGAGTCTTGTACATAGAAGAACAGGGTCTTGCATTGCTGACAGAAGTGATTGGTCCTTGATCCTAACATATGTATCTGGAACGACCAATGTGGGCAGCCCCCATATTTGTCTGGCCATTTTTTGCAATCATCTTTTGTCTGGTCAAAGAGGAAGCAGACAAAGAGAACATAATATGTAGAAGGAATGACAGATATAGGGATGACAGTAATTTGGATTGGCTCCCAGCATGGAGCTGTTTCCTGATCTTATTGGGAAAGTCTGTTTGTTATCAGTGGGGATTCCTTGAACTTCAAATCTCTAGATGTAAGTGATACTATGGATGGAAACGATCAGATGAGAAGCCCAGGTCTAATCCAGTGGAGTGGAGCACAGATGCTAGAGTGGAGTCTCATTCTTCTGGGATTGGGGACAAGGTGGGTGGTCTCAACATCTTGTGGAGCTTAAGAGAGCAGGGTCCATGAAGGGCCCTACCATTTAGGAGAGACAGCTAAGAGCTGCTGATCTGGAGGGGACAGAAGAACTTGGTCTCAAATGTTGATAGGTAGTTGACAGGAGACAGCGTGTGGCCTTAGTCAGTGTTGGTCAGTAGAGTTCCATAGGAGAGAAAGGGGGCGACAAAGTAATGGGGTAAGTCAATGATCTAGGAGGGGAGCGCATTTACTTGAAAGACCAGGAATTAGTACTGACATCGATACATGAGTTTGAAAGGTGAGACAAAAAGAGGTCACTTGGGGAGAGCTTGTAGCCTAAAATGAGCCAGAGGTAGGAGTTTTGCCCAATCGAAGTTCCTGTGACAGTTTGACAAGAGTGGATTTTAGGGAGCAATTAGTTCTTTCTACCTTACCTGAAGATTGAGGGTGGTATGGAATATGAAAATGCCAGGTGATGTCTAGGGCCTTAGACAGAATTTCAGAAATTTGGGAAGTAAATTCGGGACCATTGTCTCACTGACGGGATGAAAATTGGGGATGATCTCTTGGAAGAGGAGCTCAGAAACTGTCTGAACCCTTTTGTTAGTTGTGTGATATGCCTCCACCCACCGCAAGAATGTGTCAATCAAAACTAGGAGGTACTTGGCACATTTGGCATGTGGGTAAAGACAAGTTGCCAGTCAGTTCCAGGAAGTGAACCTCTGCCTTGTTGGGTAGAAAAAGGGGTGCTACAACACCAGAGGTTGAAATCTGACACTTGACAGACTTTGGAAGAGGCAGTGATGGATTTTAAGAAACTTAAGTCCTTAGGAGTAGGCTTCAGGTGGGTTTTAACAAAATAAGACAATGCCTTGCTGTTAGGATGAAAGATGTGGCGAAGATAGGACAGAGTTTGATGAGTGTTAGGGAGTGAGAGTGGGGATATGGGTTGCAGTGTAAGAATGTCCTGGGGAGGGTGCTACATATGTAGGTACCTACGGGCCGCAGCTCTGGCTGCCTCTTCAGCTCCGTTTTTTCCCTTGGAGACAATAGAGTCATTCGTCAGGTGGGATCAGCAGTGGACAAACCCAATAGCTGTGTGGATATGGGAGGCCTTTAGCATGGCCATAATTTGGTTTGCATTAGTTACTTATCCTCCTTTAGTCATAAGTACCCCATGCTCCTTCCAGTTAGTGGCATGGGTCAGGATGATATGGAAAGCATGTTTAGAATCTGTGTAGATGTTGAGGGTTTGTCCCTGTGCCAGTTGAAAGGCATGGGTAAGGACTACTACTTCAGCCTGTTGATTGGTGGTATGAGCAGGAAGGGCCTGTGCTTCAGTGTGTGACACTATGGGGCAGCTGGCTCTTATGGCTCCTTCATGTAGAAAGGAGCTTCCATCTGTATACCAGGTATAGATGGTCTGAGGCAAATTGCCCTCCTGTATGTGTGAAGGGTGAGGTAATAATTCCTCTAAGGTTTTAGTGCAGGGGTGAGATAAGGAGTGGTTAGTATTTGGTGGAAAAAGAAGATTGGAAAGGCAGGTGTGATTGAAAGGGTAGTGTGGAGTCTTCTATTAGTGCTACCTGAAGAGAAAGAACCTTGGAGGGAGGTAGATTCTGTAAACCTTTGAAAGGTAGGAGCTGTGACATGTTATAAGAGGAGAAGACCATTATATGCAACCCAAATGTTAGGTTTTCTTATTCTTCAATAAGGAGTTCAGCAGCTGCTAAGGTACAAACACAAGGTGCCATCCCTGCATGGTTAGATCTAGTATTTTTTTGACAGGTATGCTACAGGTACAAAGGAGGGTCCCAGTTGGTGACCTAAATTTCCAAATGTTGGTATCAGGAACTGCTATTGCCTCCAGCAATGATGTCATCTGCTCACCTGAGCATCTGTTGTCAAGGCAACGGTCATCCATTTCCAGCATATATTTCATGTTACAGTTACACCACGTTTCACATAAAAGGCAGATCCTTTCTGCCCTCTTCCACTTCTCTCTCCTCTCTTCCTTTTTTCTCCTCTCTTTCTCTCCTACCCCTCTTCACCCCTTGGCCTTTGTCTCTACCATTCCAATAAACCTCTCCACATAGAGCCCTTTGGCCTGGATTGGTATGTCCAGACGTGAGCCATAGAGCCTCTCTGTAAAAGACAATGTAAAAGGTGGTATGTGTATGGCTACTTAAAAAGACAACCAAAAGCCATCAGTGGCTGAACAAAGAGGAAAGTGAAAGGAAATGGATTCATTGGATTTCAATCAACCTGATAACATTTTACATTTTATGCTCAGGTTGGGTGCCATAGGAGAACAGCCTATAGTATAGTTGGTGACCTCCAAAGGAGCTGGGAGTTGGGTTGAATCTTGTGAAAAGATCAAATACAGAGAACTCATTCTGAACCGTACAGATCCCATAGGATGCTTTATGCTAAGAAATATAATGTCAGTGCTGGAATATTGATACTGGTTAAAACTTAGACTTTAATACCAAAGTACTCATTTTGGTTCAAACTGAATTTGAACACCTGCAGCGTGAAATACCGAAGAGGGCACCATCCCATATTACCCCATGTACCAGCAGGTCACATGGCACCAATGGGTCATTTGGCCCTGGTGGGCTGTTCTCATCTTGACAGACTTTCTGGCCTGTAGCTCCAGAAATCTCTTCACCCAATTAGCTATGTCACCTTAGAAAGTCACTACCATGACAAACCTCAGATTCGAGCATCCAAATTTATCGGCTGGCTGGGTGGTGGGGGTGGGACTGGGGCTGTACCTATCTCTGGAAATCAGTTGAGAAGCTGTGTGAAGGCAAAGACTTAGTTCAGCTCTTCCTTCACTCCTTCATTGGAGTCCCCATGGAGTCCGATGGTTAGCTTCAAGCATGCTTGTCTAAATCAGTGAGGTTCTGTCAGAGTCTCTCAGGAGACATCCACATCAAGCTTCCATCAATAAGGACTTCTTGGCATCAGCAATACTGCCTAAGTTTGGTGGCTGCATATGTTATAGATCCCCAGATGGGGCAGTATCTAGATGGCCTTTCCTTAAGTCTCTGCTCCACTCTGTGTCCCTATATTCCCCTCCCTCTTGAGTATTTTGTTCCCCCTTCTAGGAAGGACTGAAGTGTACACATTTTGTTCTTCCTCCTTCTTGAGCATCATATGGTCTATGAATTGTATCTTGGGTATTCCAAGCTTTGGACTAGTTAGTATCTACTAACTGTGTTAATTCACTCAGGATGATATTTCCTAGTTCTATCCATTTGCCTAGGAATTTTATGAAGTCATTGTTTTTGAAAGCTGAGTAGTACTTCATTGTGTAAATATGCCACGTTTTCTGTATCCATTCCTCTGTTGAAGGGCATCTGGGTTCCAGCTTCTGGCTGGAGGGCCTTTGCACTAGAATGCTTCCAGTTTGATGTCTCTCTCTCAGACATGCTCAAAAGTTTTAGTCCTGGGTGATTCTAGAATCCCATAAATCTGGATATAATATTTTGTGTAAAATTATGGAAGCATTTTAATTAAATTAAAATAAACCCAAAGTTAAAACTATGGATAAACTCTCTTCCAGCTTAATCTTTTTTTGGTTATTATCAGTATCTAAGATACATGCTGGGTGACAACAGCAAAATAAGAATTACCCTGCAGTCCCTTAACCATTTTCTATGAATCTGTGGTGTTGTGTGTTGTAAGAATGTTGGTGGATGTGAGTGTGTGGTGCATGCCTGTAACTGTATGGCTTTATCCATCTGTGCATGTGTTTTTGGAGTTCTGAGAAGTATTTCAAGCGTCTTCTTTAGTGCTGTTCACTGTTCTTGACATAAGTTCTCTTGTTGAACTAGAAATTCAGTGTGGGATTGGAGAACTGGTCAGTGAGCTCTCAGGACTCAGAGGTAATAGTTATGTGTAGCTATCCCCTATGCCTGGCATTATGTATACATGCTGAATATTCACACCCAGGTCCATATGATTCTACCCATTGAGCAATTTCCCAGTCCTAGAGTGATGAATGTTTGCTTAAGATTTGATAACAGACCTTAATTGTTTTCTGTTTTTGCTATCGTTTGTAATTTTCCATAGGTAACTCTGCAGGTGGATATTATAAAACACACCTGAATAGACCAGAAAATAAAAATAGGAGTAGATGCATTATAAGCAATTCTATAAAACCGTATTTTGCATACTTACCTTGTGAAGCACACTTGATATTTCTGGGTTTGCCTGTTATATAAACACCATAGTTTGATATAAGGACAGTTTAGACTCTTTAAATAGAAAAGGAATAATAGAGATACATCTCTTGAAATAGTATAGAGACTGTGATACTTTATCACATGAGAATTAAATCTGAGCCACATATCCTTCAGCAGAGGAAATGAGGGAGAAGTATGTATATACCTTTTGCAGCACAGTCTCTGGAATAAAACAAACAGGGACATTTAAATAAATATATAGAAGTGTTTAAGACTTCATTTCTCTTCCAATATTTGCAATTACATAGTCAAACATTATATCTAGGATTCATAGATCACTGTGCTATCTAGGATTGCGTGATGAGGATGGCATAGTGGCAGTATACCAAAATAACTGATAGGAAAAGCAGAGCAGTCACCCCATTAGGATTCATATGAATTGCATTTCCTCCCTGCTGGGAACTAAGCAACAATGGTGAAACTGTACAAGTACCTCTGTAGTAATTTGGTATCTTGGGGTTATGTCCAGAGGATATACAGCTGGAGCACGTGGTGTTCAATTTATTTTTAGTTTGTCTGATTTAAAATGTGATTGCTGTTAGTAAACATTTTTGTGAAGATTGCTTGAAATTTATTTGCACGTTATTAGAAATTGTAGAACCATATTTATAATTTCCAGTCCTGGGGGTACTGATGGTTGTACATGGGGTACAACTAAGTCAGCAAATGATTAAGTCAGACAATGCTGATGAAAAGAACATGGGATACCACAGATAAGGTGCCTAAGAACTGATAACCACAAAAGTTCTTCCCTCAACCTTGACTCCTTTAAGGCTTCAGCATCAGACAGGCCTTGACAAGTTTGATCCTGGGTAAGGGAATAGAACTAGTGTTCCAGTTATTCTTTTGTCCAGGTCTTTCAGACAGCCTAGGGCAGTCCTGGCTTCTCACATTAATAGGTACTTCATAGTATTCATAAGACTTTCCGGCTGGATGTGACTTTTGAATTTTCTTTCATAAGCAGGGAAGTGTTAGATCACAGTCCTATCTAACTGGCCGCTTTCCTCAAACCAGCCATCCCCTTTGTAACCTCTCAATATAATTGATAAGCAACATATTCTGTGGCCTTGTAATCTCTCTGTCCCTTGCATCTGATTCCCAGGCCCCAAAAACATCTAATGGTAACTGCCTCCATCTTTTTTCTTTCTGTGATTCATCTATTAGTCTAGATCACAAGGTAGATATCCTACCCAAAAAAATCATATGATTGAGGAACACCAAAATCCTATAATTTCTTGGAAATTAAAAATCCTCACTCTCCTATCTTTGTCTTTAATATCCCATCATGGTTATATGTGGCCATGATGCAATAAATTACTTCATACTCAAGGACTTAAGCATGTTTTCCCTTCAGGACACTCGACACACAATATATGTGCTGCAGTAAAAATAAAAACAACAAAACAAAACAAAAAACCCGACAGAACTTGTTCCCAGGTATACCCTAGCTGTCTCACTCCCTTAACATTTCTGGTGCCATTGGAAATAGCAATAATTTATCTCAGTGGCTCCACGCTGCCCCATCTACTTTCTGACACACTATTCTTAACAACACGGCAACCTGTCAGGCTGCTCCTCCCTCACCCACAGCCCTCTTGGTTGCGTTTCCACCACGCCAGGCAAACACATCCCAATTCTTTGGTAGGCCCATGCATCTGGCCACCATACACTCTCTTAAAATCAATTAAGTTGCCTTATGAAAGGACACATCAAACAATATTTTCTGATGCAATTGATAAGATATAATTTGCCAATCTAGATGGCACAAAATCCTGTACACACCCATCCCTTGAGAATAGTCATAACAACCTGTAATATGTACAGAGAGGCATCTAAACATCTACTGCCATGTTCTCTGTGCTCTCACATTCTCACTCTGGCTTCCTCTGCCTCTCTAAAACTTTTCTCCCACCCATCCTTCCTTCTTATCCAATGACAGGCCTGGTTATATCCTGTACCTCCCTTCACCTTAATAATGACATCAATCTACTCTTTTACCCTTTTAATTAAAAAAAAAAACAGAAAATTTTTCATAAATATAAGTTGAGTACAACTATTATCATTCTGTAATTTAAAAGTATAAGATGTACCTAACACCCAGCCCAACTTTTATCAGTTAAACAGAACATTTAGTTATATATTTTAGCTTTTAAAAGGCTTAAAATCTGTTATATCCTGGCTAGCTTATGTATTATCTGATAACTAGCTAATTAAAATATGTATTCTCAAAGTTAAATAGTCTGAGTGGGTTATAAGATTATACTAAGTTTTCAACCCCGCTAGTAATCTGAGAATGACCCATATATCTGTAAATATCTGGCTTCTAGAACTGAGACAGGTTATAGAGACAATTTTCTATTCGCACAGTCCCCTGTGAGCAACACGTGAGAGCAAGTCTTCAAGCTTCTGGCCTAGGATCATCAGACAGACTTTTGAAACACTGAATTTTGAAGGGCTGATCATTCTGGCTTGGCAGAAATTTTCAGCCAACTTATTCTGCAATGTTTCCTTTTCTGGAGAGTAATTAGTCTGTAGAAGAATTGGAGCCATTTTTGCATAGTGTCTGTCTGCCACAATAAATCACCTCACGTGGAGGTGGAGATTTTCAGTTTCTTCTTTGAATATACCAAAGGGGAGCTGGTGGGAGTGGACATGTCTCAATAAAAGTTAAAGAACATTAAATGTCATATTTTGTGGACTTCTGGTGTTTTTTAGAAACCATCTCACTATATAAGTAATCTGGACTGTTGTCCATTAATTATCTTAATAAATTATCTTGAAAGCATTCTAACAATAAACTTAGAGACATGAATTTGTTATTTGGCCTTAAACTCATGTGCTTAATCATCTCAGCTTCATTTTTTAATAGCAGAAAAGGACTGGGTATAAGCCATCTATGCTGAAATGTGTTGTATAGGCACAATACGTGTACATCAGAGTAACAATATTAATTTTAAATCAATGAGAAATTTATATTAAAGAAAATCTTTAAAATCTAAATTTGTATCAAATAAATTCTGTGCCAATGTAAAAGATCATAATTTTAGTTTAGTGATAAATATAAAAATAATTATGTACAGCTTGAAGAAACCATTGAAGGGTTTTTGCCCCAATTCCCTGGACTTTGGGGGACTAAAAGTAGTTATTCTGAGGTTGTTTTTCTGAGGAATTTAGAAATGCGTTTAATTTAACAGGGAGGAATTAGCTCAAACTAATTATACATAATCTCCGTCGGTGGAAAATCTTGTATCTATTACTAAGCTAAAGTTATTATCTTTTACATTTGAAAGTATATTATAATACATTACATTCTCTCCCATGATCTCTTACGATGATCTCTTAAACAGTGAAGAAACTTTGTGCATCTTTTAAACTCATCTATTATTTCTAGCTATATGTTTATAAGCTGTTTAGAATTTGTCTATAGAGATATTCTATATTCTGTTAATTAAGTAAACATTTGTTCTTTCATATTTTTCTTTATTTTTTATATAAAGAAATATACTTGAATGCACTCTACATTCTCTTTACCAAATCTCACCATATTTCCTATAATACATCTCTTGACACCATGTCTTCATCTGTTTACCTTTTAGATCTCACCAAAGAATCAGAGTCTAGTGTTACTCATGAAGGGAATCTATTGAAGCACAAGCAAATTACCAAGGCAATACCCCCCCCCAAAAAATGAATGATTCTTCATTCACCAGTAGCCATCAAATGCCAAAAGCCCCTCAATATGGCATTGGCAAGGGTTGGTCACCCCATCTAAGCCCTGACTCTAGCTGGCTTGATCATGTGAAAGTATTGTGTTAACACAGGTGCTGTGGGTTCATGAGTGTGATAACCATGAGCTGTCCAGAGGACAGCTTTTCATTCTCTATATCGAACAGCTATCACAATTTTCTTGATACAATAGAGATCAATTCAATGTTCATTGCAAGAAGGCAGGAACATAACCCATCTAATTATGATGGAGATGTTATTAAAAATTTTAGTTTCTAAATGCCTTTTATTTATGTAAAATTCCAGAAAATTTTATTTCTGTTTATGGTCTGAAACATCTTCCTTTCATTCATAACGAACACAATGATAGTTCTAACTTTTGAAATGACATTATAATATGATGTATACGGATCAAATTTTTATAAATTTGTGTGCATGTGTATCCCATTTTTAAGAGTATTAATTTTTTTCTTAATGTTTTCTAGCTGTATTAATATGATCATAAGATTTTCAAGTAAAATAACTTATGCATTATTTTACTAACACAAGTCTTAATTTTATATCTCAAATATTATTTTCTATTGCATACATACATGAATTTTAGTTGTCAACATTTGCGTGATCAATTAGTTCCATGTTTATTAAATTGTAAATTTATACTTTTGTGTTGAAACTAACTTTTGTAAAGTTTGCATACATAATTTTCATATTTGTTCAGTTGATATCACATGATTCATAAAATTCTTTCTCTTCAAATAACTACAACATAAATTTTTATTAGTTTAATGAACAAAGACTATTAAATAGGAAGAGCTGAAATGGTTTGCAAACCCATAGCAAGAACAACAATATCAACCAACTAGACTTACCAGTGCTCCCAGGGATTAAACTACTAACCAAATAGTGCTCATGCAAAAGCCTATTGCTTCAGTTGCATATGGAGCAGAGGATGGCATTGTCTGGCATCAATAGGAGGAGAAGCCCTTGGTCCTATGAATGTTCCTTTCTCCAGTGCAGGGGAATGGTATGCTACTGGGGTGCGAGTGGGTGGATGGGAGGAAAAGCATCCTCATGGAAGCAGGGGGTGGGTTGTGGGAGAGTGGGTAACTCGGCAAGGGAATAACATTTGCAATGTAAATATATAAAATATCAAGTTAAAAAATGTTACCGTTGCTCTTAATAACCCTATATAAGTTTTTAAAATCCACTTGCCAAAATTCTTACTAAGTCTGTTTTGTGTTCACACATGGACTATGATGGATTAAAACCATATCTGGGAATATCTTCTCAATATTAGACATAACAACTGAATATGTGATTATTTATATCCATTTTTTGTTCAAGAAGAATCCGATGCCAAAGAAAATTTCCTCTTTTTGATTAGCATGGAAATTATACTCAAAATAAGCTAATAAAATAAAGGATACCTGAGTGTATACACATTCACATACATATTCATATACATGAATATGTGTGTATATATGTATACATGATGTAGGCCTCCTTCACAGGGCATCTAGGCCTTAACAGTTCCCTCAGGCCTACACATTGCATCTAGGCCTTCATGTTTTCCCTAGACCTTTAACAGCCAGCAGGTTTGCCCTCTGACCCATCAGTCTACAGAGGAATTCATAGAGAAACCCTGTCTGAAAAACTAGGGGAGGGAGACAAACAGATTAACAGATTGATCGCGCTCTCTCTCTCTCCCTCTGTGTGTGTGTGTGTGTGTGTGTGTGTGTGTGTGTGTGTGTGTGTGTGTATTCAACTGAGGAGGCACTGGCAAATGAATGTTTGCCCCTCCTCTGTAAGCCAGGCCACCCCAATGCTGCCTTTCCTTTTCCTTAGTTTGTTTGGTTTATTCCAAGTTAATTGTATCTGTTTCTTTAATTTCCTCTTCATTTCTTTAGTTGAGTCATGGGTCTTTGCACATAAGCCCTGGAAATCAGTACCTGGATCAGGTCTGCAGCCTGCTCACAGGGTTCTACCCACCTCCACCACTCAAGTGATGCAATTAAAGACATGCAGCACAACACCTGGCTTCTTTTCACTGTACATGTACTTTAGTTGCAAGGTTCATTCAGCTCTGAGAGAGGAGGGAGGGAAGGAGGGAAGAGAGACAGAGAGTGACAGAGAAACAGTGACAGAAAGGGAGAATTGTAGGTTATTGTTCCATCGCTTCAATCACTGTCTGTTGTTAGCCATCTTGGCAACCATGCCCCGAAACCCTACCTTGTGTAAGATCAAGCATAATGGCAGCAACCATATAATTCCTGCTTAATTGCACTGAACACCCCAGTCATCACTACCTGTGGAGAATTGTAAGGGGACTCCTCTGATCTAGAGAGTAGTACCCTTGAATGAAATGAGAAGCACAACAAGCATTATTTGTTTTGAAATATATGATGTGGAAAGAACTATATGTGTGGATTTACAGACTGAAAGACAGAGAGACAGACAGACAGGTCGGACAAGACAGAACAGGATAGGACAGAACAGGACCAGACAGGAGAAAAAAACAAGAACACAAAGAAAAACTCAAAATGGAAGTCCGGTTCCAAATAGTCTCTGTCTGCACTGTTGCTCTAGTGTTGGTGGGCCAGCTTATAAAAGCTTATACATGGATGATTTTGGGAAATGCTGCTGGGTGTTCGGTTCAGGTCCAAGATTATTGCGGGTAACTAGACAACAAAGAAAGCAGTTAGACTGACTTCTACAGTGTTTGGTTTCTGACTGTGTTATCACACAGAAGAACCTAACAAAATATATAATGAATTCCAGCAGTAACAGCAGAAACAACCAATGAGAAAGTGACCTTATAATATTAGTAACTGCAACAAAATGGCAGACTAGCTAGGTAACATTTACCTAGTCATTAACTAATCTGACATAGGCCTTCTTCACATTGCATCTAGATAGGCCTTCCTATCTTCCTCTCCAGTGCTGAGACCAAAGTGAGATCAAAGTCATGCATCACCATGGGTGCCATCTTTTTCATTTTTTTCTTTCATCCTAGGAAGTGTGTGTGTGTGTGTGTGTGTGTGTGTGTGTGTGTGTGTGTGTAGAGAGAGAGAGGGAGAAGGAGAGGGAGAGGGGCAGAGGGAGGGAGAGAGAGTGCTCTAGAGAGAGAGAGCTCTTGAGAGAAGGAGAGAGAGAGAGAGAGAGAGAGAGAGAGAGAGAGAGAGAGAGAAAGAGAGAGAGAGCTTTAAAATCAGCACTCAAGACTTTTTTCTTCCTATCCCTGTCGCTGCCAGCACTGACACTGTACCGAGAATTGGGCGAAAGCCTATGGGATGAAAGAAACATGCACACATACACAGGTTATCGTGTCAAGCCAGGAGAGGAAGAGAGAGAGAGAGAGAGAGAGAGAGAGAGAGAGAGAGAGAGAGAGAAAGAGTGGAAGAGCGGAAGAAAGAGTGAGAGTGAGGAAGAAGAGTGAGAGTCTCCTGTAGCTTTATTCACCACTTATATGCCCAAGTCTACAGGTAGAAAATAACTGGGAAGCACAGTGGGAAACCCTGGCTCCTGACTACCTGGCTTATGACTTCTGTAACGAAAGGACTAGGAGACCTGAATTAATTAGGGAGAAATCCGAGAAGACCAGCCTAAATCTCAAGGATAAAGGCTGAGGAAGCAAAAAGCAGAAGTAAATTGACCACCACCCAGGTGTGGTCCGGGTGTGTCAGTTCCACATGCATCAGCCAGGCTCAGCAGAGGTCATGCAGTGGAGACACTGGGTGTTTACTACTTGGTCTTTCCTTCCTGTCCCTTAAATACATGGGAGAGGCCTCTGTCCAACAATCCCACGACTTCTTAACTGTAGCCATGCAGTGACAAAGCGGCCAGGCCCAAATCCAATATGGCTCACTACATATCCCTATCCCAATCCCCCAAAACCAGCAGTAAATCCACCAGCACCAGAGACAGAGGAAGATGAAATCTCTAGTCTGAAAAAGTAGAGGAGGGAGATAAACACATCTCTCTCTCTCTCTCTCTCTCTCTCTCTCTCTCTCTCTCTCTCTCTCTCTCTCCCTCATAATTTGTTAAAGTGTTCCCTTTGTGCTGTGTGGATTCTACTTTATTAAGCAAGTTTCACATCGTACTAGCTCCAAAGAGGAGTCAACAGTCTCTTGGCGTGCAGGCAGTTGTTGCCTGCTTTAAATATTTTTTGGTGGTTTTGTTTGTTTGTTTGTATCAAAACCCAGGGCCTGCCTTCGATCAACAGATCCAAACCCAGTTCTCCAAGGGAAAAAATGGAGTCAAATCTGATGTCACTGGCATTTAAGTCATCTGCCATTGACAGTCATAGGGGATGGGAATATCATGCTTTCTCCAATGGAGATTCACCTGGGGATGCATCAACCACATATAAGGGCAGGCCTGGGGTAGAACGGGGTGGTGAATGGGGAGGAAGGATCTGGAAAGAGCTTTGCGATGGGAAACTATGATCAGAATGTTGCACAGAAAACAAAATTTGTCCTTTAAAAAAAAAAAAAAAAAAAAAAAAAGCTCCCGATATCTATCCAAAAAGAAAAGGAAAAAAAACCGACAGCAGAACTTTACTAACTGCAAATGTTCCATCTCTCTGTATCCAACCACTCCACTCCCAGATAGGTAGAAGACAGTTTGCACTTCTGTCCCAGTTGTGCTATCCAGGTTAATAAAAGGGGAACCACCTCTGTGGTTATGTTTTACACACACGAAATAAAATAAAAGGAGTGGATAAACATGCCTGGCATTTTAAGATGCCCAATTTCTTTGCAAGCTTCATTTTTTTTCATTCTTTTAAAGGTTTATTCATTTATTTTCATTTATATGAGTATACTAAAGCCCTTTTCATATACACACGGCAGTAGAGTACATGGAATATCCCTTTGCAGAGGGTTGTGAGCCACTATATGGTTTCTGTGGCATGGAACTCAGGACCTCTGGAAGAGCAGAGCAGTGAGTGCTCTTAACCTAGGAGCCATCTCTCCAGCCCTTCACATGCTTTATTTAACTAAACATTAAACATGAATCAGAAACGCCAAATCTTGTAAATATGGTCGAGATTCAGCCTTATTTAGAAATCCAAAGCTGGCAGGGCGAGGCTGGGAGTGAGCAAAGGGAGTCTTCCTCTTTTTCTGAGGGTGTGCTATCAATTCCATTACCATTTCCAAACAGCTGGGTGTGAGTCTAACTAAGGTTTTCTTCAGTCATTTGCCGTGAGCCAGAACACTGAAAGGACAGCAAGGGATCAGACAATCATTCTGAAATCATCACTCACTGATTTCAGGCAGAAAACTTGCCCCCCCCCCAAAAAGGCACTGCCTGGCTCAGCACTGAAGCAAGGAATGCTTGGGCAGAAGCAGTATTTCCCTGACAGACCTTCAGGGACATGCATATTCTCCAGCCCCACCCCACCCCCTCTTAGCTAGCTCCTGTCCACCCCTCCCGCTTCCCCTACCTACAGGGAGCAGGCCTCCGGTGTGTGTGTGTGTGTGTTGGGGGGTGGAGATGGAAATATCTTTGAGAGAGAGTTCGGGTCTCCCAAACAAATAAATAACTAGAAACTTCATTTATATCCTTTATATCATTGAGCATACAGTGGAAGAGGGAAAAGGAACAGGGAAACTAGGCCAACTGGTAGAGCTCCTTTCATTTTGTTTCAAAAAGGAAAAGTCAAAGAAACAACACTACCTGGTTTTCGTGAAAGGAACAGAATGGTAGAATTTGAAACATCGGCTCGCCACTTAATACTTTGGCTTTTAATAAAAGGGCCAACAGATCTACCTCCTATTTGGTAAAAAAGAGAATAAAAACCCACAAAAACGTTCTGTCAGCCAACTTCCCTTTAAACCTCTGTTAAACAGGAAGACTGGTTTTTTTAAACATCATTTTAAATATTTAAATATGTATTTGTGTGTGTGTGTCTCTGTGTGTGTGAGTGCCTGTGTGTGTGTGTGTGTGTGTGTGTGTGTGTGTTTGTCTGTCTGTCTGTCAGTGTCTTCTGTATGGAGAGGATGTGCTGTAATACTCGGGGCAGGGTGGTCCGGGGCCCATGGGTGATTCCACACCGCCTCCCCAGTCACCTTCCCTGCAGGGCCTTCCCAGAGGTCCCATAGCCGGTTTTAGCGCAACACCAAGGTGGAAGGGCGCCCAGCGGCGGCCAGTCACTGACGGGGGAGGGGGGGATCACCCACCAAACCTAACCCTGGTCCCACCCGGGGGCCCCCACCGCACCCCGCGCCCGCCTTTGGAGCGCCCGCCGACCCCCCTGTTGGGAGGAGCGGGGGGGGGGGCGGACGGCGACAGCGGGATGCATGGAGAGGGAAGAAAGTCGCGCGGGTGGAGGGATCGGGAGAAACAGGGAGCGGGAAAGATCCGCTGGGGTCACCGGCACAGGCGAACGCACGCCCCCAGGTTGAATCCTCTGGGCAGACTGTGCTGACCCCACCCATTTACCTCTTAACTGGTTTCACGCCCTCTTGAACTCTCTCTTCAAAGTTCTTTTCAACTTTTCCTTACTGTACTAGTTGCAGGTATTTAGCCTTAAATGGAGTTTACCACCTGCTTTGGGCTGCATTCCCAAGCAACCCGACTCTGGGAAGACCTGGGCCCGGCGCACCTGGGTCCGCTACGGGACTCACAGTATCCACGGGCTGGGCCTCGATCCAAAGGACTTTGGCCCCCCACGAGCGGCGCCAGGGAGTGGGTCTTCCATACACCACATTTCCCACGCCACAGCACACAGCAGGGATTCGGCGATGGGCTCTTCCCTGTTCACTCGCCCTTACTGAGGGAATCCTGGTTAGTTTCTTTTCCTCCACTGACTAATATGCTTAAATTCAGCAGGTCGCCATGTCTGATCTGAGGTCACGGTCGAGAGGGGAAAGAGGAAAGGAGGGGGCGCGCCCTGTCGCGGGCGGACGGACAGAGAAGACAGCGAGAGGGTGCCGGGGTCCCAGGCCAGGGCCTGAGACCTCTCTACCCCGGCCAGCTCCCACAGTCAGCACTGGGACTCAGCGGCATCCCGCCAGCTGGCACCCGAGTGGTCGGCCCCCGGCAGAGGGACAGGGTAGGAGAGGTACCTGAGACAGTCCCCGTGGTTGAGGTATGGCCCCCACCCTATCCGACGCTTGCAGGTCGCTCTCTCCACGTGCACTGGCGGGTGTATGGCGGCTGTGGACAAACCCACCCACTGGGCAGGGCCCGCCTCCCACCAGACCGCAGGCACGATGACCGAACCGGGGACGCGGCCCCTCTCGCGCCCAGAAACCCGACCGGCCCACGCCGACGCGTCCACACAGTGGAGAGAGCGGGTGAGGACGGGAGCGGGAGTGGCGGAGCGAGCAGTAAGGAGCCACGAGGAGGGTGGCCGGCGCGCAGCGCCAGTGGATGGGGAGGATGAGACTCGTTCAGACACACCGGGCGTAGACGACCGATGGAGGCTGCACAAGTCTGAACTTCGGGAGACGGAGGGCCTAGGGGAGAGGTGCTGCGAGCAGTGTCTCAGCCACGCGACGCGCCCATCCCCCACCACCCCCCCAGAGGCGGCAAAACCGCAGGGGTCAGCAATTGATCCTCAAGTGACTCTCAGACAGGTGTAGTCCAGGGAGGAACCCGGGGCCGCAAGTGCGTTCAAACTGTCCATGATCAATGTGTCCTGCTATTCACATTAATTCTCGCAGCTAGCTGCGTTCTTCATCGACGCAGGAGCCAAATGATCCATGGCTAAGAGTTGTATCGGCATCTGGGGTGTGAGCAGACTTGTGTGGGTGCTAACAAAGGCAACAGCTCCCCCTCCCGCCCATGCTGCACTGGAAGAAAAGGGCCAACAGCATGGCAGCTCCACCTCAGGCCGGCCAGCGGGAAACTAAAGGATACATGTGAAAAGAAAAAAAAAGACAGAGTCGGGAACAGAAAGACAGGACACGCGGGACATGGAACACGAACCCAGCACCCGGTGGAGCAGGCAAAGGAGGCGCTGGCGGCGGCGGAAGAGGAGGAGGCTGGCGCACTGAGGTGAGGATGCAGGCAGAGGAGGGAGGGAGAGAGAGAGAATGGAGGAGGTCCCTCTATGGACCAGACCCAACAGGCTCCCTGCACCGTTCCTTAACAATTCCCGCCTTACCAGAAACGCTCACTTAGCAGGCCAGCTGTGGCATCCACCACGATGGGGACCGGGACCCGGGATGCGCCTTCCGGTGAGAGGAAGGACTAACACAAGTCCAAGTAAGGACCAGACACCCCCTAGGCCGTCTCAACTAATGAACCTTCCACCAGGTCACCTACAGAAACCTTGTTACTACTTTTACTTCTACTAGATAATCAAGTTATCAGTGAGTTCCCAATGGGACATGCTTGTATGAGTGTGCTTTTCAATGTAGAGCAACATGTTAAAGAATGGAATTTATGTATCTTCGTTAATTCAGTAGGTTCCCAATAGGATTCGCATGTAATAAGCTTGTTATTCAAGATAGAGCAACGTTTTAACGAACTGAAACACTGTGTCTTTGTGAATTCAGTTAGTTCCCAGTAGCAGGCCCTTGTGATATGTGTGCTTTAAAAGATATATCAAAATATGGTGAGCCGAATCTGAGTAACACGATGAATTCGGTTAGTTCCCAATAGGCCACAGTAGTAATAAGTGGACTGTTTCAGGATATAGAAAAATTTTCACGAATGGAATAAAAATTTCTAGGCGAATTCAGTGAGTACCCAATGGGACATGCTTGTATGAGTGTGCTTTTCAATATATAGCAACATTTTAAGGAACGGAATCTAAGTATCATGGTGAATTCAGTAGGTTCCCAATAGATTCGCATGTAATAAGCTTGTTATTCAAGATAGAGCAACGTTTTAACGAACTGAAACACTGTTTCTTTGTGAATTCAGTTAGTTCCCAGTAGCACGCTCTTGTAATATGTGTACTTTTTAAGATTTACGAATTTGGTGAGCCGAATCTGAGTAACATGGTGAATTCGGTTAGTTCCCAATAGGCCGCAGTAGTAATAAGTGGACTGTTCGGGATATAGAAAAATTTTCACGAATGGAATCAAAATTTCTAGGCGAATTCAGGGAGTTCCCAATAGGACATGCTTGTATGAGTGTGCTTTTCAATATATAGCAACACTTAAGGAACGGAATCTAAGTATCATGGTGAATTCAGTAGGTTCCCTATAGGATTCGCACGTAATAAGCTTGTTATTCAAGATAGAGCAACGTTTTAACGAACTGAAACACAGTTTCTTTGTGAATTCAGTTAGTTCCCAGTAGCAGGTCCTTTTAATATGTGTACTTTTAAAGATTTATCAAAATTTTGTGAACCGAATATGAGTAACATGGTGAATTCGGTTAGTTCCCAATAAGCCACAGTAGTAATAAGTGGACTGTTCGGGATATAGAAAAATTGTCACGAATGGAATCAAAATTTCTAGGCGAATTCAGTGAGTTCCCAATGGGACATGCTTGTATGAGTGTGCCTTTCAATGTAGAGCAATGTTTTAACGAACGGAATCTAAGTATCATGGTGATTTCAGTAGGTTCCCAGTAGGATTCGCATGTAAAAAGCTTGTATTCAAGATAGAGCAACGTTTTAACGAACTGAAACACTGTTTCTTTGTGAATTCAGTTAGTTCCCAGTAGAAGGCCCTTGTAATATGTGTACTTTTAAAGATTTATCAAAATATGGTGAGCCGAATCTCAGTAACATGGTGAATTCGGTTAGTTCCCAATAGGCTGCAGTAGTAATAAGTGGACTGTACGGGATATAGAAAAATTTTCACGAATGGAATCAAAATTTCTACGCGAATTCAGTTAGTTCCCAATGGGACATGCTTGTATGAGTGTGCTTTTCAATATATAGCAACATTTTAAGGAACGGAATCTAAGTATCATGATGAATTCAGAAGGTTCCCTATAGAATTCGCACGTAATAAGCGTGTTATTCAAGATAGAACAACGTTTTAACGAACTGAAACACTGTATCTTTGTGAATTCAGTTAGTTCCCAGTAGCAGGCTCTTGTAATATGTGTTGAGCCGATTCTGAGTAACATGGTGAATTCGGTTAGTGCCCAAAGGCCGCAGTAGTAATAAGTGGACTGTTCGGGATATAGCAAAATTTTCACGAATGGAATCAAAATTTCTAGGCGAATTCAGTGAGTTCCCAATGGGACATGCTTGTATGAGTGTGCTTTTCAATATAGAGCAACATTTTAAGGAACGGAATCTAAGTATCATGGTGAATTCAGTAGGTTCCCAATAGGATTCGCATGTAATAAGCTTGTTATTCAATACAGAGCAACGTTTTAACGAACTGAAACACTGTTTCTTTGTGAATTCAGTTTGTTCCCAGTAGCAGGATCTTGTAATATGTGTACTTTTTAAGATTTATCAAAATTTCCTGAGCCGAATCTGAGTAACATGGTGAATTCGGTTAGTTCCCAATAGGACGCAGTAGTAATAAGTGGACTGTTCGGGATATAGAAAAATTTTCACGAATGGAATCAAAATTTCAGGGCGAATTCAGTGAGTTCCCAATGGGACATGCTTGTATGAGTGTGGTTTTCAATACATAGCAACATTTTAAGGAACGGAATCTAAGTATCATGGTGAATTCAGTAGGTTCCCAATAGGAGTCGCATGTAATAAGCTTGTTATTCAAGATAGAGCAACGTTTTAACGAACTGAAACACTGTTTCTTTGTGAATTCAGTTAGTTCCCAGTAGCAGGCCCTTGTAATATGTGTACTTTTAAAGATTTATCAAAATATGGTGAGCCGAATCTCAGTAATATGGTGAATTTGGTTAGTTCCCAATAGGCCGCAGTAGTAATAAGTGGACTGTTCAGGATATAGAAAAATTTTCACGAATGGAATCAAAATTTCTAGGTGAATTCAGTGAGTTCCAAATGGGACATGCTTGTATGAGTGTGCTTTTCAATATATAGCAACATTTAGGGAACGGAATCTAAGCTTCATGCTGAATTCATTAGGTTCCCAATAGGATTAGCATGTAATAAGCTTGTTATTCAAGATAGAGCAACGTTTTAACGAACTGAAACACTGTTTCTTATTGAATTCAGTGATTTCCCAGTAGCAGGCTCTTGTAATATGTGTACTTTTTAAGATTTATCATAATATCCTGAGCCAAATCTCAGTAACATGGTGAATTCGGTTAGTTCCCAATAGGCCGCAGTAGTAATAAGTGGACTCTTCGGGATATAGAAAAATTTTCACGAATGGAATCAAAATTTCTAGGCGAATTCAGTGAGTTCCCAATGGGACATGCTTGTATGAGTGTGCTTTTCAATACATAGCAACATTTTAAGGAACGGAATCTAAGTATCATGGTGAATTCAGTAGGTTCCCAATAGGATTCGCATGTAATAAGCTTGTTATTCAAGATAGAGCAACGTTTTAACGAACTGAAACACTGTTTCTTTGTGAATTCAGTTAGTTCCCAGTAGCCTGCTCTTGTACTATGTGTACTTTTAAAGATTTATCAAAATTTGGTGAACCGAATGTGAGTAACATGGTGAATTCGGTTAGTTCCCAATGGGCCGCAGTAGTAATAAGTGGACTGTTCGGGATATAGAAAAAATTTCAGGAATTGAATCAAAATTTCTAGGCGAATTCAGTGATTTTCCAATGGGACATGCTTGTATGAGTTTGCTTTTCAATATAGAGCAACATTTTAAGGAACGGAATCTAAGTATCATGGTGAATTCTGTAGGTTCCCAATAGGATTCGCATGTAATAAGCTTGTTATTCAAGAAACAGCAACGTTTTAACGAACTGAAACACTGTTTCTTTGTGAATTCAGTTAGTTCCCAGTTCCCTGCTCTTGTACTATGTGTTCTTTTAAAGATTTATCAAAATTTGTTGAGCCGAATCTGAGTAACATGGTGAATTCGGTTTGTTCCCAGTAGGCCGCAGTAGTAATAAGTGGACTCTTCGGGATATAGAAAAATTTTCACGAATGGAATCAAACTTTCTAGGCGAATTCAGTGAGTTCCCAATGGGACATGCTTGTATGAGTGTGCTTTTCAAAATAGACCTACATTTTAAGGAACGGAATCTAAGTATCATGGTGAATTCTGTAGGTTCCCAATAGGATTCGCATGTAATAAGCTTGTTATTCAAGATAGAGCAACGTTTTAATGAACTGAAACACTGTTTCTTTGCGAATTCAGTTAGTTCCCAGTAGCCTGCTCTTGTACTATGTGTACTTTTAAAGATTTATCAAAATTTGGTGAGCCGAATCTGAGTAACATGGTGAATTCGGTTAGTTCCCAGTAGGCCGCAGTAGGAATAAGTGGACTGTTCGGGATAAAAAAATTTTCACGAATGGAATCAAAATTTCTAGGAGAATTCAGTGAGTTCCCAGTGGGACATGCTTGTATGAGCTTGCTTTCAAAATAGAGCAAAATTTTGTGGAACGGAATCTAAGTATCATGGTGAATTCAGTAGGTTCCCAATAGGATTCGCATGTAAAAAGCTTGTTATTCAAGATAGAGAAACGTTTTAACGAACTGAAACACTGTTTCTTTTTGAATTCAGTTAGTTCCCAGTAGCCTGCTCTTGTACTATGTGTACTTTTAAAGATTTATCAAAATTTGGTGAACCGAATGTGAGTAACATGGTGAATTCGGTTAGTTCCCAATGGGCCGCAGTAGTAATAAGTGGACTGTTCGGGATATAGAAAAATTTTCACGAATGGAATCAAAATTTCTAAGCGAATTCAGTGAGTTCCCAATGGGACATGCTTGTATGAGTGTGCTTTCCAAATAGACCTCCATTTTAAGGAACGGAATCTAAGTATCATGGTGAATTCAGTAGGTTCCCAATAGGATTCGCATGTAATAAGCTTGTTATTCATGATAGAGCAACGTTTTAACGAACTGAAACACTGTTTCTTTGTGAATTCAGTTAGTTCCCAGTAGCCTGCTCTTGTACTATGTGTACTTTTGAAGATTTATCAAAATTTGGTGAGCCGAATCTGAGTAACATGGTGAAGTCGGTTAGTTCCCAGTAGGCCACAGTAGTAATAAGTGGACTGTTCGGGATATAGAAAAATATTCACGAATGGAATCAAACTTTCTAGGCGAATTCAGTGATTTCCCAATGGGACATGCTTGTATGAGTTTGCTTTTCAAAATAGAGCAACATTTTGTGGAACGGAATCTAAGTATCATGGTGAATTCAGTAGGTTCCCAATAGGATTCGCATGTAATAAGCTTGTTATTCAAGATAGAGCAACGTTTTAACGAACTGAAACACTGTTTCTTTGTGAATTCAGTTAGTTCCCAGTAGCCTGCTCTTGTACTATGTGTACTTTTAAAGATTTATCAAAATTTGGTGAACCGAATGTGAGTAACATGGTGAATTCGGTTAGTTCCCAATTGGCCGCAGTAGTAATAAGTGGACTGTTCGGGATATAGAAAAAATTTCAGGAATTGAATCAAAATTTCTAGGCGAATTCAGTGATTTTCCAATAGGACATGCTTGTGTGAGTTTGCTTTTCAATATAGAGCAACATTTTAAGGAACGGAATCTAAGTATCATGGTGAATTCAGTAGGTTCCCAATAGGATTCGCATGTAATAAGCTTGTTATTCAAGAAACAGCAACGTTTAAACGAACTGAAACACTGTTTCTTTGTGAATTCAGTTAGTTCCCAGTTCCCTGCTCTTGTACTATGTGTACTTTTAAAGATTTATCAAAATTTGGTGAGCCGAATCTGAGTAACATGGTGAAGTCGGTTAGTTCCCAGTAGGCCACAGTAGTAATAAGTGGACTGTTCGGGATATAGAAAAATTTTCACGAATGGAATCAAACTTTCTAGGCGAATTCAGTGATTTCCCAATGGGACATGCTTGTATGAGTTTGCTTTTCAAAATAGAGCAACATTTTGTGGAACGGAATCTAAGTATCATGGTGAATTCAGTAGGTGCCCAATAGGATTCGCATGTAATAAGCTTGTTATTCAAGATAGAGCAACGTTTTAATGAACTGAAACACTGGTTCTTTGTGAATTCAGTTAGTTCACAGTAGCCTGCTCTTGTACTATGTGTACTTTTAAAGATTTATCAAAATTTGGTGAGCCGAATCTGAGTAACATGGTGAATTCGGTTAGTTCCCAGTAGGCCGCAGTAGTAATAAGTGGACTGTTCGGGATATAGAAAAATTTTCACGAATGGAATCAAAATTTCTAGGAGAATTCAGTGAGTTCCCAATGAGACATGCTTGTATGAGTTTGCTTTCAAAATAGAGCAACATTTTGTGGAACGGAATCTAAGTATCATGGTGAATTCAGTAGGTTCCCAATAGGATTCGCATGTAATAAGCTTGTTATTCAAGATAGAGCAACGTTTTAACGAACTGAAACACTGTTTCTTTGTGAATTCAGTTAGTTCCCAGTAGCCTGCTCTTGTACTATGTGTACTTTTAAAGATTTATCAAAATTTGGTGAACCGAATGTGAGTAACATGGTGAATTCGGTTAGTTCCCAATGGGCCGCAGTAGTAATAAGTGGACTGTTCGGGATATAGAAAAAATTTCAGGAATTGAATCAAAATTTCTAGGCGAATTCAGTGATTTTCCAATGGGACATGCTTGTATGAGTTTGCTTTTCAATATAGAGCAACATTTTAAGGAACGGAATCTAAGTATCATGGTGAATTCTGTAGGTTCCCAATAGGATTCGCATGTAATAAGCTTGTTATTCAAGAAACAGCAACGTTTTAACGAACTGAAACACTGTTTCTTTGTGAATTCAGTTAGTTCCCAGTTCCCTGCTCTTGTACTATGTGTTCTTTTAAAGATTTATCAAAATTTGTTGAGCCGAATCTGAGTAACATGGTGAATTCGGTTTGTTCCCAGTAGGCCGCAGTAGTAATAAGTGGACTCTTCGGGATATAGAAAAATTTTCACGAATGGAATCAAACTTTCTAGGCGAATTCAGTGAGTTCCCAATGGGACATGCTTGTATGAGTGTGCTTTTCAAAATAGACCTACATTTTAAGGAACGGAATCTAAGTATCATGGTGAATTCAGTAGGTTCCCAATAGGATTCGCATTTAATTACCTTGTTATTCAAGATAGAGCAACGTTTTAATGAACTCAAACACTGTTTCTTTGCGAATTCAGTTAGTTCCCAGTAGCCTGCTCTTGTACTATGTGTACTTTTAAAGATTTATCAAAATTTGGTGAGCCGAATCTGAGTAACATGGTGAATTCGGTTAGTTCCCAGTAGGCCGCAGTAGGAATAAGTGGACTGTTCGGGATAAAAAAATTTTCACGAATGGAATCAAAATTTCTAGGAGAATTCAGTGAGTTCCCAGTGGGACATGCTTGTATGAGTTTGCTTTCAAAATAGAGCAAAATTTTGTGGAACGGAATCTAAGTATCATGGTGAATTCAGTAGGTTCCCAATAGGATTCGCATGTAAAAAGCTTGTTATTCAAGATAGAGAAACGTTTTAACGAACTGAAACACTGTTTCTTTTTGAATTCAGTTAGTTCCCAGTAGCCTGCTCTTGTACTATGTGTACTTTTAAAGATTTATCAAAATTTGGTGAACCGAATGTGAGTAACATGGTGAATTCGGTTAGTTCCCAATGGGCCGCAGTAGTAATAAGTGGACTGTTCGGGATATAGAAAAATTTTCACGAATGGAATCAAAATTTCTAAGCGAATTCAGTGAGTTCCCAATGGGACATGCTTGTATGAGTGTGCTTTCCAAATAGACCTCCATTTTAAGGAACGGAATCTAAGTATCATGGTGAATTCAGTAGGTTCCCAATAGGATTCGCATGTAATAAGCTTGTTATTCATGATAGAGCAACGTTTTAACGAACTGAAACACTGTTTCTTTGTGAATTCAGTTAGTTCCCAGTAGCCTGCTCTTGTACTATGTGTACTTTTGAAGATTTATCAAAATTTGGTGAGCCGAATCTGAGTAACATGGTGAAGTCGGTTAGTTCCCAGTAGGCCACAGTAGTAATAAGTGGACTGTTCGGGATATAGAAAAATATTCACGAATGGAATCAAACTTTCTAGGCGAATTCAGTGATTTCCCAATGGGACATGCTTGTATGAGTTTGCTTTTCAAAATAGAGCAACATATGTGGAACGGAATCTAAGTATCATGGTGAATTCAGTAGGTTCCCAATAGGATTCTGATGTAATAAGCTTGTTATTCAAGATAGAGCAACGTTTTAACGAACTGAAACACTGTTTCTTTGTGAATTCAGTTAGTTCCCAGTAGCCTGCTCTTGTACTATGTGTACTTTTAAAGATTTATCAAAATTTGGTGAACCGAATGTGAGTAACATGGTGAATTCGGTTAGTTCCCAATTGGCCGCAGTAGTAATAAGTGGACTGTTCGGGATATAGAAAAAATTTCAGGAATTGAATCAAAATTTCTAGGCGAATTCAGTGATTTTCCAATGGGACATGCTTGTGTGAGTTTGCTTTTCAATATAGAGCAACATTTTAAGGAACGGAATCTAAGTATCATGGTGAATTCAGTAGGTTCCCAATAGGATTCGCATGTAATAAGCTTGTTATTCAAGAAACAGCAACGTTTAAACGAACTGAAACACTGTTTCTTTGTGAATTCAGTTAGTTCCCAGTTCCCTGCTCTTGTACTATGTGTTCTTTTAAAGATTTATCAAAATTTGTTGAGCCGAATCTGAGTAACATGGTGAATTCGGTTAGTTCCCAGTAGGCCGCAGTAGTAATAAGTGGACTGTTCGGGATATAGAAAAATTTTCACGAATGGAATCAAAATTTCTAAGCGAATTCAGTGAGTTCCCAATGGGACATGCTTGTATGAGTGTGCTTTTCAAAATAGACCTACATTTTAAGGAACGGAATCTAAGTATCATGGTGAATTCAGTAGGTTCCCAATAGGATTCGCATGTAATAAGCTTGTTATTCAAGATAGAGCAACGTTTTAACGAACTGAAACACTGTTTCTTTGTGAATTCAGTTAGTTCCCAGTAGCCTGCTCTTGTACTATGTGTACTTTTGAAGATTTATCAAAATTTGGTGAGCCGAATCTCAGTAACATGGTGAAGTCGGTTAGTTCCCAGTAGGCCACAGTAGTAATAAGTGGACTGTTCGGGATATAGAAAAATGTTCACGAATGGAATCAAACTTTCTAGGCGAATTCAGTGATTTCCCAATGGGACATGCTTGTATGAGTTTGCTTTTCAAAATAGAGCAACATTTTGTGGAACGGAATCTAAGTATCATGGTGAATTCACTAGGTTCCCAATAGGATTCGCATGTAATAAGCTTGTTATTCAAGATAGAGCAACGTTTTAACGAACTGAAACACTGTTTCTTTGTGAATTCAGTTAGTTCCCAGTAGCCTGCTCTTGTACTATGTGTACTTTTGAAGATTTATCAAAATTTGGTGAGCCGAATCTGAGTAACATGGTGAAGTCGGTTAGTTCCCAGTAGGCCACAGTAGTAATAAGTGGACTGTTCGGGATATATGAAAATGTTCACGAATGGAATCAAACTTTCTAGGCGAATTCAGTGATTTCCCAATGGGACATGCTTGTATGAGTTTGCTTTTAAAAATAGAGCAACATTTTGTGGAACGGAATCTAAGTATCATGGTGAATTCACTAGGTTCCCAATAGGATTCGCATGTAATAAGCTTGTTATTCAAGAAACAGCAACGTTTTAACGAACTGAAACACTGTTTCTTTGTGAATTCAGTTAGTTCCCAGTTCCCTGCTCTTGTACTATGTGTACTTTTAAAGATTTATCAAAATTTGGTGAGCCGAATCTGAGTAACATGGTGAATTCGGTTAGTTCCCAGTAGGCCACAGTAGTAATAAGTGGACTGTTCGGGATATAGAAAAATTTTCACGAATGGAATCAAACTTTCTAGGCGAATTCAGTGATTTCCCAATGGGACATGCTTGTATGAGTTTGCTTTTCAAAATAGAGCAACATTTTGTGGAACGGAATCTAAGTATCATGGTGAATTCAGTAGGTGCCCAATAGGATTCGCATGTAATAAGCTTGTTATTCAAGATAGAGCAACGTTTTAATGAACTGAAACACTGGTTCTTTGTGAATTCAGTTATTTCCCAGTAGCCTGCTCTTGTACTATGTGTACCTTTAAAGATTTATCAAAATTTGGTGAGCCGAATCTGAGTAACATGGTGAATTCGGTTACTTCCCAGTAGGCCGCAGTAGTAATAAGTGGACTGTTCGGGATATAGAAAAATTTTCACGAATGGAATCAAAATTTCTAGGAGAATTCAGTGAGTTCCCAATGAGACATGCTTGTATGAGTTTGCTTTCAAAATAGAGCAACATTTTGTGGAACGGAATCTAAGTATCATGGTGAATTCAGTAGGTTCCCAATAGGATTCGCATGTAATAAGCTTGTTATTCAAGATAGAGCAACGTTTTAACGAACTGAAACACTGTTTCTTTGTGAATTCAGTTAGTTCCCAGTAGCCTGCTCTTGTACTATGTGTACTTTTAAAGATTTATCAAAATTTCGTGAACCGAATGTGAGTAACATGGTGAATTCGGTTAGTTCCCAATGGGCCGCAGTAGTAATAAGTGGACTGTTCGGGATATAGAAAAAATTTCAGGAATTGAATCAAAATTTCTAGGCGAATTCAGTGAGTTCCCAAAGGGACATGCTTGTATGAGTGTGCTTTTCAAAATAGACCTACATTTTAAGGAACGGAATCTAAGTATCATGGTGAATTCAGTAGGTTCCCAATAGGATTCGCATGTAATAAGCTTGTTATTCAAGATAGAGCAACGTTTTAACGAACTGAAACACTGTTTCTTTGTGAATTCAGTTAGTTCCCAGTAGCCTGCTCTTGTACTATGTGTACTTTTGAAGATTTATCAAAATTTGGTGAGCCGAATCTGAGTAACATGGTGAAATCGGTTAGTTCCCAGTAGGCCACAGTAGTAATAAGTGGACTGTTCGGGATATAGAAAAATTTTCACGAATGGAATCAAACTTTCTAGGCGAATTCAGTGATTTCCCAATGGGACATGCTTGTATGAGTTTGCTTTTCAAAATAGAGCAACATTTTGTGGAACGGAATCTAAGTATCATGGTGAATTCAGTAGGTTCCCAATAGGATTCGCATGTAATAAGCTTGTTATTCAAGATAGAGCAACGTTTTAACGAACTGAAACACTGTTTCTTTGTGAATTCAGTTAGTTCCCAGTAGCCTGCTCTTGTACTATGTGTACTTTTAAAGATTTATCAAAATTTGGTGAACCGAATGTGAGTAACATGGTGAATTCGGTTAGTTCCCAATGGGCCGCAGTAGTAATAAGTGGACTGTTTGGGATATAGAAAAAATTTCAGGAATTGAATCAAAATTTCTAGGCGAATTCAGTGATTTTCCAATGGGACATGCTTGTATGAGTTTGCTTTTCAATATAGAGCAACATTTTAAGGAACGGAATCTAAGTATCATGGTGAATTCAGTAGGTTCCCATAGGATTCGCATGTAATAAGCTAGTTATTCAAGATAGAGCAACGTTTTAACGAACTGAAACACTGTTTCTTTGTGAATTCAGTTAGTTCCCAGTAGCCTGCTCTTGTACTATGTGTACTTTTAAAGATTTATCAAAATTTGGTGAGCCGAATCTGAGTAACATGGTGAATTTGGTTAGTTCCCAGTAGGCCGCAGTAGTAATAAGTGGACTATTCGGGATAAAAAAATTTTCACGAATGGAATCAAAATTTCTAGGAGAATTCAGTGAGTTCCCAGTGGGACATGCTTGTATGAGTTTGCTTTCAAAATAGAGCAACATTTGTGGAACGGAATCTAAGTATCATGGTGAATTCAGTAGGTTCCCAATAGGATTCGCATGTAATAAGTTTGTTATTCAAGATAGAGCAACGTTTTAACGAACTGAAACACTGTTTCTTTGTGAATTCAGTTAGTTCCCAGTAGCCTGCTCTTGTACTATGTGTACTTTTGAAGATTTATCAAAATTTGGTGAGCCGAATCTGAGTAACATGGTGAAATCGGTTAGTTCCCAATGGGCCGCAGTAGTAATAAGTGGACTGTTCGGGATATAGAAAAATTTTCACGAATGGAATCAAAATTTCTAAGCGAATTCAGTGAGTTCCCAATGGGACATGCTTGTATGAGTGTGCTTTCCAAATAGACCTCCATTTTAAGGAACGGAATCTAAGTATCATGGTGAATTCAGTAGGTTCCCAATAGGATTCGCATGTAATAAGCTTGTTATTCATGATAGAGCAACGTTTTAACGAACTGAAACACTGTTTCTTTGTGAATTCAGTTAGTTCCCAGTAGCCTGCTCTTGTACTATGTGTACTTTTGAAGATTTATCAAAATTTGGTGAGCCGAATCTGAGTAACATGGTGAAGTCGGTTAGTTCCCAGTAGGCCACAGTAGTAATAAGTGGACTGTTCGGGATATAGAAAAATGTTCACGAATGGAATCAAACTTTCTAGGCGAATTCAGTGATTTCCCAATGGGACATGCTTGTATGAGTTTGCTTTTCAAAATAGAGCAACATTTTGTGGAACGGAATCTAAGTATCATGGTGAATTCACTAGGTTCCCAATAGGATTCGCATGTAATAAGCTTGTTATTCAAGAAACAGCAACGTTTTAACGAACTGAAACACTGTTTCTTTGTGAATTCAGTTAGTTCCCAGTTCCCTGCTCTTGTACTATGTGTACTTTTAAAGATTTATCAAAATTTGGTGAGCCGAATCTGAGTAACATGGTGAATTCGGTTAGTTCCCAGTAGGCCACAGTAGTAATAAGTGGACTGTTCGGGATATAGAAAAATTTTCACGAATGGAATCAAACTTTCTAGGCGAATTCAGTGATTTCCCAATGGGACATGCTTGTATGAGTTTGCTTTTCAAAATAGAGCAACATTTTGTGGAACGGAATCTAAGTATCATGGTGAATTCAGTAGGTGCCCAATAGGATTCGCATGTAATAAGCTTGTTATTCAAGATAGAGCAACGTTTTAATGAACTGAAACACTGGTTCTTTGTGAATTCAGTTATTTCCCAGTAGCCTCCTCTTTTACTATGTGTACCTTTAAAGATTTATCAAAATTTGGTGAGCCGAATCTGAGTAACATGGTGAATTCGGTTACTTCCCAGTAGGCCGCAGTAGTAATAAGTGGACTGTTCGGGATATAGAAAAATTTTCACGAATGGAATCAAAATTTCTAGGAGAATTCAGTGAGTTCCCAATGAGACATGCTTGTATGAGTTTGCTTTCAAAATAGAGCAACATTTTGTGGAACGGAATCTAAGTATCATGGTGAATTCAGTAGGTTCCCAATAGGATTCGCATGTAATAAGCTTGTTATTCAAGATAGAGCAACGTTTTAACGAACTGAAACACTGTATCTTTGTGAATTCAGTTAGTTCCCAGTAGCCTGCTCTTGTACTATGTGTACTTTTAAAGATTTATCAAAATTTCGTGAACCGAATGTGAGTAACATGGTGAATTCGGTTAGTTCCCAATGGGCCGCAGTAGTAATAAGTGGACTGTTCGGGATATAGAAAAAATTTCAGGAATTGAATCAAAATTTCTAGGCGAATTCAGTGAGTTCCCAAAGGGACATGCTTGTATGAGTGTGCTTTTCAAAATAGACCTACATTTTAAGGAACGGAATCTAAGTATCATGGTGAATTCAGTAGGTTCCCAATAGGATTCGCATGTAATAAGCTTGTTATTCAAGATAGAGCAACGTTTTAACGAACTGAAACACTGTTTCTTTGTGAATTCAGTTAGTTCCCAGTAGCCTGCTCTTGTACTATGTGTACTTTTGAAGATTTATCAAAATTTGGTGAGCCGAATCTGAGTAACATGGTGAAATCGGTTAGTTCCCAGTAGGCCACAGTAGTAATAAGTGGACTGTTCGGGATATAGAAAAATTTTCACGAATGGAATCAAACTTTCTAGGCGAATTCAGTGATTTCCCAATGGGACATGCTTGTATGAGTTTGCTTTTCAAAATAGAGCAACATTTTGTGGAACGGAATCTAAGTATCATGGTGAATTCAGTAGGTTCCCAATAGGATTCGCATGTAATAAGCTTGTTATTCAAGATAGAGCAACGTTTTAACGAACTGAAACACTGTTTCTTTGTGAATTCAGTTAGTTCCCAGTAGCCTGCTCTTGTACTATGTGTACTTTTAAAGATTTATCAAAATTTGGTGAACCGAATGTGAGTAACATGGTGAATTCGGTTAGTTCCCAATGGGCCGCAGTAGTAATAAGTGGACTGTTCGGGATATAGAAAAAATTTCAGGAATTGAATCAAAATTTCTAGGCGAATTCAGTGATTTTCCAATGGGACATGCTTGTATGAGTTTGCTTTTCAATATAGAGCAACATTTTAAGGAACGGAATCTAAGTATCATGGTGAATTCAGTAGGTTCCCAATAGGATTCGCATGTAATAAGCTAGTTATTCAAGATAGAGCAACGTTTTAACGAACTGAAACACTGTTTCTTTGTGAATTCAGTTAGTTCCCAGTAGCCTGCTCTTGTACTATGTGTACTTTTAAAGATTTATCAAAATTTGGTGAGCCGAATCTGAGTAACATGGTGAATTTGGTTAGTTCCCAGTAGGCCGCAGTAGTAATAAGTGGACTATTCGGGATAAAAAAATTTTCACGAATGGAATCAAAATTTCTAGGAGAATTCAGTGAGTTCCCAGTGGGACATGCTTGTATGAGTTTGCTTTCAAAATAGAGCAACATTTGTGGAACGGAATCTAAGTATCATGGTGAATTCAGTAGGTTCCCAATAGGATTCGCATGTAATAAGTTTGTTATTCAAGATAGAGCAATGTTTTAACGAACTGAAACACTGTTTCTTTGTGAATTCAGTTAGTTCCCAGTAGCCTGCTCTTGTACTATGTGTACTTTTAAAGATTTATCAAAATTTGGTGAGCCGAATCTGAGTAACATGGTGAAGTCGGTTAGTTCCCAGTAGGCCACAGTAGTAATAAGTGGACTGTTCGGGATATAGAAAAATTTTCACGAATGGAATCAAACTTTCTAGGAGAATTCAGTGAGTTCCCAATGAGACATGCTTGTATGAGTTTGCTTTTCAAAATAGAGCAACATTTTGTGGAACGGAATCTAAGTATCATGGTGAATTCAGTAGGTGCCCAATAGGATTCGCATGTAATAAGCTTGTTATTCAAGATAGAGCAACGCTTTAATGAACTGAAACACTGGTTCTTTGTGAATTCAGTTAGTTCCCAGTAGCCTGCTCTTGTACTATGTGTACTTTTAAAGATTTATCAAAATTTGGTGAGCCGAATCTGAGTAACATGGTGAATTCGGTTAGTTCCCAGTAGGCCGCAGTAGTAATAAGTGGACTCTTCGGGATATAGAAAAATTTTCACGAATGGAATCAAAATTTCTAGGAGAATTCAGTGAGTTCCCAATGAGACATGCTTGTATGAGTTTGCTTTCAAAATAGAGCAACATTTTGTGGAACGGAATCTAAGTATCATGGTGAATTCAGTAGGTTCCCAATAGGATTCGCATGTAATAAGCTTGTTATTCAAGATAGAGCAACGTTTTAACGAACTGAAACACTGTTTCTTTGTGAATTCAGTTAGTTCCCAGTAGCCTGCTCTTGTACTATGTGTACTTTTAAAGATTTATCAAAATTTGGTGAACCGAAAGTGAGTAACATGGTGAATTCGGTTAGTTCCCAATGGGCCGCAGTAGTAATAAGTGGACTGTTCGGGATATAGAAAAAATTTCAGGAATTGAATCAAAATTTCTAGGCGAATTCAGTGATTTTCCAATGGGACATGCTTGTATGAGTTTGCTTTTCAATATAGAGCAACATTTTAAGGAACGGAATCTAAGTATCATGGTGAATTCTGTAGGTTCCCAATAGGATTCGCATGTAATAAGCTTGTTATTCAAGAAACAGCAACGTTTTAACGAACTGAAACACTGTTTCTTTGTGAATTCAGTTAGTTCCCAGTTCCCTGCTCTTGTACTATGTGTTTTTTTAAAGATTTATCAAAATTTGTTGAGCCGAATCTGAGTAACATGGTGAATTCGGTTAGTTCCCAGTAGGCCGCAGTAGTAATAAGTGGACTCTTCGGGATATAGAAAAATTTTCACGAATGGAATCAAACTTTCTAGGCGAATTCAGTGAGTTCCCAATGGGACATGCTTGTATGAGTGTGCTTTTCAAAATAGACCTACATTTTAAGGAACGGAATCTAAGTATCATGGTGAGTCAGTAGGTTCCCAATAGGATTCGCATGTAATAAGCTTGTTATTCAAGATAGAGCAACGTTTTAATGAACTGAAACACTGTTTCTTTGCGAATTCAGTTAGTTCCCAGTAGCCTGCTCTTGTACTATGTGTACTTTTAAAGATTTATCAAAATTTGGTGAGCCGAATCTGAGTAACATGGTGAATTCGGTTAGTTCCCAGTAGGCCGCAGTAGGAATAAGTGGACTGTTCGGGATAAAAAAATTTTCACGAATGGAATCAAAATTTCTAGGCGAATTCAGTGATTTCCCAATGGGACATGCTTGTATGAGTTTGCTTTTCAAAATAGAGCAACATTTTGTGGAACGGAATCTAAGTATCATGGTGAATTCAGTAGGTTCCCAATAGGATTCGCATGTAATAAGCTTGTTATTCAAGATAGAGCAACGTTTTAACGAACTGAAACACTGTTTCTTTTTGAATTCAGTTAGTTCCCAGTAGCCTGCTCTTGTACTATGTGTACTTTTAAAGATTTATCAAAATTTGGTGAACCGAATGTGAGTAACATGGTGAATTCGGTTAGTTCCCAATGGGCCGCAGTAGTAATAAGTGGACTGTTCGGGATATAGAAAAATTTTCACGAATGGAATCAAAATTTCTAAGCGAATTCAGTGAGTTCCCAATGGGACATGCTTGTATGAGTGTGCTTTCCAAATAGACCTCCATTTTAAGGAACGGAATCTAAGTATCATGGTGAATTCAGTAGGTTCCCAATAGGATTCGCATGTAATAAGCTTGTTATTCATGATAGAGCAACGTTTTAACGAACTGAAACACTGTTTCTTTGTGAATTCAGTTAGTTCCCAGTAGCCTGCTCTTGTACTATGTGTACTTTTGAAGATTTATCAAAATTTGGTGAGCCGAATCTGAGTAACATGGTGAAGTCGGTTAGTTCCCAGTAGGCCACAGTAGTAATAAGTGGACTGTTCGGGATATAGAAAAATATTCACGAATGGAATCAAACTTCTAGGCGAATTCAGTGATTTCCCAATGGGACATGCTTGTAAGAGTTTGCTTTTCAAAATAGAGCAACATTTTGTGGAACGGAATCTAAGTATCATGGTGAATTCAGTAGGTTCCCAATAGGATTCGCATGTAATAAGCTTGTTATTCAAGATAGAGCAACGTTTTAACGAACTGAAACACTGTTTCTTTGTGAATTCAGTTAGTTCCCAGTAGCCTGCTCTTGTACTATGTGTACTTTTAAAGATTTATCAAAATTTGGTGAACCGAATGTGAGTAACATGGTGAATTCGGTTAGTTCCCAATTGGCCGCAGTAGTAATAAGTGGACTGTTCGGGATATAGAAAAATGTTCACGAATGGAATCAAAATTTCTAGGAGAATTCAGTGAGTTCCCAGTGGGACATGCTTGTATGAGTTTGCTTTCAAAATAGAGCAACATTTTGTGGAACGGAATCTAAGTATCATGGTGAATTCAGTAGGTTCCCAATAGGATTCGCATGTAATAAGCTTGTTATTCAAGACAGAGCAACGTTTTAACGAACTGAAACACTGTTTCCTTGTGAATTCAGTTAGTTCCCAGTAGCCTGCTCTTGTACTATGTGTACTTTTAAAGATTTATCAAAATTTGGTGAACCGAATGTGAGTAACATGGTGAATTCGGTTAGTACCCAATTGGCCGCAGTAGTAATAAGTGGACTGTTCGGGATATAGAAAAAATTTCAGGAATTGAATCAAAATTTCTAGGCGAATTCAGTGATTTTCCAATGGGACATGCTTGTATGAGTTTGCTTTTCAATATAGAGCAACATTTTAAGGAACGGAATCTAAGTATCATGGTGAATTCAGTAGGTTCCCAATAGGATTCACATGTAATAAGCTTGTTATTCAAGAAACAGCAAAGTTTTAACGAACTGAAACACTGTTTCTTTGTGAATTCAGTTAGTTCCCAGTAGCCTGCTCTTGTACTATGTGTTCTTTTAAAGATTTATCAAAATTTGTTGAGCCGAATCTGAGTAACATGGTGAATTCGGTTAGTTCCCAGTAGGCCGCAGTAGTAATAAGTGGACTGTTCGGGATATAGAAAGATTTTCACGAATGGAATCAAAATTTCTAGGCGAATTAAGTGAGTTCCCAATGGGACATGCTTGTATGAGTGTGCTTTTCAAAATAGACCTACATTTTAAGGAATGGAATCTAAGTATCATGGTGAATTCAGTAGGTTCCCAATAGGATTCGCATGTAATAAGCTTGTTATGCAAGATAGAGCAACGTTTCAACGAACTGAAACACTGTTTCTTTGTGAATTCAGTTAGTTCCCAGTAGCCTGCTCTTGTACTATGTGTACTTTTGAAGATATATCAAAATTTGGTGAGCCGAATCTGAGTAACATGGTGAATTCGGTTAGTTCCCAGTAGGCCACTGTAGTAATAAGTGGACTGTTCGGGATATAGAAAAATATTCACGAATGGAATCAAACTTTCTAGGCGAATTCAGTGATTTCCCAATGGGACATGCTTGTATGAGTTTGCTTTTCAAAATAGAGCAACATTTTGTGGAACGGAATCTAAGTATCATGGTGAATTCAGTAGGTTCCCAATAGGATTCGCATGTAATAAGCTTGTTATTCAAGATAGAGCAACGTTTTAATGAACTGAAACACTGTTTCTTTGTGAATTCAGTTAGTTCCCAGTAGCCTGCTCTTGTACTATGTGTACTTTTGAAGATTTATCAAAATTTGGTGAGCCGAATCTGAGTAACATGGTGAATTCGGTTAGTTCCCAGTAGGCCGCAGTAGTAATAAGTGGACTGTTCGGGATATAGAAAAATTTTCACGAATGGAATCAAAATTTCTAGGAGAATTCAGTGAGTTCCCAGTGGGACATGCTTGTATGAGTTTGCTTTCAAAATAGAGCAACATTTTGTGGAACGGAATCTAAGTATCATGGTGAATTCAGTAGGTTCCCAATAGGATTCGCATGTAATAAGCTTGTTATTCAAGATAGAGCAACGTTTTAATGAACTGAAACACTGTTTCTTTGTGAATTCAGTTAGTTCCTAGTAGCCTGCTCTTGTACTATGTGTACTTTTAAAGATTTATCAAAATTTGGTGAGCCGAATCTGAGTAACATGGTGAATTCGGTTAGTTCCCAGTAGGCCGCAGTAGTAATAAGTGGACTGTTCGGGATATAGAAAGATTTTCACGAATGGAATCAAAATTTCTAGGCGAATTCTGTGATTTCCCAATGGGACATGCTTGCATGAGTGTGCTTTTCAAAATAGACCTACATTTTAAGGAACGGAATCTAAGTATCATGGTGAATTCAGTAGGTTCCCAATAGGATTCGCATGTAATAAGCTTGTTATTCAAGATAGAGCAACGTTTTAATGAACTGAAACACTGTTTCTTTGTGAATTCAGTTAGTTCCCAGTAGCCTGCTCTTGTACTATGTGTACTTTTAAAGATTTATCAAAATTTGTTGAGCCGAATCTGAGTAACATGGTGAATTCGGTTAGTTCCCAGTAGGCCGCAGTAGTAATAAGTGGACTGTTCGGGATATAGAAAAATTTTCACGAATGGAATCAAAATTTCTAGGAGAATTCAGTGAGTTCCCAGTGGGACATGCTTGTATGAGTTTGCTTTCAAAATAGAGCAACATTTTGTGGAACGGAATCTAAGTATCATGGTGAATTCAGTAGGTTCCCAATAGGATTCGCATGTAATAAGCTTGTTATTCAAGATAGAGCAACGTTTTAACGAACTGAAACACTGTTTCTTTGTGAATTCAGTTAGTTCCCAGTAGCCTGCTCTTGTACTATGTGTACTTTTAAAGATTTATCAAAATTTGTTGAGCCGAATCTGAGTAACATGGTGAATTCGGTTAGTTCCCAGTAGGCCGCAGTAGTAATAAGTGGACTGTTCGGGATATAGAAAGATTTTCACGAATGGAATCAAAATTTCTAGGCGAATTAAGTGAGTTCCCAATGGGACATGCTTGTATGAGTGTGCTTTTCAAAATAGACCTACATTTTAAGGAATGGAATCTAAGTATCATGGTGAATTCAGTAGGTTCCCAATAGGATTCGCATGTAATAAGCTTGTTATGCAAGATAGAGCAACGTTTTAACGAACTGAAACACTCTTTCTTTGTGAATTCAGTTAGTTCCCAGTAGCCTGCTCTTGTACTATGTGTACTTTTGAAGATATATCAAAATTTGGTGAGCCGAATCTGAGTAACATGGTGAATTCGGTTAGTTCCCAGTAGGCCACAGTAGTAATAAGTGGACTGTTCGGGATATAGAAAAATATTCACGAATGGAATCAAACTTTCTAGGCGAATTCAGTGATTTCCCAATGGGACATGCTTGTATGAGTTTGCTTTTCAAAATAGAGCAACATTTTGTGGAACGGAATCTAAGTATCATGGTGAATTCAGTAGGTTCCCAATAGGATTCGCATGTAATAAGCTTGTTATTCAAGATAGAGCAACGTTTTAACGAACTGAAACACTGTTTCTTTGTGAATTCAGTTAGTTCCCAGTAGCCTGCTCTTGTACTATGTGTACTTTTGAAGAATTATCAAAATTTGGTGAGCCGAATCTGAGTAACATGGTGAATTCGGTTAGTTCCCAGTAGGCCGCAGTAGTAATAAGTGGACTGTTCGGGATATAGAAAAATTTTCACGAATGGAATCAAAATTTCTAGGAGAATTCAGTGAGTTCCCAGTGGGACATGCTTGTATGAGTTTGCTTTCAAAATAGAGCAACATTTTGTGGAACGGAATCTAAGTATCATGGTGAATTCAGTAGGTTCCCAATAGGATTCGCATGTAATAAGCTTGTTATTCAAGATAGAGCAACGTTTTAATGAACTGAAACACTGTTTCTTTGTGAATTCAGTTAGTTCCTAGTAGCCTGCTCTTGTACTATGTGTACTTTTAAAGATTTATCAAAATTTGGTGAGCCGAATCTGAGTAACATGGTGAATTCGGTTAGTTCCCAGTAGGCCGCAGTAGTAATAAGTGGACTGTTCGGGATATAGAAAGATTTTCACGAATGGAATCAAAATTTCTAGGCGAATTCTGTGATTTCCCAATGGGACATGCTTGCATGAGTGTGCTTTTCAAAATAGACCTACATTTTAAGGAACGGAATCTAAGTATCATGGTGAATTCAGTAGGTTCCCAATAGGATTCGCATGTAATAAGCTTGTTATTCAAGATAGAGCAACGTTTTAATGAACTGAAACACTGTTTCTTTGTGAATTCAGTTAGTTCCCAGTAGCCTGCTCTTGTACTATGTGTACTTTTAAAGATTTATCAAAATTTGTTGAGCCGAATCTGAGTAACATGGTGAATTCGGTTAGTTCCCAGTAGGCCGCAGTAGTAATAAGTGGACTGTTCGGGATATAGAAAAATTTTCACGAATGGAATCAAAATTTCTAGGAGAATTCACTGAGTTCCCAGTGGGACATGCTTGTATGAGTTTGCTTTCAAAATAGAGCAACATTTTGTGGAACGGAATCTAAGTATCATGGTGAATTCAGTAGGTTCCCAATAGGATTCGCATGTAATAAGCTTGTTATTCAAGATAGAGCAACGTTTTAACGAACTGAAACACTGTTTCTTTGTGAATTCAGTTAGTTCCCAGTAGCCTGCTCTTGTACTATGTGTACTTTTAAAGATTTATCAAAATTTGTTGAGCCGAATCTGAGTAACATGGGGAATTCGGTTAGTTCCCAATTGGCCGCAGTAGTAATAAGTGGACTGTTCGGGATATAGAAAAAATTTCAGGAATTGAATCAAAATTTCTAGGCGAATTCAGTGATTTTCCAATGGGACATGCTTGTATGAGTTTGCTTTTCAATATAGAGCAACATTTTAAGGAACGGAATCTAAGTATCATGGTGAATTCAGTAGGTTCCCAATAGGATTCGCATGTAATAAGCTTGTTATTCAAGAAACAGCAACGTTTTAACGAACTGAAACACTGTTTCTTTGTGAATTCAGTTAGTTCCCAGTTCCCTGCTCTTGTACTATGTGTTCTTTTAAAGATTTATCAAAATTTGTTGAGCCGAATCTGAGTAACATGGTGAATTCGGTTAGTTCCCAGTAGGCCGCAGTAGTAATAAGTGGACTGTTCGGGATATAGAAAGATTTTCACGAATGGAATCAAAATTTCTAGGCGAATTCAGTGAGTTCCCAATGGGACATGCTTGTATGAGTGTGCTTTTCAAAATAGACCTACAATTTAAGGATCGGAATCTAAGTATCATGGTGAATTCAGTAGGTTCCCAATAGGATTCGCATGTAATAAGCTTGTTATTCAAGATAGAGCAACGTTTTAACGAACTGAAACACTGTTTCTTTGTGAATTCAGTTAGTTCCCAGTTCCCTGCTCTTGTACTATGTGTTCTTTTAAAGATTTATCAAAATTTGTTGAGCCGAATCTGAGTAACATGGTGAAATCGGTTAGTTCCCAGTAGGCCGCAGTAGTAATAAGTGGACTGTTCGGGATATAGAAAAATTTTCACAAATGGAATCAAAATTTCTAGGCGAATTCAGTGAGTTCCCAATGGGACATGCTTGTATGAGTGTGCTTTTCAAAATAGACCTACATTTTAAGGAACGGAATCTAAGTATCATGGTGAATTCAGTAGGTTCCCAATAGGATTCGCATGTAATAAGCTTATTATTCAAGATAGAGCAACGTTTTAATGAACTGAAACACTGTTTCTTTGTGAATTCAGTTAGTTCCCAGTAGCCTGCTCTTGTACTATGTGTACTTTTGAAGATTTATCAAAATTTGGTGAGCCGAATCTGAGTAACATGGTGAAGTCGGTTAGTTCCCAGTAGGCCACAGTAGTAATAAGTGGACTGTTCGGGATATAGAAAAATTTTCACGAATGGAATCAAACTTTCTAGGCGAATTCAGTGATTTCCCAATGGGACATGCTTGTATGAGTTTGCTTTTCAAAATAGAGCAACATTTTGTGGAACGGAATCTAAGTATCATGGTGAATTCAGTAGGTTCCCAATAGGATTCGCATGTAATAAGCTTGTTATTCAAGATAGAGCAACGTTTTAACGAACTGAAACACTGTTTCTTTGTGAATTCAGTTAGTTCCCAGTAGCCTGCTCTTGTACTATGTGTACTTTTAAAGATTTATCAAAATTTGGTGAGCCGAATCTGAGTAACATGATGAATTCGGTTAGTTCCCAGTAGGCCGCAGTAGTAATAAGTGGACTGTTCGGGATATAGAAAAATTTTCACGAATGGAATCAAAATTTCTAGGAGAATTCAGTGAGTTCCCAGTGGGACATGCTTGTATGAGTTTGCTTTCAAAATAGAGCAACATTTTGTGGAACGGAATCTAAGTATCATGGTGAATTCAGTAGGTTCCCAATAGGATTCGCATGTAATAAGCTTGTTATTCAAGATAGAGCAACGTTTTAACGAACTGAAACACTGTTTCTTTGTGAATTCAGTTAGTTCCCAGTAGCCTGCTCTTGTACTATGTGTACTTTTAAAGATTTATCAAAATTTGGTGAACCGAATGTGAGTAACATGGTGAATTCGGTTAGTTCCCAATTGGCCGCAGTAGTAATAAGTGGACTGTTCGGGATATAGAAAAATGTTCACGAATGGAATCAAAATTTCTAGGAGAATTCAGTGAGTTCCCAGTGGGACATGCTTGTATGAGTTTGCTTTCAAAATAGAGCAACATTTTGTGGAACGGAATCTAAGTATCATGGTGAATTCAGTAGGTTCCCAATAGGATTCGCATGTAATAAGCTTGTTATTCAAGATAGAGCAACGTTATAACAAACTGAAACACTGTTTCTTTGTGAATTCAGTTAGTTCCCAGTAGCCTGCTATTGTACTATGTGTACTTTTAAAGATTTATCAAAATTTGGTGAACCGAATGTGAGTAACATGGTGAATTCGGTTAGTTCCCAATTGGCCGCAGTAGTAATAAGTGGAGTGTTCGGGATATAGAAAAAATTTCAGGAATTGAATCAAAATTTCTAGGCGAATTCAGTGATTTTCCAATGGGACATGCTTGTATGAGTTTGCTTTTCAAAATAGAGCAACATTTTAAGGAACGGAATCTAAGTATCATGGTGAATTCAGTAGGTTCCCAATAGGATTCGCATGTAATAAGCTTGTTATTCAAGAAACAGTAACGTTTTAACGAACTGAAACACTGTTTCTTTGGGAATTCAGTTAGTTCCCAGTTCCCTGCTCTTGTACTATGTGTTCTTTTAAAGATTTATGAAAATTTGTTGAGCCGAATCTGAGTTACATGGTGAATTCGGTTAGTTCCCAGTAGGCCGCAGTAGTAATAAGTGGACTGTTCGGGATATAGAAAGATTTTCACGAATGGAATCAAAATTTCTAGGCGAATTCAGTGAGTTCCCAATGGGACATGCTTGTATGAGTGTGCTTTTCAAAATAGACCTACATTTTAAGGAACGGAATCTAAGTATCATGGTGAATTCAGTAGGTTCCCAATAGGATTCGCATGTAATAAGCTTGTTATTCAAGATAGAGCAACGTTTTAACGGACTGAAACACTGTTACTTTGTGAATTCAGTTAGTTCCCAGTAGCCTGCTCTTGTACTATGTGTACTTTTGAAGATTTATCAAAATTTGGTGAGCCGAATCTGAGTAACATGGTGAATTCGGTTAGTTCCCAGTAGGCCGCAGTAGTAATAAGTGGACTGTTCGGGATATAGAAAAATTTTCACGAATGGAATCAAAATTTCTAGGAGAATTCAGTGAGTTCCCAGTGGGACATGCTTGTATGAGTTTGCTTTCAAAATAGAGCAACATTTTGTGGAACGGAATCTAAGTATCATGGTGAATTCAGTAGGTTCCCAATAGGATTCGCATGTAATAAGCTTGTTATTCAAGATAGAGCAACGTTTTAACGAACTGAAACACTGTTTCTTTGTGAATTCAGTTAGTTCCCAGTAGCCTGCTCTTGTACTATGTGTACTTTTAAAGATTTATCAAAATTTGGTGAACCGAATGTGAGTAACATGGGGAATTCGGTTAGTTCCCAATTGGCCGCAGTAGTAATAAGTGGACTGTTCGGGATATAGAAAAAATTTCAGGAATTGAATCAAAATTTCTAGGCGAATTCAGTGATTTTCCAATGGGACATGCTTGTATGAGTTTGCTTTTCAATATAGAGCAACATTTTAAGGAACGGAATCTAAGTATCATGGTGAATTCAGTAGGTTCCCAATAGGATTCGCATGTAATAAGCTTGTTATTCAAGAAACAGCAACGTTTTAACGAACTGAAACACTGTTTCTTTGTGAATTCAGTTAGTTCCCAGTTCCCTGCTCTTGTACTATGTGTTCTTTTAAAGATTTATCAAAATTTGTTGAGCCGAATCTGAGTAACATGGTGAATTCGGTTAGTTCCCAGTAGGCCGCAGTAGTAATAAGTGGACTGTTCGGGATATAGAAAGATTTTCACGAATGGAATCAAAATTTCTAGGCGAATTCAGTGAGTTCCCAATGGGACATGCTTGTATGAGTGTGCTTTTCAAAATAGACCTACATTTTAAGGAACGGAATCTAAGTATCATGGTGAATTCTGTAGGTTCCCAATAGGATTCGCATGTAATAAGCTTGTTATTCAAGATAGAGCAAAGTTTTAACGAACTGAAACTCTGTTTCTTTGTGAATTCAGTTAGTTCCCAGTAGCCTGCTCTTGTACTATGTGTACTTTTGAAGATTTATCAAAATTTGGTGAGCCGAATCTGAGTAACATGGTGAATTCGGTTAGTTCCCAGTAGGCCACAGTAGTAATAAGTGGACTGTTCGGCATATAGAAAAATATTCACGAATGGAATCAAACTTTCTAGGCGAATTCAGTGATTTCCCAATGGGACATGCTTGTATGAGTTTGCTTTTCAAAATAGAGCAACATTTTGTGGAACGGAATCTAAGTATCATGGTGAATTCAGTAGGTTCCCAATAGGATTCGCATGTAATAAGCTTGTTATTCAAGATAGAGCAACGTTTTAATGAACTGAAACACTGTTTCTTTGTGAATTCAGTTAGTTCCTAGTAGCCTGCTCTTGTACTATGTGTACTTTTAAAGATTTATCAAAATTTGGTGAGCCGAATCTGAGTAACATGGTGAATTCGGTTAGTTCCCAGTAGGCCGCAGTAGTAATAAGTGGACTGTTCGGGATATAGAAAAATTTTCACGAATGGAATCAAAATTTCTAGGAGAATTCAGTGAGTTCCCAGTGGGACATGCTTGTATGAGTTTCCTTTCAAAACAGAGCAACATTTTGTGGAACGGAATCTAAGTATCATGGTGAATTCAGTAGGTTCCCAATAGGATTCGCATGTAATAAGCTTGTTATTCAAGATAGAGCAACGTTTTAACGAACTGAAACACTGTTTCTTTGTGAATTCAGTTAGTTCCCAGTAGCCTGCTCTTGTACTATGTGTACTTTTAAAGATTTATCAAAATTTGGTGAGCCGAATCTGAGTAACATGGTGAATTCGGTTAGTTCCCAGTAGGCCGCAGTAGTAATAAGTGGACTGTTCGGGATATAGAAAAATTTTCACGAATGGAATCAAACTTTCTAGGCGAATTCAGTGATTTCCCAGTGGGACATGCTTGTATGAGTTTGCTTTTCAAAGTAGAGCAACATTTTGTGGAACGGAATCTAAGTATCATGGTGAATTCAGTAGGTTCCCAATAGGATTCGCATGTAATAAGCATGTTATTCAAGATAGAGCAAAGTTTTAACGAACTGAAACACTGTTTCTTTGTGAATTCAGTTAGTTCCCAGTAGCCTGCTCTTGTACTATGTGTACTTTTGAAGATTTATCAAAATTTGGTGAGCCGAGTCTGAGTAACATGGTGAAGTCGGTTAGTTCCCAATAGGCCGAAGTAGTAATAAGTGGACTGTTCTGGATATAGAAAAATTTTCACGAATGGAATCAAAATTTCTAGGCGAATTCAGTGAATTTCCAATGGGACATGCTTGTATTAGTTTGCTTTTCAAAATAGAGCAACATTTTGTGGAACGGAATCTAAGTATCATGGTGAATTCAGTAGGTTCCCAATAGGATTCGCATGTAATAAGCTAGTTATTCAAGATAGAGCAACGTTTTAATGAACTGAAACACTGTTGCTTTGTGAATTCAGTTAGTTCCCAGTAGCCTGCTCTAGTACTATGTGTACTTTTAAAGATTTATCAAAATTTGGTGAGCCGAATCTGAGTAACATGGTGAATTTGGTTAGTTCCCAGTAGGCCGCAGTAGTAATAAGTGGACTGTTCGGTATATAGAAAAATTTTCACGAATGGAATCAAACTTTCTAGGCGAATTCTGTGATTTCCCAATAGGACATGCTTGTATGAGTTTGCTTTTCAAAATAGAGCAACATTTTGTGGAGCAGAATCTAAGTATCATGGTGAATTCAGTAGGTTCCCAATAGGATTCGCATGTAATAAGCTTGTTATTCAAGATAGAGCAATGTTTTAACGAACTGAAACACTGTTTCTTTGTGAATTCAGTTAGTTCCCAGTAGCCTGCTCTTGTACTATGTGTACTTTTAAAGATTTATCAAAATTTGGTGAGCCGAATCTGAGTAACATGGTGAATTCGGTTAGTTCCCAGTAGGCCACAGTAGTAATAAGTGGACTGTTCGGGATATAGAAAAATTTTCACGAATGGAATCAAAATTTCTAGGCGAATTCAGTGATTTCCCAATGGGACATGCTTGTATGAGTTTGCTTTTCAAAATAGAGCAACATTTTGTGGAACGGAATCTAAGTATCATGGTGAATTCAGTAGGTGCCCAATAGGATTCGCATGTAATATGCTTGTTATTCAAGATAGAGCAACGTTTTAATGAACTGAAACACTGTTTCTTTGTGAATTCAGTTAGTTCCCAGTAGCCTGCTCTTGTACTATGTGTACTTTTAAAGATTTATCAAAATTTGGTGAGCCGAATCTGAGTAACATGGTGAATTCGGTTAGTTCCCAGTAGGCCGCTGTAGTAATAAGTGGACTGTTCGGGATATAGAAAAATTTTCACGAATGGAATCAAAATTTCTAGGAGAATTCAGTGAGTTCCCAATGAGACAAGCTTGTATGAGTTTGCTTTCAAAATAGAGCAACATTTTGTGGAACGGAATCTAAGTATCATGGTGAATTCAGTAGGTTCCCAATAGGATTCGCATGTAATAAGCTTGTTATTCAAGATAGAGCAACGTTTTTAACGAACTGAAACACTGTTTCTTTGTGAATTCAGTTAGTTCCCAGTAGCCTGCTCTTGTACTATGTGTACTTTTAAAGATTTATCAAAATTTCGTGAACCGAATGTGAGTAACATGGTGAATTCGGTTAGTTCCCAATGGGCCGCAGTAGTAATAAGTGGACTGTTCGGGATATAGAAAAAATTTCAGGAATTGAATCAAAATTTCTAGGCGAATTCAGTGATTTTCCAATGGGACATTCTTGTATGAGTTTGCTTTTCAATATAGAGCAACATTTTAAGGAACGGAATCTAAGTATCATGGTGAATTCAATAGGTTCCCAATAGGATTCGCATGTAATAAGCTTGTTATTCAAGAAACAGCAACATTTTAACTAACTGAAACACTGTTTCTTTGTGAATTCAGTTAGTTCCCAGTTCCCTGCTCTTGTACTATGTGTTCTTTTAAAGATTTATCAAAATTTGATGAGTCGAATCTGAGTAACATGGTGAATTCGGTTAGTTCCCAGTAGGCCGCAGTAGTAATAAGTGGACTGTTCGGGATATAGAAAGATTTTCACGAATGGAATCAAAATTTCTAGGCGAATTCTGTGATTTCCCAATGGGACATGCTTGCATGAGTGTGCTTTTCAAAATAGACCTACATTTTAAGGAACGGAATCTAAGTATCATGGTGAATTCAGTAGGTTCCCAATAGGATTCGCATGTAATAAGCTTGTTATTCAAGATAGAGCAACGTTTTAATGAACTGAAACACTGTTTCTTTGTGAATTCAGTTAGTTCCCAGTAGCCTGCTCTTGTACTATGTGTACTTTTAAAGATTTATCAAAATTTGTTGAGCCGAATCTGAGTAACATGGTGAATTCGGTTAGTTCCCAGTAGGCCGCAGTAGTAATAAGTGGACTGTTCGGGATATAGAAAAATTTTCACGAATGGAATCAAAATTTCTAGGAGAATTCACTGAGTTCCCAGTGGGACATGCTTGTATGAGTTTGCTTTCAAAATAGAGCAACATTTTGTGGAACGGAATCTAAGTATCATGGTGAATTCAGTAGGTTCCCAATAGGATTCGCATGTAATAAGCTTGTTATTCAAGATAGAGCAACGTTTTAACGGACTGAAACACTGTTACTTTGTGAATTCAGTTAGTTCCCAGTAGCCTGCTCTTGTACTATGTGTACTTTTGAAGATTTATCAAAATTTGGTGAGCCGAATCTGAGTAACATGGTGAATTCGGTTAGTTCCCAGTAGGCCGCAGTAGTAATAAGTGGACTGTTCGGGATATAGAAAAATTTTCACGAATGGAATCAAAATTTCTAGGAGAATTCAGTGAGTTCCCAGTGGGACATGCTTGTATGAGTTTGCTTTCAAAATAGAGCAACATTTTGTGGAACGGAATCTAAGTATCATGGTGAATTCAGTAGGTTCCCAATAGGATTCGCATGTAATAAGCTTGTTATTCAAGATAGAGCAACGTTTTAACGAACTGAAACACTGTTTCTTTGTGAATTCAGTTAGTTCCCAGTAGCCTGCTCTTGTACTATGTGTACTTTTAAAGATTTATCAAAATTTGGTGAACCGAATGTGAGTAACATGGGGAATTCGGTTAGTTCCCAATTGGCCGCAGTAGTAATAAGTGGACTGTTCGGGATATAGAAAAAATTTCAGGAATTGAATCAAAATTTCTAGGCGAATTCAGTGATTTTCCAATGGGACATGCTTGTATGAGTTTGCTTTTCAATATAGAGCAACATTTTAAGGAACGGAATCTAAGTATCATGGTGAATTCAGTAGGTTCCCAATAGGATTCGCATGTAATAAGCTTGTTATTCAAGAAACAGCAACGTTTTAACGAACTGAAACACTGTTTCTTTGTGAATTCAGTTAGTTCCCAGTTCCCTGCTCTTGTACTATGTGTTCTTTTAAAGATTTATCAAAATTTGTTGAGCCGAATCTGAGTAACATGGTGAATTCGGTTAGTTCCCAGTAGGCCGCAGTAGTAATAAGTGGACTGTTCGGGATATAGAAAGATTTTCACGAATGGAATCAAAATTTCTAGGCGAATTCAGTGAGTTCCCAATGGGACATGCTTGTATGAGTGTGCTTTTCAAAATAGACCTACATTTTAAGGAACGGAATCTAAGTATCATGGTGAATTCTGTAGGTTCCCAATAGGATTCGCATGTAATAAGCTTGTTATTCAAGATAGAGCAAAGTTTTAACGAACTGAAACTCTGTTTCTTTGTGAATTCAGTTAGTTCCCAGTAGCCTGCTCTTGTACTATGTGTACTTTTGAAGATTTATCAAAATTTGGTGAGCCGAATCTGAGTAACATGGTGAATTCGGTTAGTTCCCAGTAGGCCACAGTAGTAATAAGTGGACTGTTCGGCATATAGAAAAATATTCACGAATGGAATCAAACTTTCTAGGCGAATTCAGTGATTTCCCAATGGGACATGCTTGTATGAGTTTGCTTTTCAAAATAGAGCAACATTTTGTGGAACGGAATCTAAGTATCATGGTGAATTCAGTAGGTTCCCAATAGGATTCGCATGTAATAAGCTTGTTATTCAAGATAGAGCAACGTTTTAATGAACTGAAACACTGTTTCTTTGTGAATTCAGTTAGTTCCTAGTAGCCTGCTCTTGTACTATGTGTACTTTTAAAGATTTATCAAAATTTGGTGAGCCGAATCTGAGTAACATGGTGAATTCGGTTAGTTCCCAGTAGGCCGCAGTAGTAATAAGTGGACTGTTCGGGATATAGAAAAATTTTCACGAATGGAATCAAAATTTCTAGGAGAATTCACTGAGTTCCCAGTGGGACATGCTTGTATGAGTTTCCTTTCAAAACAGAGCAACATTTTGTGGAACGGAATCTAAGTATCATGGTGAATTCAGTAGGTTCCCAATAGGATTCGCATGTAATAAGCTTGTTATTCAAGATAGAGCAACGTTTTAACGAACTGAAACACTGTTTCTTTGTGAATTCAGTTAGTTCCCAGTAGCCTGCTCTTGTACTATGTGTACTTTTAAAGATTTATCAAAATTTGGTGAGCCGAATCTGAGTAACATGGTGAATTCGGTTAGTTCCCAATGGGCCGCAGTAGTAATAAGTGGACTGTTCGGGATATAGAAAAATTTTCACGAATGGAATCAAACTTTCTAGGCGAATTCAGTGATTTCCCAGTGGGACATGCTTGTATGAGTTTGCTTTTCAAAGTAGAGCAACATTTTGTGGAACGGAATCTAAGTATCATGGTGAATTCAGTAGGTTCCCAATAGGATTCGCATGTAATAAGCATGTTATTCAAGATAGAGCAAAGTTTTAACGAACTGAAACACTGTTTCTTTGTGAATTCAGTTAGTTCCCAGTAGCCTGCTCTTGTACTATGTGTACTTTTGAAGATTTATCAAAATTTGGTGAGCCGAGTCTGAGTAACATGGTGAAGTCGGTTAGTTCCCAATAGGCCGAAGTAGTAATAAGTGGACTGTTCTGGATATAGAAAAATTTTCACGAATGGAATCAAAATTTCTAGGCGAATTCAGTGAATTTCCAATGGGACATGCTTGTATTAGTTTGCTTTTCAAAATAGAGCAACATTTTGTGGAACGGAATCTAAGTATCATGGTGAATTCAGTAGGTTCCCAATAGGATTCGCATGTAATAAGCTAGTTATTCAAGATAGAGCAACGTTTTAATGAACTGAAACACTGTTGCTTTGTGAATTCAGTTAGTTCCCAGTAGCCTGCTCTAGTACTATGTGTACTTTTAAAGATTTATCAAAATTTGGTGAGCCGAATCTGAGTAACATGGTGAATTTGGTTAGTTCCCAGTAGGCCGCAGTAGTAATAAGTGGACTGTTCGGTATATAGAAAAATTTTCAAAAATGGAATCAAACTTTCTAGGCGAATTCTGTGATTTCCCAATAGGACATGCTTGTATGAGTTTGCTTTTCAAAATAGAGCAACATTTTGTGGAGCGGAATCTAAGTATCATGGTGAATTCAGTAGGTTCCCAATAGGATTCGCATGTAATAAGCTTGTTATTCAAGATAGAGCAATGTTTTAACGAACTGAAACACTGTTTCTTTGTGAATTCAGTTAGTTCCCAGTAGCCTGCTCTTGTACTATGTGTACTTTTAAAGATTTATCAAAATTTGGTGAGCCGAATCTGAGTAACATGGTGAATTCGGTTAGTTCCCAGTAGGCCACAGTAGTAATAAGTGGACTGTTCGGGATATAGAAAAATTTTCACGAATGGAATCAAAATTTCTAGGCGAATTCAGTGATTTCCCAATGGGACATGCTTGTATGAGTTTGCTTTTCAAAATAGAGCAACATTTTGTGGAACGGAATCTAAGTATCATGGTGAATTCAGTAGGTGCCCAATAGGATTCGCATGTAATAAGCTTGTTATTCAAGATAGAGCAACGTTTTAATGAACTGAAACACTGTTTCTTTGTGAATTCAGTTAGTTCCCAGTAGCCTGCTCTTGTACTATGTGTACTTTTAAAGATTTATCAAAATTTGGTGAGCCGAATCTGAGTAACATGGTGAATTCGGTTAGTTCCCAGTAGGCCGCTGTAGTAATAAGTGGACTGTTAGGGATATAGAAAAATTTTCACGAATGGAATCAAAATTTCTAGGAGAATTCAGTGAGTTCCCAATGAGACAAGCTTGTATGAGTTTGCTTTCAAAATAGAGCAACATTTTGTGGAACGGAATCTAAGTATCATGGTGAATTCAGTAGGTTCCCAATAGGATTCGCATGTAATAAGCTTGTTATTCAAGATAGAGCAACGTTTTTAACGAACTGAAACACTGTTTCTTTGTGAATTCAGTTAGTTCCCAGTAGCCTGCTCTTGTACTATGTGTACTTTTAAAGATTTATCAAAATTTCGTGAACCGAATGTGAGTAACATGGTGAATTCGGTTAGTTCCCAATGGGCCGCAGTAGTAATAAGTGGACTGTTCGGGATATAGAAAAAATTTCAGGAATTGAATCAAAATTTCTAGGCGAATTCAGTGATTTTCCAATGGGACATTCTTGTATGAGTTTGCTTTTCAATATAGAGCAACATTTTAAGGAACGGAATCTAAGTATCATGGTGAATTCAATAGGTTCCCAATAGGATTCGCATGTAATAAGCTTGTTATTCAAGAAACAGCAACATTTTAACTAACTGAAACACTGTTTCTTTGTGAATTCAGTTAGTTCCCAGTTCCCTGCTCTTGTACTATGTGTTCTTTTAAAGATTTATCAAAATTTGATGAGTCGAATCTGAGTAACATGGTGAATTCGGTTAGTTCCCAGTAGGCCGCAGTAGTAATAAGTGGACTGTTCGGGATATAGAAAGATTTTCACGAATGGAATCAAAATTTCTAGGCGAATTCTGTGATTTCCCAATGGGACATGCTTGCATGAGTGTGCTTTTCAAAATAGACCTACATTTTAAGGAACGGAATCTAAGTATCATGGTGAATTCAGTAGGTTCCCAATAGGATTCGCATGTAATAAGCTTGTTATTCAAGATAGAGCAACGTTTTAATGAACTGAAACACTGTTTCTTTGTGAATTCAGTTAGTTCCCAGTAGCCTGCTCTTGTACTATGTGTACTTTTAAAGATTTATCAAAATTTGTTGAGCCGAATCTGAGTAACATGGTGAATTCGGTTAGTTCCCAGTAGGCCGCAGTAGTAATAAGTGGACTGTTCGGGATATAGAAAAATTTTCACGAATGGAATCAAAATTTCTAGGAGAATTCACTGAGTTCCCAGTGGGACATGCTTGTATGAGTTTGCTTTCAAAATAGAGCAACATTTTGTGGAACGGAATCTAAGTATCATGGTGAATTCAGTAGGTTCCCAATAGGATTCGCATGTAATAAGCTTGTTATTCAAGATAGAGCAACGTTTTAACGAACTGAAACACTGTTTCTTTGTGAATTCAGTTAGTTCCCAGTAGCCTGCTCTTGTACTATGTGTACTTTTAAAGATTTATCAAAATTTGGTGAGCCGAATCTGAGTAACATGGTGAATTCGGTTAGTTCCCAGTAGGCCGCAGTAGTAATAAGTGGACTGTTCGGGATATAGAAAAATTTTCACGAATGGAATCAAAATTTCTAGGCGAATTCTGTGATTTCCCAATAGGACATGCTTGTATGAGTTTGCTTTTCAAAATAGAGCAACATTTTGTGGAACGGAATCTAAGTATCATGGTGAATTCAGTAGGTTCCCAATAGGATTCGCATGTAATAAGCTTGTTATTCAAGATAGAGCAATGTTTTAACGAACTGAAACACTGTTTCTTTGTGAATTCAGTTAGTTCCCAGTAGCCTGCTCTTGTACTATGTGTACTTTTAAAGATTTATCAAAATTTGGTGAGCCGAATCTGAGTAACATGGTGAATTCGGTTAGTTCCCAATAGGCCACAGTAGTAATAAGTGGACTGTTCGGGATATAGAAAAATTTTCACGAATGGAATCAAAATTTCTAGGCGAATTCAGTGATTTCCCAATGGGACATGCTTGTATGAGTTTGCTTTTCAAAATAGAGCAACATTTTGTGGAACGGAATCTAAGTATCATGGTGAATTCAGTAGGTGCCCAATAGGATTCGCATGTAATAAGCTTGTTATTCAAGATAGAGCAACGTTTTAATGAACTGAAACACTGTTTCTTTGTGAATTCAGTTAGTTCCCAGTAGCCTGCTCTTGTACTATGTGTACTTTTAAAGATTTATCAAAATTTGTTGAGCCGAATCTGAGTAACATGGTGAATTCGGTTAGTTCCCAGTAGGCCGCAGTAGTAATAAGTGGACTGTTCGGGATATAGAAAAATTTTCACGAATGGAATCAAAATTTCTAGGAGAATTCAGTGAGTTCCCAATGAGACATGCTTGTATGAGTTTGCTTTCAAAATAGAGCAACATTTTGTGGAACGGAATCTAAGTATCATGGTGAATTCAGTAGGTTCCCAATAGGATTCGCATGTAATAAGCTTGTTATTCAAGATAGAGCAACGTTTTTAACGAACTGAAACACTGTTTCTTTGTGAATTCAGTTAGTTCCCAGTAGCCTGCTCTTGTACTATGTGTACTTTTAAAGATTTATCAAAATTTCGTGAACCGAATGTGAGTAACATGGTGAATTCGGTTAGTTCCCAATGGGCCGCAGTAGTAATAAGTGGACTGTTCGGGATATAGAAAAAATTTCAGGAATTGAATCAAAATTTCTAGGCGAATTCAGTGATTTTCCAATGGGACATTCTTGTATGACTTTGCTTTTCAATATAGAGCAACATTTTAAGGAACGGAATCTAAGTATCATGGTGAATTCAATAGGTTCCCAATAGGATTCGCATGTAATAAGCTTGTTATTCAAGAAACAGCAACATTTTAACTAACTGAAACACTGTTTCTTTGTGAATTCAGTTAGTTCCCAGTTCCCTGCTCTTGTACTATGTGTTCTTTTAAAGATTTATCAAAATTTGATGAGTCGAATCTGAGTAACATGGTGAATTCGGTTAGTTCCCAGTAGGCCGCAGTAGTAATAAGTGGACTGTTCGGGATATAGAAAGATTTTCACGAATGGAATCAAAATTTCTAGGCGAATTCTGTGATTTCCCAATGGGACATGCTTGCATGAGTGTGCTTTTCAAAATAGACCTACATTTTAAGGAACGGAATCTAAGTATCATGGTGAATTCAGTAGGTTCCCAATAGGATTCGCATGTAATAAGCTTGTTATTCAAGATAGAGCAACGTTTTAACGAACGGAAACACTGTTTCTTTGTGAATTCAGTTAGTTCCCAGTAGCCTGCTCTTGTACTATGTGTACTTTTGAAGATTTATCAAAATTTGGTGAGCCGAATCTGAGTAACATGGTGAATTCGGTTAGTTCCCAGTAGGCCACAGTAGTAATAAGTGGACTGTTCGGCATATAGAAAAATATTCACGAATGGAATCAAACTTTCTAGGCGAATTCAGTGATTTCCCAATGGGACATGCTTGTATGAGTTTGCTTTTCAAAATAGAGCAACATTTTGTGGAACGGAATCTAAGTATCATGGTGAATTCAGTAGGTTCCCAATAGGATTCGCATGTAATAAGCTTGTTATTCAAGATAGAGCAACGTTTTAACGAACTGAAACACTGTCTTTGTGAATTCAGTTAGTTCCCAGTAGCCTGCTCTTGTACTATGTGTACTTTTGAAGATTTATCAAAATTTGGTGAGCCGAATCTGAGTAACATGGTGAATTCGGTTAGTTCCCAGTAGGCCGCAGTAGTAATAAGTGGACTGTTCGGGATATAGAAAAATTTTCACGAATGGAATCAAAATTTCTAGGAGAATTCAGTGAGTTCCCAGTGGGACATGCTTGTATGAGTTTGCTTTCAAAATAGAGCAACATTTTGTGGAACGGAATCTAAGTATCATGGTGAATTCAGTAGGTTCCCAATAGGATTCGCATGTAATAAGCTTGTTATTCAAGATAGAGCAACGTTTTAGCGAACTGAAACACTGTTTCTTTGTGAATTCAGTTAGTTCCCAGTAGCCTGCTCTTGTACTATGTGTACTTTTAAAGATTTATCAAAATTTGGTGAACCGAATGTGACTAACATGGGGAATTCGGTTAGTACCCAATTGGCCGCAGTAGTAATAAGTGGACTGTTCGGGATATAGAAAAAATTTCAGGAATTGAATCAAAATTTCTAGGCGAATTCAGTGATTTTCCAATGGGACATGCTTGTATGAGTTTGCTTTTCAATATAGAGCAACATTTTAAGGAACGGAATCTAAGTATCATGGTGAATTCAGTAGGTTCCCAATAGGATTCACATGTAATAAGCTTGTTATTCAAGAAACAGCAAAGTTTTAACGAACTGAAACACTGTTTCTTTGTGAATTCAGTTAGTTCCCAGTTCCCTGCTCTTGTACTATGTGTTCTTTTAAAGATTTATCAAAATTTGTTGAGCCGAAGCTGAGTAACATGGTGAATTCGGTTAGTTCCCAGTAGGCCGCAGTAGTAATAAGTGGACTGTTCGGGATATAGAAAGATTAAAACGAATGGAATCAAAATTTCTAGGCGCATTAAGTGAGTTCCCAATGGGACATGCTTGTATGAGTGTGCTTTTCAAAATAGACCTACATTTTAAGGAATGGAATCTAAGTATCATGGTGAATTCAGTAGGTTCCCAATAGGATTCGCATGTAATAAGCTTGTTATGCAAGATAGAGCAACGTTTTAACGAACTGAAACACTGTTTCTTTGTGAATTCAGTTAATTCCCAGTAGCCTGCTCTTGTACTATGTGTACTTTTGAAGATTTATCAAAATTTGGTGAGCAGAATCTGAGTAACATAGTGAATTCGGTTAGTTCCCAGTAGGCCACAGTAGTAATAAGTGGACTGTTCGGCATATAGAAAAATATTCACGAATGGAATCAAACTTTCTAGGCGAATTCAGTGATTTCCCAATGGGACATGCTTGTATGAGTTTGCTTTTCAAAATAGAGCAACATTTTGTGGAACGGAATCTAAGTATCATGGTGAATTCAGTAGGTTCCCAATAGGATTCGCATGTAATAAGCTTGTTATTCAAGATAGAGCAACGTTTTAACGAACTGAAACACTGTCTTTGTGAATTCAGTTAGTTCCCAGTAGCCTGCTCTTGTACTATGTGTACTTTTGAAGATTTATCAAAATTTGGTGAGCCGAATCTGAGTAACATGGTGAATTCGGTTAGTTCCCAGTAGGCCGCAGTAGTAATAAGTGGACTGTTCGGGATATAGAAAGATTTTCACGAATGGAATCAAAATTTCTAGGAGAATTCAGTGAGTTCCCAGTGGGACATGCTTGTATGAGTTTGCTTTCAAAATAGAGCAACATTTTGTGGAACGGAATCTAAGTATCATGGTGAATTCAGTAGGTTCCCAATAGGATTCGCATGTAATAAGCTTGTTATTCAAGATAGAGCAACGTTTTAACGAACTGAAACACTGTTTCTTTGTGAATTCAGTTAGTTCCCAGTAGCCTGCTCTTGTACTATGTGTACTTTTAAAGATTTATCAAAATTTGTTGAACCGAATGTGAGTAACATGGTGAATTCGGTTAGTACCCAATTGGCCGCAGTAGTAATAAGTGGACTGTTCGGGATATAGAAAAAATTTCAGGAATTGAATCAAACTTTCTAGGCGAATTCAGTGATTTTCCAATGGGACATGCTTGTATGAGTTTGCTTTTCAATATAGAGCAACATTTTAAGGAACGGAATCTAAGTATCATGGTGAATTCAGTAGGTTCCCAATAGGATTCACATGTAATAAGCTTGTTATTCAAGAAACAGCAAAGTTTTAACGAACTGAAACACTGTTTCTTTGTGAATTCAGTTAGTTCCCAGTTCCCTGCTCTTGTACTATGTGTTCTTTTAAAGATTTATCAAAATTTGTTGAGCCGAAGCTGAGTAACATGGTGAATTCGGTTAGTTCCCAGTAGGCCGCAGTAGTAATAAGTGGACTGTTCGGGATATAGAAAGATTTTCACGAATGGAATCAAAATTTCTAGGCGAATTAAGTGAGTTCCCAATGGGACATGCTTGTATGAGTGTGCTTTTCAAAATAGACCTACATTTTAAGGAATGGAATCTAAGTATCATGGTGAATTCAGTAGGTTCCCAATAGGATTCGCATGTAATAAGCTTGTTATGCAAGATAGAGCAACGTTTTAACGAACTGAAACACTGTTTCTTTGTGAATTCAGTTAATTCCCAGTAGCCTGCTCTTGTACTATGTGTACTTTTGAAGATTTATCAAAATTTGGTGAGCCGAATCTGAGTAACATAGTGAATTCGGTTAGTTCCCAGTAGGCCACAGTAGTAATAAGTGGACTGTTCGGCATATAGAAAAATATTCACGAATGGAATCAAACTTTCTAGGCGAATTCAGTGATTTCCCAATGGGACATGCTTGTATGAGTTTGCTTTTCAAAATAGAGCAACATTTTGTGGAACGGAATCTAAGTATCATGGTGAATTCAGTAGGTTCCCAATAGGATTCGCATGTAATAAGCTTGTTATTCAAGATAGAGCAACGTTTTAACGAACTGAAACACTGTCTTTGTGAATTCAGTTAGTTCCCAGTAGCCTGCTCTTGTACTATGTGTACTTTTAAAGATTTATCAAAATTTGGTGAACCGAATGTGAGTCACATGGGGAATTCGGTTAGTTCCCAATTGGCCGCAGTAGTAATAAGTGGACTGTTCGGGATATAGAAAAAATTTCAGGAATTGAATCAAAATTTCTAGGCGAATTCAGTGATTTTCCAATGGGACATGCTTGTATGAGTTTGCTTTTCAATATAGAGCAACATTTTAAGGAACGGAATCTAAGTATCATGGTGAATTCAGTAGGTTCTCAATAGGATTCGCATGTAATAAGCTTGTTATTCAAGAAACAGCAACGTTTTAACGAACTGAAACACTGTTTCTTTGTGAATTCAGTTAGTTCCCAGTTCCCTGCTCTTGTACTATGTGTTCTTTTAAAGATTTATCAAAATTTGTTGAGCCGAATCTGAGTAACATGGTGAATTCGGTTAGTTCCCAGTAGGCCGCAGTAGTATTAAGTGGACTGTTCGGGATATAGAAAGATTTTCACGAATGGAATCAAAATTTCTAGGCGAATTCAGTGAGTTCTCAATGGGACATGCTTGTATGAGTGTGCTTTTCAAAAAGACCTACATTTTAAGGAACGGAATCTAAGTATCATGGTGAATTCATTAGGTTCCCAATAGGATTCGCATGTAATAAGCTTGTTATTCAAGATAGAGCAACGTTTTAACGAACTGAAACACTGTTTCTTTGTGAATTCAGTTAGTTCCCAGTAGCCTGCTCTTGTACTATGTGTACTTTTGAAGATTTATCAAAATTTGGTGAGCCGAATCTGAGTAACATGGTGAATTCGGTTAGTTCCCAGTAGGCCACAGTAGTAATAAGTGGACTGTTCGGCATATAGAAAAATATTCACGAATGGAATCAAACCTTCTAGGGGAATTCAGTGATTTCCCAATGGGACATGCTTGTATGAGTTTGCTTTTCAAAATAGAGCAACATTTTGTGGAACGGAATCTAAGTATCATGGTGAATTCAGTAGGTTCCCAATAGGATTCGCATGTAATAAGCTTGTTATTCAAGATAGAGCAACGTTTTAATGAACTGAAACACTGTTTCTTTGTGAATTCAGTTAGTTCCTAGTAGCCTGCTCTTGTACTATGTGTACTTTTAAAGATTTATCAAAATTTGGTGAGCCGAATCTGAGTAACATGGTGAATTCGGTTAGTTCCCAGTAGGTCGCAGTAGTAATAAGTGGACTGTTCGGGATATAGAAAGATTTTCACGAATGGAATCAAAATTTCTAGGCGAATTCTGTGATTTCCCAATGGGACATGCTTGCATGAGTGTGCTTTTCAAAATAGACCTACATTTTAAGGAACGGAATCTAAGTATCATGGTGAATTCAGTAGGTTCCCAATAGGATTCGCATGTAATAAGCTTGTTATTCAAGATAGAGCAACGTTTTAATGAACTGAAACACTGTTTCTTTGTGAATTCAGTTAGTTCCCAGTAGCCTGCTCTTGTACTATGTGTACTTTTAAAGATTTATCAAAATTTGTTTGAGCCGAATCTGAGTAACATGGTGAATCGGTTAGTTCCCAGTAGGCCGCAGTAGTAATAAGTGGACTGTTCGGGATATAGAAAAATTTTCACGAATGGAATCAAAATTTCTAGGAGAATTCAGTGAGTTCCCAGTGGGACATGCTTGTATGAGTTTGCTTTCAAAATAGAGCAACATTTTGTGGAACGGAATCTAAGTATCATGGTGAATTCAGTAGGTTCCCAATAGGATTCGCATGTAATAAGCTTGTTATTCAAGATAGAGCAACGTTTTAACGAACTGAAACACTGTTTCTTTGTGAATTCAGTTAGTTCCCAGTAGCCTGCTCTTGTACTATGTGTACTTTTAAAGATTTATCAAAATTTGGTGAACCGAATGTGAGTAACATGGGGAATTCGGTTAGTTCCCAATTGGCCGCAGTAGTAATAAGTGGACTGTTCGGGATATAGAAAAAATTTCAGGAATTGAATCAAAATTTCTAGGCGAATTCAGTGATTTTCCAATGGGACATGCTTGTATGAGTTTGCTTTTCAATATAGAGCAACATTTTAAGGAACGGAATCTAAGTATCATGGTGAATTCAGTAGGTTCCCAATAGGATTCGCATGTAATAAGCTTGTTATTCAAGAAACAGCAACGTTTTAACGAACTGAAACACTGTTTCTTTGTGAATTCAGTTAGTTCCCAGTGCCCTGCTCTTGTACTATGTGTTCTTTTAAAGATTTATCAAAATTTGTTGAGCCGAATCTGAGTAACATGGTGAATTCGGTTAGTTCCCAGTAGGCCACAGTAGTAATAAGTGGACTGTTCGGGATATAGAAAGATTTTCACGAATGGAATCAAAATTTCTAGGCGAATTCAGTGAGTTCCCAATGGGACATGCTTGTATGAGTGTGATTTTCAAAATAGACCTACATTTTAAGGAACGGAATCTAAGTATCATGGTGAATTCAGTAGGTTCCCAATAGGATTCGCATGTAATAAGCTTGTTATTCAAGATAGAGCAACGTTTTAACGAACTGAAACACTGTTTCTTTGTGAATTCAGTTAGTTCCCAGTTCCCTGCTCTTGTACTATGTGTTCTTTTAAAGATTTATCAAAATTTGTTGAGCCGAATCTGAGTAACATGGTGAAATCGGTTAGTTCCCAGTAGGCCGCAGTAGTAATAAGTGGACTGTTCGGGATATAGAAAAATTTTCACGAATGGAATCAAAATTTCTAGGCGAATTCAGTGAGTTCCCAATGGGACATGCTTGTATGAGTGTGCTTTTCAAAATAGACCTACATTTTAAGGAACGGAATCTAAGTATCATGGTGAATTCAGTAGGTTTCCAATAGGATTCGCATGTAATAAGCTTATTATTCAAGATAGAGCAACGTTTTAATGAACTGAAACACTGTTTCTTTGTGAATTCAGTTAGTTCCCAGTAGCCTGCTCTTGTACTATGTGTACTTTTGAAGATTTATCAAAATTTGGTGAGCCGAATCTGAGTAACATGGTGAAGTCGGTTAGTTCCCAGTAGGCCACAGTAGTAATAAGTGGACTGTTCGGGATATAGAAAAATTTTCACGAATGGAATCAAACTTTCTAGGCGAATTCAGTGATTTCCCAATGGGACATGCTTGTATGAGTTTGCTTTTCAAAATAGAGCAACATTTTGTGGAACGGAATCTAAGTATCATGGTGAATTCAGTAGGTTCCCAATAGGATTCGCATGTAATAAGCTTGTTATTCAAGATAGAGCAATGTTTTAACGAACTGAAACACTGTTTCTTTGTGAATTCAGTTAGTTCCCAGTAGCCTGCTCTTGTACTATGTGTACTTTTAAAGATTTATCAAAATTTGGTGAGCCGAATCTGAGTAACATGATGAATTCGGTTAGTTCCCAGTAGGCCGCAGTAGTAATAAGTGGACTGTTCAGGATATAGAAAAATTTTCACGAATGGAATCAAAATTTCTAGGAGAATTCAGTGAGTTCCCAGTGGGACATGCTTGTATGAGTTTGCTTTCAAAATAGAGCAACATTTTGTGGAACGGAATCTAAGTATCATGGTGAATTCTGTAGGTTCCCAATAGGATTCGCATGTAATAAGCTTGTTATTCAAGATAGAGCAACGTTTTAACGAACTGAAACACTGTTTCTTTGTGAATTCAGTTAGTTCCCAGTAGCCTGCTCTTGTACTATGTGTACTTTTAAAGATTTATCAAAATTTGGTGAACCGAATGTGAGTAACATGGTGAATTCGGTTAGTTCCCAATTGGCCGCAGTAGTAATAAGTGGAGTGTTCGGGATATAGAAAAAATTTCAGGAATTGAATCAAAATTTCTAGGCGAATTCAGTGATTTTCCAATGGGACATGCTTGTATGAGTTTGCTTTTCAAAATAGAGCAACATTTTAAGGAACGGAATCTAAGTATCATGGTGAATTCAGTAGGTTCCCAATAGGATTCGCATGTAATAAGCTTGTTATTCAAGAAACAGTAACGTTTTAACGAACTGAAACACTGTTTCTTTGGGAATTCAGTTAGTTCCCAGTTCCCTGCTCTTGTACTATGTGTTCTTTTAAAGATTTATCAAAATTTGTTGAGCCGAATCTGAGTTACATGGTGAATTCGGTTAGTTCCCAGTAGGCCGCAGTAGTATTAAGTGGACTGTTCGGGATATAGAAAGATTTTCACGAATGGAATCAAAATTTCTAGGCGAATTCAGTGAATTTCCAATGGGACATGCTTGTATGAGTGTGCTTTTCAAAATAGACCTACATTTTAAGGAACGGAATCTAAGTATCATGGTGAATTCAGTAGGTTCCCAATAGGATTCGCATGTAATAAGCTTGTTATTCAAGATAGAGCAACGTTTTAACGGACTGAAACACTGTTACTTTGTGAATTCAGTTAGTTCCCAGTAGCCTGCTCTTGTACTGTGTGTACTTTTGAAGATTTATCAAAATTTGGTGAGCCGAATCTGAGTAACATGGTGAATTCGGTTAGTTCCCAGTAGGCCACAGTAGTAATAAGTGGACTGTTCGGGATATAGAAAAATATTCACGAATGGAATCAAACTTTCTAGGCGAATTCAGTGATTTCCCAATGGGACATGCTTGTATGAGTTTGCTTTTCAAAATAGAGCAACATTTTGTGGAACGGAATCTAAGTATCATGGTGAATTCAGTAGGTTCCCAATAGGATTCGCATGTAATAAGCTTGTTATTCAAGATAGAGCAACGTTTTCACGAACTGAAACACGGTTTCTTTGTGAATTCAGTTAGTTCCCAGTAGCCTGCTCTTGTACTATGTGTACTTTTGAAGATTTATCAAAATTTGGTGAGCCGAATCTGAGTAACATGGTGAATTCGGTTAGTTCCCAGTAGGCCGCAGTAGTAATAAGTGGACTGTTCGGGATATAGAAAAATTTTCACGAATGGAATCAAAATTTCTAGGAGAATTCAGTGAGTTCCCAGTGGTACATGCTTGTATGAGTTTGCTTTCAAAATAGAGCAACATTTTGTGGAACGGAATCTAAGTATCATGGTGAATTCAGTAGGTTCCCAATAGGATTCGCATGTAATAAGCTTGTTATTCAAGATAGAGCAACGTTTTTACGAACTGAAACACTGTTTCTTTGTGAATTCAGTTAGTTCCCAGTAGCCTGCTCTTGTACTATGTGTACTTTTAAAGATTTATCAAAATTTGGTGAACCGAATGTGACTAACATGGGGAATTCGGTTAGTTCCCAATTGGCCGCAGTAGTAATAAGTGGACTGTTCGGGATATAGAAAAAATTTCAGGAATTGAATCAAAATTTCTAGGCGAATTCAGTGATTTTCCAATGGGACATGCTTGTATGAGTTTGCTTTTCAATATAGAGCAACATTTTAAGGAACGGAATCTAAGTATCATGGTGAATTCAGTAGGTTCCCAATAGGATTCGCATGTAATAAGCTTGTTATTCAAGAAACAGCAACGTTTTAACGAACTGAAACACTGTTTCTTTGTGAATTCAGTTAGTTCCCAGTTCCCTGCTCTTGTACTATGTGTTCTTTTAAAGATTTATCAAAATTTGTTGAGCCGAATCTGAGTAACATGGTGAATTCGGTTAGTTCCCAGTAGGCCGCAGTAGTAATAAGTGGACTGTTCGGGATATAGAAAGATTTTCACGAATGGAATCAAAATTTCTAGGCGAATTGAGTGAGTTCCCAATGGGACATGCTTGTATGAGTGTGCTTTTCAACATAGACCTACATTTTAAGGAACGGAATCTAAGTATCATGGTGAATTCAGTAGGTTCCCAATAGGATTCGCATGTAATAAGCTTGTTATTCAAGATAGAGCAACGTTTTAACGAACTGAAACACTGTTTCTTTGTGAATTCAGTTAGTTCCCAGTAGCCTGCTCTTGTACTATGTGTACTTTTGAAGATTTATCAAAATTTGGTGAGCCGAATCTGACTAACATGGTGAATTCGGTTAGTTCCCAGTAGGCCACAGTAGTAATAAGTGGACTGTTCGGCATATAGAAAAATATTCACGAATGGAATCAAACCTTCTAGGCGAATTCAGTGATTTCCCAATGGGACATGCTTGTATGAGTTTGCTTTTCAAAATAGAGCAACATTTTGTGGAACGGAATCTAAGTATCATGGTGAATTCAGTAGGTTCCCAATAGCATTCGCATGTAATAAGCTTGTTATTCAAGATAGAGCAACGTTTTAATGAACTGAAACACTGTTTCTTTGTGAATTCAGTTAGTTCCTAGTAGCCTGCTCTTGTACTATGTGTACTTTTAAAGATTTATCAAAATTTGGTGAGCCGAATCTGAGTAACATGGTGAATTCGGTTAGTTCCCAGTAGGTCGCAGTAGTAATAAGTGGACTGTTCGGGATATAGAAAGATTTTCACGAATGGAATCAAAATTTCTAGGCGAATTCTGTGATTTCCCAATGGGACATGCTTGCATGAGTGTGCTTTTCAAAATAGACCTACATTTTAAGGAACGGAATCTAAGTATCATGGTGAATTCAGTAGGTTCCCCATAGGATTCGCATGTAATAAGCTTGTTATTCAAGATAGAGCAACGTTTTAATGAACTGAAACACTGTTTCTTTGTGAATTCAGTTAGTTCCCAGTAGCCTGCTCTTGTACTATGTGTACTTTTAAAGATTTATCAAAATTTGTTGAGCCGAATTTGAGTAACATGGTGAATTCGGTTAGTTCCCAGTAGGCCGCAGTAGTAATAAGTGGACTGTTCGGGATATAGAAAAATTTTCACGAATGGAATCAAAATTTCTAGGAGAATTCAGTGAGTTCCCAGTGGGACATGCTTGTATGAGTTTGCTTTCAAAACAGAGCAACATTTTGTGGAACGGAATCTAAGTATCATGGTGAATTCAGCAGGTTCCCAATAGGATTCGCATGTAATAAGCTTGTTATTCAAGATAGAGCAACGTTTTAACGAACTGAAACACTGTTTCTTTGTGAATTCAGTTAGTTCCCAGTAGCCTGCTCTTGTACTATGTGTACTTTTAAAGATTTATCAAAATTTGGTGAACCGAATGTGAGTAACATGGGGAATTCGGTTAGTTCCCAATTGGCCGCAGTAGTAATAAGTGGACTGTTCGGGATATAGAAAAAATTTCAGGAATTGAATCAAAATTTCTAGGCGAATTCAGTGATTTTCCAATGGGACATGCTTGTATGAGTTTGCTTTTCAATATAGAGCAACATTTTAAGGAACGGAATCTAAGTATCATGGTGAATTCAGTAGGTTCCCAATAGGATTCGCATGTAATAAGCTTGTTATTCAAGAAACAGCAACGTTTTAACGAACTGAAACACTGTTTCTTTGTGAATTCAGTTAGTTCCCAGTTCCCTGCTCTTGTACTATGTGTTCTTTTAAAGATTTATCAAAATTTGTTGAGCCGAATCTGAGTAACATGGTGAATTCGGTTAGTTCCCAGTAGGCCGCAGTAGTAATAAGTGGACTGTTCGGGATATAGAAAGATTTTCACGAATGGAATCAAAATTTCTACGCGAATTCAGTGAGTTCCCAATGGGACATGCTTGTATGAGTGTGATTTTCAAAATAGACCTACATTTTAAGGAACGGAATCTAAGTATCATGGTGAATTCAATAGGTTCCCAATAGGATTCGCATGTAATAAGCTTGTTATTCAAGATAGAGCAACGTTTTAACGAACTGAAACACTGTTTCTTTGTGAATTCAGTTAGTTCCCAGTTCCCTGCTCTTGTACTATGTGTTCTTTTAAAGATTTATCAAAATTTGTTGAGCCGAATCTGAGTAACATGGTGAAATCGGTTAGTTCCCAGTAGGCCGCAGTAGTAATAAGTGGACTGTTCGGGATATAGAAAAATTTTCACGAATGGAATCAAAATTTCTAGGCGAATTCAGTGATTTCCCAATGGGACATGCTTGTATGAGTGTGCTTTTCAAAATAGACCTACATTTTAAGGAACGGAATCTAAGTATCATGGTGAATTCAGTAGGTTCCCAATAGGATTCGCATGTAATAAGCTTATTATTCAAGATAGAGCAACGTTTTAATGAACTGAAACACTGTTTCTTTGTGAATTCAGTTAGTTCCCAGTAGCCTGCTCTTGTACTATGTGTACTTTTGAAGATTTATCAAAATTTGGTGAGCCGAATCTGAGTAACATGGTGAATTCGGTTAGTTCCCAGTAGGCCACAGTAGTAATAAGTGGACTGTTCGGGATATAGAAAAATATTCACGAATGGAATCAAACTTTCTAGGCGAATTCAGTGATTTCCCAATGGGACATGCTTGTATGAGTTTGCTTTTCAAAATAGAGCAACATTTTGTGGAACGGAATCTAAGTATCATGGTGAATTCAGTAGGTTCCCAATAGGATTCGCATGTAATAAGCTTGTTATTCAAGATAGAGCAACGTTTTAACGAACTGAAACACGGTTTCTTTGTGAATTCAGTTAGTTCCCAGTAGCCTGCTCTTGTACTATGTGTACTTTTGAAGATTTATCAAAATTTGGTGAGCCGAATCTGAGTAACATGGTGAATTCGGTTAGTTCCCAGTAGGCCGCAGTAGTAATAAGTGGACTGTTCGGGATATAGAAAAATTTTCACGAATGGAATCAAAATTTCTAGGAGAATTCAGTGAGTTCCCAGTGGTACATGCTTGTATGAGTTTGCTTTCAAAATAGAGCAACATTTTGTGGAACGGAATCTAAGTATCATGGTGAATTCAGTAGGTTCCCAATAGGATTCGCATGTAATAAGCTTGTTATTCAAGATAGAGCAACGTTTTTACGAACTGAAACACTGTCTCTTTGTGAATTCAGTTAGTTCCCAGTAGCCTGCTCTTGTACTATGTGTACTTTTAAAGATTTATCAAAATTTGGTGAACGGAATGTGACTAACATGGGGAATTCGGTTAGTTCCCAATTGGCCGCAGTAGTAATAAGTGGACTGTTCGGGATATAGAAAAATTTTCAGGAATTGAATCAAAATTTCTAGGCGAATTCAGTGATTTTCCAATGGGACATGCTTGTATGAGTTTGCTTTTCAATATAGAGCAACATTTTAAGGAACGGAATCTAAGTATCATGGTGAATTCAGTAGGTTCCCAATAGGATTCGCATGTAATAAGCTTGTTATTCAAGAAACAGCAACGTTTTAACGAACTGAAACACTGTTTCTTTGTGAATTCAGTTAGTTCCCAGTTCCCTGCTCTTGTACTATGTGTTCTTTTAAAGATTTATCAAAATTTGATGAGTCGAATCTGAGTAACATGGTGAATTCGGTTAGTTCCCAGTAGGCCACAGTAGTAATAAGTGGACTGTTCGGGATATAGAAAGATTTTCACGAATGGAATCAAAGTTTCTAGGCGAATTCTGTGATTTCCCAATGGGACATGCTTGCATGAGTGTGCTTTTCAAAATAGACCTACATTTTAAGGAACGGAATCTAAGTATCATGGTGAATTCAGTAGGTTCCCAATAGGATTCGCATGTAATAAGCTTGTTATTCAAGATAGAGCAACGTTTTAATGAACTGAAACACTGTTTCTTTGTGAATTCAGTTAGTTCCCAGTAGCCTGCTCTTGTACTATGTGTACTTTTAAAGATTTATCAAAATTTGGAGAGCCGAATCTGAGTAACATGGTGAATTCGGTTAGTTCCCAGTAGGCCGCAGTAGTAATAAGTGGACTGTTCGGGATATAGAAAAATTTTCACGAATGGAATCAAAATTTCTAGGAGAATTCAGTGAGTTCCCAGTGGGACATGCTTGTATGAGTTTGCTTTCAAAATAGAGCAACATTTTGTGGAACGGAATCTAAGTATCATGGTGAATTCAGTAGGTTCCCAATAGGATTCGCATGTAATAAGCTTGTTATTCAAGATAGAGCAACGTTTTAACGAACTGAAACACTGTTTCTTCGTGAATTCAGTTAGTTCCCAGTAGCCTGCTCTTGTACTATGTGTACTTTTAAAGATTTATCAAAATTTGGTGAACCGAATGTGAGTAACATGGGGAATTCGGTTAGTTCCCAATTGGCCGCAGTAGTAATAAGTGGACTGTTCGGGATATAGAAAAAATTTCAGGAATTGAATCAAAATTTCTAGGCGAATTCAGTGATTTTCCAATGGGACATGCTTGTATGAGTTTGCTTTTCAATATAGAGCAACATTTTAAGGAACGGAATCTAAGTATCATGGTGAATTCAGTAGGTTCCCAATAGGATTCGCATGTAATAAGCTTGTTATTCAAGAAACAGCAACGTTTTAACGAACTGAAACACTGTTTCTTTGTGAATTCAGTTAGTTCCCAGTTCCCTGCTCTTGTACTATGTGTTCTTTTAAAGATTTATCAAAATTTGTTGAGCCGAATCTGAGTAACATGGTGAATTCGGTTAGTTCCCAGTAGGCCGCAGTAGTAATAAGTGGACTGTTCGGGATATAGAAAGATTTTCACGAATGGAATCAAAATTTCTAGGCGAATTCAGTGATTTCCCAATGGGACATGCTTGTATGAGTGTGCTTTTCAAAATAGACCTCCATTTTAAGGAACGGAATCTAAGTATCATGGTGAATTCAGTAGGTTCCCAATAGGATTCGCATGTAATAAGCTTGTTATTCAAGATAGAGCAACGTTTTAACGAACTGAAACACTGTTTCTTTGTGAATTCAGTTAGTTCCCAGTAGCCTGCTCTTGTACTATGTGTACTTTTAAAGATTTATCAAAATTTGGTGAGCCGAATCTGAGTAACATGGTGAATTCGGTTAGTTCCCAGTAGGCCGCAGTAGTAATAAGTGGACTGTTCGGGATATAGAAAAATATTCACGAATGGAATCAAACTTTCTAGGCGAATTCAGTGATTTCCCAATGGGACATGCTTGTATGAGTTTGCTTTTCAAAATAGAGCAACATTTTGTGGAACGGAATCTAAGTATCATGGTGAATTCAGTAGGTTCCCAATAGGATTCGCATGTAATAAGCTTGTTATTCAAGATAGAGCAACGTTTTAACGAACTGAAACACTGTTTCTTTGTGAATTCAGTTAGTTCCCAGTAGCCTGCTCTTGTACTATGTGTACTTTTAAAGATTTATCAAAATTTGTTGAGACGAATGTGAGTAACATGGTGAATTCGGTAGTTCCCAGTAGGCCGCAGTAGTAATAAGTGGACTGTTCGGGATATAGAAAAATTTTCACGAATGGAATCAAAATTTCTAGGCGAATTCAGTGAGTTCCCAATGCGACATGCTTGTATGAGTGTGCTTTTCAAAATAGAGCAACATTTTAAGGAACGGAATCTAACTATCATGGTGAATTCAGTAGGTTCCCAATAGGATTCGCATGTAATAAGCATGTTATTCAAGATAGAGCAAAGTTTTAACGAACTGAAACACTGTTTCTTTGTGAATTCAGTTAGTTCCCAGTAGCCTGCTCTTGTACTATGTGTACTTTTGAAGATTTATCAAAATTTGGTGAGCCGAATCTGAGTAACATGGTGAAGTCGGTTAGTTCCCAATAGGCCGAAGTAGTAATAAGTGGACTGTTCTGGATATAGAAAAATTTTCACGAATGGAATCAAAATTTCTAGGCGAATTCAGTGAATTTCCCATGGGACATGCTTGTATTAGTTTGCTTTTCAAAATAGAGCAACATTTTGTGGAACGGAATCTAAGTATCATGGTGAATTCAGTAGGTTCCCAATAGGATTCGCAGGTAATAAGCTAGTTATTCAAGATAGAGCAACGTTTTAATGAACAGAAACACTGTTTCTTTGTGAATTCAGTTAGTTCCCAGTAGCCTGCTCTTGTACTATGTGTACTTTTAAAGATTTATCAAAATTTGGTGAGCCGAATCTGAGTAACATGGTGAATTTGGTTAGTTCCCAGTAGGCCGCAGTAGTAATAAGTGGACTGTTCGGTATATAGAAAAATTTTCACGAATGGAATCAAACTTTCTAGGCGAATTCTGTGATTTCCCAATAGGACATGCTTGTATGAGTTTGCTTTTCAAAATAGAGCAACATTTTGTGGAACGGAATCTAAGTATCATGGTGAATTCAGTAGGTTCCCAATAGGATTCGCATGTAATAAGCTTGTTATTCAAGATAGAGCAATGTTTTAACGAACTGAAACACTGTTTCTTTGTGAATTCAGTTAGTTCCCAGTAGCCTGCTCTTGTACTATGTGTACTTTTAAAGATTTATCAAAATTTGGTGAGCCGAATCTGAGTAACATGGTGAATTCGGTTAGTTCCCAGTAGGCCACAGTAGTAATAAGTGGACTGTTCGGGATATAGAAAAATTTTCACGAATGGAATCAAAATTTCTAGGCGAATTCAGTGATTTCCCAATGGGACATGCTTGTATGAGTTTGCTTTTCAAAATAGAGCAACATTTTGTGGAACGGAATCTAAGTATCATGGTGAATTCAGTAGGTTCCCAATAGGATTCGCATGTAATAAGCTTGTTATTCAAGATAGAGCAACGTTTTAACGAACTGAAACACTGTTTCTTTGTGAATTCAGTTAGTTCCCAGTAGCCTGCTCTTGTACTATGTGTACTTTTAAAGATTTATCAAAATTTGTTGAGCAGAATCTGAGTAACATGGTGAATTCGGTTAGTTCCCAGTAGGCCGCAGTAGTAATAAGTGGACTGTTCGGGATATAGAAAAATTTTCACGAATGGAATCAAACTTTCTAGGCGAATTCAGTGATTTCCCAATGGGACATGCTTGTATGAGTGTGCTTTTCAAAATAGAGCAACATTTTAAGGAACGGAATCTAAGTATCATGGTGAATTCAGTAGGTTCCCAATAGGATTCGCATGTAATAAGCATGTTATTCAAGATAGAGCAAAGTTTTAACGAACTGAAACACTGTTTCTTTGTGAATTCAGTTAGTTCCCAGTAGCCTGCTCTTGTACTATGTGTACTTTTGAAGATTTATCAAAATTTGGTGAGCCGAATCTGAGTAACATGGTGAAGTCGGTTAGTTCCCAATAGGCCGAAGTAGTAATAAGTGGACTGTTCTGGATATAGAAAAATTTTGACGAATGGAATCAAAATTTCTAGGCGAATTCAGTGAATTTCCAATGGGACATGCTTGTATTAGTTTGCTTTTCAAAATAGAGCAACATTTTGTGGAACGGAATCTAAGTATCATGGTGAATTCAGTAGGTTCCCAATAGGATTCGCATGTAATAAGCCTGTTATTCAAGATAGAGCAACGTTTTAATGAACTGAAACACTGTTTCTTTGTGAATTCAGTTATTTCCCAGTAGCCTGCTCTTGTACTATGTGTACTTTTAAAGATTTATCAAAATTTGGTGAACCGAATGTGAGTAACATGGGGAATTCGGTTAGTTCCCAATTGGCCGCAGTAGTAATAAGTGGACTGTTCGGGATATAGAAAAAATTTCAGGAATTGAATCAAAATTTCTAGGCGAATTCAGTGATTTTCCAATGGGACATTCTTGTATGAGTTTGCTTTTCAATATAGAGCAACATTTTAAGGAACGGAATCTAAGTATCATGGTGAATTCAATAGGTTCCCAATAGGATTCGCATGTAATAAGCTTGTTATTCAAGAAACAGCAACGTTTTAACGAACTGAAACACTGTTTCTTTGTGAATTCAGTTAGTTCCCAGTTCCCTGCTCTTGTACTATGTGTTCTTTTAAAGATTTATCAAAATTTGATGAGTTGAATCTGAGTAACATGGTGAATTCGGTTAGTTCCCAGTAGGCCGCAGTAGTAATAAGTGGACTGTTCGGGATATAGAAAGATTTTCACGAATGGAATCAAAATTTCTAGGCGAATTCTGTGATTTCCCAATGGGACATGCTTGCATGAGTGTGCTTTTCAAAATAGACCTACATTTTAAGGAACGGAATCTAAGTGTCATGGTGAATTCTGTAGGTTCCCAATAGGATTCGCATGTAATAAGCTTGTTATTCAAGATAGAGCAACGTTTTAATGAACTGAAACACTGTTTCTTTGTGAATTCAGTTAGTTCCCAGTAGCCTGCTCTTGTACTATGTGTACTTTTAAAGATTTATCAAAATTTGTTGAGCCGAATCTGAGTAACATGGTGAATTCGGTTAGTTCCCAGTAGGCCGCAGTAGTAATAAGTGGACTGTTCGGGATATAGAAAAATTTTCACGAATGGAATCAAAATTTCTAGGAGAATTCAGTGAGTTCCCAGTGGGACATGCTTGTATGAGTTTGCTTTCAAAACAGAGCAACATTTTGTGGAACGGAATCTAAGTATCATGGTGAATTCAGTAGGTTCCCAATAGGATTCGCATGTAATAAGCTTGTTATTCAAGATAGAGCAACGTTTTAACGAACTGAAACACTGTTTCTTTGTGAATTCAGTTAGTTCCCAGTAGCGTGCTCTTGTACTATGTGTACTTTTAAAGATTTATCAAAATTTGGTGAACCGAATGTGAGTAACATGGGGAATTCGGTTAGTTCCCAATTGGCCGCAGTAGTAATAAGTGGACTGTTCGGGATATAGAAAAAATTTCAGGAATTGAATCAAAATTTCTAGGCGAATTCAGTGATTTTCCAATGGGACATGCTTGTATGAGTTTGCTTTTCAATATAGAGTAACATTTTAAGGAACGGAATCTAAGTATCATGGTGAATTCAGTAGGTTCCCAATAGGATTCGCATGTAATAAGCTTGTTATTCAAGAAACAGCAACGTTTTAACGAACTGAAACACTGTTTCTTTGTGAATTCAGTTAGTTCCCAGTTCCCTGCTCTTGTACTATGTGTTCTTTTAAAGATTTATCAAAATTTGTTGAGCCGAATCTGAGTAACATGGTGAATTCGGTTAGTTCACAGTAGGTAGCAGTAGTAATAAGTGGACTGTTCGGGATATAGAAAGATTTTCACGAATGGAATCAAAATTTCTAGGCGAATTCAGTGAGTTCCCAATGGGACATGCTTGTATGAGTGTGCTTTTCAAAATAGACCTACATTTTAAGGAACGGAATCTAAGTATCATGGTGAATTCAGTAGGTTCCCAATAGGATTCGCATGTAATAAGCTTGTTATTCAAGATAGAGCAACGTTTTAACGAACTGAAACACTGTTTCTTTGTGAATTCAGTTAGTTCCCAGTAGCCTGCTCTTGTACTATGTGTACTTTTGAAGATTTATCAAAATTTGGTGAGCCGAATCTGAGTAACATGGTGAATTCGGTTAGTTCCCAGTAGGCCACAGTAGTAATAAGTGGACTGTTCGGCATATAGAAAAATATTCACGAATGGAATCAAACTTTCTAGGCGAATTCAGTGATTTCCCAATGGGACATGCTTGTATGAGTTTGCTTTTCAAAATAGAGCAACATTTTGTGGAACGGAATCTAAATATCATGGTCAATTCAGTAGGTTCCCAATAGGATTCGCATGTAATAAGCTTGTTATTCAAGATAGAGCAATGTTTTAACGAACTGAAACACTGTTTCTTTGTGAATTCAGTTAGTTCCCAGTAGCCTGCTCTTGTACTATGTGTACTTTTAAAGATTTATCAAAATTTGGTGAGCCGAATCTGAGTAACATGGTGAATTCGGTTAGTTCCCAGTAGGCCACAGTAGTAATAAGTGGACTGTTCGGGATATAGAAAAATTTTCACGAATGGAATCAAAATTTCTAGGCGAATTCAGTGATTTCCCAATGGGACATGCTTGTATGAGTTTGCTTTTCAAAATAGAGCAACATTTTGTGGAACGGAATCTAAGTATCATGGTGAATTCAGTAGGTGCCCAATAGGATTCGCGTGTAATAAGCTTGTTATTCAAGATAGAGCAACGTTTTAATGAACTGAAACACTGTTTCTTTGTGAATTCAGTTAGTTCCCAGTAGCCTGCTCTTGTACTATGTGTACTTTTAAAGATTTATCAAAATTTCGTGAACCGAATGTGAGTAACATGGTGAATTCGGTTAGTTCCCAATGGGCCGCAGTAGTAATAAGTGGACTGTTCGGGATATAGAAAAAATTTCAGGAATTGAATCAAAATTTCTAGGCGAATTCAGTGATTTTCCAATGGGACATTCTTGTATGAGTTTGCTTTTCAATATAGAGCAACATTTTAAGGAACGGAATCTAAGTATCATGGTGAATTCAATAGGTTCCCAATAGGATTCGCATGTAATAAGCTTGTTATTCAAGAAACAGCAACGTTTTAACGAACTGAAACACTGTTTCTTTGTGAATTCAGTTAGTTCCCAGTTCCCTGCTCTTGTACTATGTGTTCTTTTAAAGATTTATCAAAATTTGATGAGTTGAATCTGAGTAACATGGTGAATTCGGTTAGTTCCCAGTAGGCCGCAGTAGTAATAAGTGGACTGTTCGGGATATAGAAAGATTTTCACGAATGGAATCAAAATTTCTAGGCGAATTCTGTGATTTCCCAATGGGACATGCTTGCATGAGTGTGCTTTTCAAAATAGACCTACATTTTAAGGAACGGAATCTAAGTATCATGGTGAATTCAGTAGGTTCCCAATAGGATTCGCATGTAATAAGCTTGTTATTCAAGATAGAGCAACGTTTTAACGAACTGAAACACTGTTTCTTTGTGAATTCAGTTAGTTCCCAGTAGCCTGCTCTTGTACTATGTGTACTTTTGAAGATTTATCAAAATTTGGTGAGCCGAATCTGAGTAACATGGTGAATTCGGTTAGTTCCCAGTAGGCCACAGTAGTAATAAGTGGACTGTTCGGCATATAGAAAAATATTCACGAATGGAATCAAACTTTCTAGGCGAATTCAGTGATTTCCCAATGGGACATGCTTGTATGAGTTTGCTTTTCAAAATAGAGCAACATTTTGTGGAACGGAATCTAAGTATCATGGTGAATTCAGTAGGTTCCCAATAGGATTCGCATGTAATAAGCTTGTTATTCAAGATAGAGCAACGTTTTAATGAACTGAAACACTGTTTCTTTGTGAATTCAGGTAGTTCCCAGTAGCCTGCTCTTGTACTATGTGTACTTTTAAAGATTTATCAAAATTTGGTGAGCCGAATCTGAGTAACATGGTGAATTCGGTTAGTTCCCAGTAGGCCGCAGTAGTAATAAGTGGACTGTTCGGGATATAGAAAAATTTTCACGAATGGAATCGAAATTTCTACGAGAATTCACTGAGTTCCCAGTGGGACATGCTTGTATGAGTTTGCTTTCAAAACAGAGCAACATTTTGTGGAACGGAATCTAAGTATCATGGTGAATTCAGTAGGTTCCCAATAGGATTCGCATGTAATAAGCTTGTTATTCAAGATAGAGCAACGTTTTAACGAACTGAAACACTGTTTCTTTGTGAATTCAGTTAGTTCCCAGTAGCCTGCTCTTGTACTATGTGTACTTTTAAAGATTTATCAAAATTTGTTGAGCCGAATCTGAGTAACATGGTGAATTCGGTTAGTTCCCAGTAGGCCGCAGTAGTAATAAGTGGACTGTTCGGGATATAGAAAAATTTTCACGAATGGAATCAAACTTTCTAGGCGAATTCAGTGATTTCCCAATGGGACATGCTTGTATGAGTGTGCTTTTCAAAATAGAGCAACATTTTAAGGAACGGAATCTAAGTATCATGGTGAATTCAGTAGGTTCCCAATAGGATTCGCATGTAATAAGCATGTTATTCAAGATAGAGCAAAGTTTTAACGAACTGAAACACTGTTTCTTTGTGAATTCAGTTAGTTCCCAGTAGCCTGCTCTTGTACTATGTGTACTTTTGAAGATTTATCAAAATTTGGTGAGCCGAATCTGAGTAACATGGTGAAGTCGGTTAGTTCCCAATAGGCCGAAGTAGTAATAAGTGGACTGTTCTGGATATAGAAAAATTTTGACGAATGGAATCAAAATTTCTAGGCGAATTCAGTGAATTTCCAATGGGACATGCTTGTATTAGTTTGCTTTTCAAAATAGAGCAACATTTTGTGGAACGGAATCTAAGTATCATGGTGAATTCAGTAGGTTCCCAATAGGATTCGCATGTAATAAGCCTGTTATTCAAGATAGAGCAACGTTTTAATGAACTGAAACACTGTTTCTTTGTGAATTCAGTTATTTCCCAGTAGCCTGCTCTTGTACTATGTGTACTTTTAAAGATTTATCAAAATTTGGTGAACCGAATGTGAGTAACATGGGGAATTCGGTTAGTTCCCAATTGGCCGCAGAAGTAATAAGTGGACTGTTCGGGATATAGAAAAAATTTCAGGAATTGAATCAAAATTTCTAGGCGAATTCAGTGATTTTCCAATGGGACATTCTTGTATGAGTTTGCTTTTCAATATAGAGCAACATTTTAAGGAACGGAATCTAAGTATCATGGTGAATTCAATAGGTTCCCAATAGGATTCGCATGTAATAAGCTTGTTATTCAAGAAACAGCAACGTTTTAACGAACTGAAACACTGTTTCTTTGTGAATTCAGTTAGTTCCCAGTTCCCTGCTCTTGTACTATGTGTTCTTTTAAAGATTTATCAAAATTTGATGAGTTGAATCTGAGTAACATGGTGAATTCGGTTAGTTCCCAGTAGGCCGCAGTAGTAATAAGTGGACTGTTCGGGATATAGAAAGATTTTCACGAATGGAATCAAAATTTCTAGGCGAATTCTGTGATTTCCCAATGGGACATGCTTGCATGAGTGTGCTTTTCAAAATAGACCTACATTTTAAGGAACGGAATCTAAGTATCATGGTGAATTCTGTAGGTTCCCAATAGGATTCGCATGTAATAAGCTTGTTATTCAAGATAGAGCAACGTTTTAATGAACTGAAACACTGTTTCTTTGTGAATTCAGTTAGTTCCCAGTAGCCTGCTCTTGTACTATGTGTACTTTTAAAGATTTATCAAAATTTGTTGAGCCGAATCTGAGTAACATGGTGAATTCGGTTAGTTCCCAGTAGGCCGCAGTAGTAATAAGTGGACTGTTCGGGATATAGAAAAATTTTCACGAATGGAATCAAAATTTCTAGGAGAATTCAGTGAGTTCCCAGTGGGACATGCTTGTATGAGTTTGCTTTCAAAACAGAGCAACATTTTGTGGAACGGAATCTAAGTATCATGGTGAATTCAGTAGGTTCCCAATAGGATTCGCATGTAATAAGCTTGTTATTCAAGATAGAGCAACGTTTTAACGAACTGAAACACTGTTTCTTTGTGAATTCAGTTAGTTCCCAGTAGCCTGCTCTTGTACTATGTGTACTTTTAAAGATTTATCAAAATTTGGTGAACCGAATGTGAGTAACATGGGGAATTCGGTTAGTTCCCAATTGGCCGCAGTAGTAATAAGTGGACTGTTCGGGATATAGAAAAAATTTCAGGAATTGAATCAAAATTTCTAGGCGAATTCAGTGATTTTCCAATGGGACATGCTTGTATGAGTTTGCTCTTCAATATAGAGCAACATTTTAAGGAACGGAATCTAAGTATCATGGTGAATTCAGTAGGTTCCCAATAGGATTCGCATGTAATAAGCTTGTATTTCAAGAAACAGCAACGTTTTAACGAACTGAAACACTGTTTCTTTGTGAATTCAGTTAGTTCCCAGTTCCCTGCTCTTGTACTATGTGTTCTTTTAAAGATTTATCAAAATTTGTTGAGCCGAATCTGAGTAACATGGTGAATTCGGTTAGTTCCCAGTAGGCCGCAGTAGTAATAAGTGGACTGTTCGGGATATAGAAAGATTTTCACGAATGGAATCAAAATTTCTAGGCGAATTCAGTGAGTTCCCAATGGGACATGCTTGTATGAGTGTGCTTTTCAAAATAGACCTACATTTTAAGGAACGGAATCTAAGTATCATGGTGAATTCAGTAGGTTCCCAATAGGATTCGCATGTAATAAGCTTGTTATTCAAGATAGAGCAACGTTTTAACGAACTGAAACACTGTTTCTTTGTGAATTCAGTTAGTTCCCAGTAGCCTGCTCTTGTACTATGTGTACTTTTGAAGATTTATCAAAATTTGGTGAGCCGAATCTGAGTAACATGGTGAATTCGGTTAGTTCCCAGTAGGCCACAGTAGTAATAAGTGGACTGTTCGGCATATAGAAAAATATTCACGAATGGAATCAAACTTTCTAGGCGAATTCAGTGATTTCCCAATGGGACATGCTTGTATGAGTTTGCTTTTCAAAATAGAGCAACATTTTGTGGAACGGAATCTAAGTATCATGGTGAATTCAGTAGGTTCCCAATAGGATTCGCATGTAATAAGCTTGTTATTCAAGATAGAGCAACGTTTTAATGAACTGAAACACTGTTTCTTTGTGAATTCAGTTAGTTCCCAGTAGCCTGCTCTTGTACTATGTGTACTTTTAAAGATTTATCAAAATTTGGTGAGCCGAATCTGAGTAACATGGTGAATTCGGTTAGTTCCCAGTAGGCCGCAGTAGTAATAAGTGGACTGTTCGGGATATAGAAAAATTTTCACGAATGGAATCGAAATTTCTAGGAGAATTCACTGAGTTCCCAGTGGGACATGCTTGTATGAGTTTGCTTTCAAAACAGAGCAACATTTTGTGGAACGGAATCTAAGTATCATGGTGAATTCAGTAGGTTCCCAATAGGATTCGCATGTAATAAGCTTGTTATTCAAGATAGAGCAACGATTTAACGAACTGAAACACTGTTTCTTTGTGAATTCAGTTAGTTCCCAGTAGCCTGCTCTTGTACTATGTGTACTTTTAAAGATTTATCAAAATTTGTTGAGCCGAATCTGAGTAACATGGTGAATTCGGTTAGTTCCCAGTAGGCCGCAGTAGTAATAAGTGGACTGTTCGGGATATAGAAAAATTTTCACGAATGGAATCAAACTTTCTAGGCGAATTCAGTGATTTCCCAATGGGACATGCTTGTATGAGTGTGCTTTTCAAAATAGAGCAACATTTTAAGGAACGGAATCTAAGTATCATGGTGAATTCAGTAGGTTCCCAATAGGATTCGCATGTAATAAGCATGTTATTCAAGATAGAGCAAAGTTTTAACGAACTGAAACACTGTTTCTTTGTGAATTCAGTTAGTTCCCAGTAGCCTGCTCTTGTACTATGTGTACTTTTGAAGATTTATCAAAATTTGGTGAGCCGAATCTGATTAACATGGTGAAGTCGGTTAGTTCCCAATAGGCCGAAGTAGTAATAAGTGGACTGTTCTGGATATAGAAAAATTTTGACGAATGGAATCAAAATTTCTAGGCGAATTCAGTGAATTTCCAATGGGACATGCTTGTATTAGTTTGCTTTTCAAAATAGAGCAACATTTTGTGGAACGGAATCTAAGTATCATGGTGAATTCAGTAGGTTCCCAATAGGATTCGCATGTAATAAGCCTGTTATTCAAGATAGAGCAACGTTTTAATGAACTGAAACACTGTTTCTTTGTGAATTCAGTTATTTCCCAGTAGCCTGCTCTTGTACTATGTGTACTTTTAAAGATTTATCAAAATTTGGTGAACCGAATGTGAGTAACATGGGGAATTCGGTTAGTTCCCAATTGGCCGCAGTAGTAATAAGTGGACTGTTCGGGATATAGAAAAAATTTCAGGAATTGAATCAAAATTTCTAGGCGAATTCAGTGATTTTCCAATGGGACATGCTTGTATGAGTTTGCTTTTCAGTATAGAGCAACATTTTAAGGAACGGAATCTAAGTATCATGGTGAATTCAGTAGGTTCCCAATAGGATTCTCATGTAATAAGCTTGTTATTCAAGAAACAGCAAAGTTTTAACGAACTGAAACACTGTTTCTTTGTGAATTCAGTTAGTTCCCAGTTCCCTGCTCTTGTACTATGTGTTCTTTTAAAGATTTATCAAAATTTGTTGAGCCGAAGCTGAGTAACATGGTGAATTCGGTTAGTTCCCAGTAGGCCGCAGTAATAATAAGTGGACTGTTCGGGATATAGAAAAATTTTCACGAATGGAATCAAAATTTCTAGGCGAATTAAGTGAGTTCCCAATGGGACATGCTTGTATGAGTGTGCTTTTCAAAATAGACCTACATTTTAAGGAATGGAATCTAAGTATCATGGTGAATTCAGTAGGTTCCCAATAGGATTCGCATGTAATAAGCTTGTTATGCAAGATAGAGCAACATTTTAACGAACTGAAACACTGTTTCTTTGTGAATTCAGTTAGTTCCCAGTAGCCTGCTCTTGTACTATGTGTACTTTTGAAGATTTATCAAAATTTGGTGAGCCGAATCTGAGTAACATGGTGAATTCGGTTAGTTCCCAGTAGGCCACAGTAGTAATAAGTGGACTGTTCGGGATATAGAAAAATATTCACGAATGGAATCAAACTTTCTAGGCGAATTCAGTGATTTCCCAATGGGACATGCTTGTATGAGTTTGCTTTTCAAAATAGAGCAACATTTTGTGGAACGGAATCTAAGTATCATGGTGAATTCAGTAGGTCCCAATAGGATTCGCATGTAATAAGCTTGTTATTCAAGATAGAGCAACGTTTTAATGAACTGAAACACTGTTTCTTTGTGAATTCAGTTAGTTCCCAGTAGCCTGCTCTTGTACTATGTGTACTTTTGAAGATTTATCTAAATTTGGTGAGCCGAATCTGAGTAACATGGTGAATTCGGTTAGTTCCCAGTAGGCCGCAGTAGTAATAAGTTGACTGTTCGGGATATAGAAAAATTTTCACGAATGGAATCAAAATTTCTAGGAGAATTCAGTGAGTTCCCAGTGGGACATGCTTGTATGAGTTTGCTTTCAAAATAGAGCAACATTTTGTGGAACGGAATCTAAGTATCATGGTGAATTCAGTAGGTTCCCAATAGGATTCGCATGTAATAAGCTTGTTATTCAAGATAGAGCAACGTTTTAACGAACTGAAACACTGTTTCTTTGTGAATTCAGTTAGTTCCCAGTAGCCTGCTCTTGTACTATGTGTACTTTTAAAGATTTATCAAAATTTGGTGAACCGAATGTGAGTAACATGGGGAATTCGGTTAGTTCCCAATTGGCCGCAGTAGTAATAAGTGGACTGTTCGGGATATAGAAAAAATTTCAGGAATTGAATCAAAATTTCTAGGCGAATTCAGTGATTTTCCAATGGGACATGCTTGTATGAGTTTGCTTTTCAATATAGAGCAACATTTTAAGGAACGGAATCTAAGTATCATGGTGAATTCAGTAGGTTCCCAATAGGATTCGCATGTAATAAGCTTGTTATTCAAGAAACAGCAACGTTTTTACGAACTGAAACACTGTTTCTTTGTGAATTCAGTTAGTTCCCAGTTCCCTGCTCTTGTACTATGTGTTCTTTTAAAGATTTATCAAAATTTGTTGAGCCGAATCTTAGTAACATGGTGAATTCGGTTAGTTCCCAGTAGGCCGCAGTAGTAATAAGTGGACTGTTCGGGATATAGAAAGATTTTCACGAATGGAATCAAAATTTCTAGGCGAATTCAGTGAGTTCCCAATGGGACATGCTTGTATGAGTGTGCTTTTCAAAATAGACCTCCATTTTAAGGAACGGAATCTAAGTATCATGGTGAATTCAGTAGGTTCCCAATAGGATTCGCATGTACTAAGCTTGTTATTCAAGATAGAGCAACGTTTTAACGAACTGAAACACTGTTTCTTTGTGAATTCAGTTAGTTCCCAGTAGCCTGCTCTTGTACTATGTGTACTTTTGAAGATTTATCAAAATTTGGTGAGCCGAATCTGAGTAACATGGTGAATTCGGTTAGTTCCCAGTAGGCCACAGTAGTAATAAGTGGACTGTTCGGCATATAGAAAAATATTCACGAATGGAATCAAACTTTCTAGGCGAATTCAGTGATTTCCCAATGGGACATGCTTGTATGAGTTTGCTTTTCAAAATAGAGCAACATTTTGTGGAACGGAATCTAAGTATCATGGTGAATTCAGTAGGTTCCCAATAGGATTCGCATGTAATAAGCTTGTTATTCAAGATAGAGCATCGTTTTAATGAACTGAAACACTGTTTCTTTGTGAATTCAGTTAGTTCCTAGTAGCCTGCTCTTGTACTATGTGTACTTTTAAAGATTTATCAAAATTTGGTGAGCCGAATCTGAGTAACATGGTGAATTCGGTTAGTTCCCAGTAGGCCGCAGTAGTAATAAGTGGACTGTTCGGGATATAGAAAAATTTTCACGAATGGAATCAAAATTTCTAGGAGAATTCACTGAGTTCCCAGTGGGACATGCTTGTATGAGTTTGCTTTCAAAACAGAGCAACATTTTGTGGAACGGAATCTAAGTATCATGGTGAATTCAGTAGGTTCCCAATAGGATTCGCATGTAATAAGCTTGTTATTCAAGATAGAGCAACGTTTTAACGAACTGAAACACTGTTTCTTTGTGAATTCAGTTAGTTCCCAGTTCCCTGCTCTTGTACTATGTGTTCTTTTAAAGATTTATCAAAATTTGGTGAGCCGAATCTGAGTAACATGGTGAATTCGGTTAGTTCCCAGTAGGCCGCAGTAGTAATAAGTGGACTGTTCGGGATATAGAAAAATTTTCACGAATGGAATCAAACTTTCTAGGCGAATTCAGTGATTTCCCAATGGGACATGCTTGTATGAGTTTGCTTTTCAAAATAGAGCAACATTTTGTGGAACGGAATCTAAGTATCATGGTGAATTCAGTAGGTTCCCAATAGGATTCGCATGTAATAAGCTTGTTATTCAAGATAGAGCAACGTTTTAACGAACTGAAACACTGTTTCTTTGTGAATTCAGTTAGTTCCCAGTAGCCTGCTCTTGTACTATGTGTACTTTTGAAGATTTATCAAAATTTGGTGAGCCGAATCTGAGTAACATGGTGAAGTCGGTTAGTTCCCAATAGGCCGAAGTAGTAATAAGTGGACTGTTCTGGATATAGAAAAATTTTCACGAATGGAATCAAAATTTCTAGGCGAATTCAGTGAATTTCCAATGGGACATGCTTGTATTAGTTTGCTTTTCAAAATAGAGCAACATTTTGTGGAACGGAATCTAAGTATCATGGTGAATTCAGTAGGTTCCCAATAGGTTTCGCATGTAATAAGCTAGTTATTCAAGATAGAGCAACGTTTTAATGAACAGAAACACTGTTTCTTTGTGAATTCAGTTAGTTCCCAGTAGCCTGCTCTTGTACTATGTGTACTTTTAAAGATTTATCAAAATTTGGTGAGCCGAATCTGAGTAACATGGTGAATTCGGTTAGTTCCCAGTAGGCCGCAGTAGTAATAAGTGGACTGTTCGGGATATAGAAAAATTTTCACGAATGGAATCAAAATTTCTAGGAGAATTCACTGAGTTCCCAGTGGGACATGCTTGTATGAGTTTGCTTTCAAAACAGAGCAACATTTTGTGGAACGGAATCTAAGTATCATGGTGAATTCAGTAGGTTCCCAATAGGATTCGCATGTAATAAGCTTGTTATTCAAGATAGAGCAACGTTTTAACGAACTGAAACACTGTTTCTTTGTGAATTCAGTTAGTTCCCAGTAGCCTGCTCTTGTACTATGTGTACTTTTAAAGATTTATCAAAATTTGGTGAGCCGAATCTGAGTAACATGGTGAATTCGGTTAGTTCCCAGTAGGCCGCAGTAGTAATAAGTGGACTGTTCGGGATATAGAAAAATTTTCACGAATGGAATCAAAATTTCTAGGAGAATTCACTGAGTTCCCAGTGGGACATGCTTGTATGAGTTTGCTTTCAAAACAGAGCAACATTTTGTGGAACGGAATCTAAGTATCATGGTGAATTCAGTAGGTTCCCAATAGGATTCGCATGTAATAAGCTTGTTATTCAAGATAGAGCAACGTTTTAACGAACTGAAACACTGTTTCTTTGTGAATTCAGTTAGTTCCCAGTAGCCTGCTCTTGTACTATGTGTACTTTTAAAGATTTATCAAAATTTGGTGAGCCGAATCTGAGTAACATGGTGAATTCGGTTAGTTCCCAGTAGGCCGCAGTAGTAATAAGTGGACTGTTCGGGATATAGAAAAATTTTCACGAATGGAATCAAACTTTCTAGGCGAATTCAGTGATTTCCCAATGGGACATGCTTGTATGAGTTTGCTTTTCAAAATAGAGCAACATTTTGTGGAACGGAATCTAAGTATCATGGTGAATTCAGTAGGTTCCCAATAGGATTCGCATGTAATAAGCTTGTTATTCAAGATAGAGCAACGTTTTAACGAACTGAAACACTGTTTCTTTGTGAATTCAGTTAGTTCCCAGTAGCCTGCTCTTGTACTATGTGTACTTTTAAAGATTTATCAAAATTTGTTGAGACGAATGTGAGTAACATGGTGAATTCGGTAGTTCCCAGTAGGCCGCAGTAGTAATAAGTGGACTGTTCGGGATATAGAAAAATTTTCACGAATGGAATCAAAATTTCTAGGCGAATTCAGTGAGTTCCCAATGCGACATGCTTGTATGAGTGTGCTTTTCAAAATAGAGCAACATTTTAAGGAACGGAATCTAAGTATCATGGTGAATTCAGTAGGTTCTCAATAGGATTCGCATGTAATAAGCATGTTATTCAAGATAGAGCAAAGTTTTAACGAACTGAAACACTGTTTCTTTGTGAATTCAGTTAGTTCCCAGTAGCCTGCTCTTGTACTATGTGTACTTTTGAAGATTTATCAAAATTTGGTGAGCCGAATCTGAGTAACATGGTGAAGTCGGTTAGTTCCCAATAGGCCGAAGTAGTAATAAGTGGACTGTTCTGGATATAGAAAAATTTTCACGAATGGAATCAAAATTTCTAGGCGAATTCAGTGAATTTCCAATGGGACATGCTTGTATTAGTTTGCTTTTCAAAATAGAGCAACATTTTGTGGAACGGAATCTAAGTATCATGGTGAATTCAGTAGGTTCCCAATAGGATTCGCATGTAATAAGCTAGTTATTCAAGATAGAGCAACGTTTTAATGAACAGAAACACTGTTTCTTTGTGAATTCAGTTAGTTCCCAGTAGCCTGCTCTTGTACTATGTGTACTTTTAAAGATTTATCAAAATTTGGTGAGCCGAATCTGAGTAACATGGTGAATTTGGTTAGTTCCCAGTAGGCCGCAGTAGTAATAAGTGGACTGTTCGGTATATAGAAAAATTTTCACGAATGGAATCAAACTTTCTAGGCGAATTCTGTGATTTCCCAATAGGACATGCTTGTATGAGTTTGCTTTTCAAAATAGAGCAACATTTTGTGGAACGGAATCTAAGTATCATGGTGAATTCAGTAGGTTCCCAATAGGATTCGCATGTAATAAGCTTGTTATTCAAGATAGAGCAATGTTTTAACGAACTGAAACACTGTTTCTTTGTGAATTCAGTTAGTTCCCAGTAGCCTGCTCTTGTACTATGTGTACTTTTAAAGATTTATCAAAATTTGATGAGCCGAATCTGAGTAACATGGTGAATTCGGTTAGTTCCCAGTAGGCCACAGTAGTAATAAGTGGACTGTTCGGGATATAGAAAAATTTTCACGAATGGAATCAAAATTTCTAGGCGAATTCAGTGATTTCCCAATGGGACATGCTTGTATGAGTTTGCTTTTCAAAATAGAGCAACATTTTGTGGAACGGAATCTAAGTATCATGGTGAATTCAGTAGGTGCCCAATAGGATTCGCATGTAATAAGCTTGTTATTCAAGATAGAGCAACGTTTTAATGAACTGAAACACTGTTTCTTTGTGAATTCAGTTAGTTCCCAGTAGCCTGCTCTTGTACTATGTGTAGTTTTAAAGATTTATCAAAATTTGGTGAGCCGAATCTGAGTAACATGGTGAATTCGGTTAGTTCCCAGTAGGCCGCAGTAGTAATAAGTGGACTGTTCGGGATATAGAAAAATTTTCACGAATGGAATCAAAATTTCTAGGAGAATTCAGTGAGTTCCCAATGAGACATGCTTGTATGAGTTTGCTTTCAAAATAGAGCAACATTTTGTGGAACGGAATCTAAGTATCATGGTGAATTCAGTAGGTTCCCAATAGGATTCGCATGTAATAAGCTTGTTATTCAAGATAGAGCAACGTTTTAATGAACAGAAACACTGTTTCTTTGTGAATTCAGTTAGTTCCCAGTAGCCTGCTCTTGTACTATGTGTACTTTTAAAGATTTATCAAAATTTCGTGAACCGAATGTGAGTAACATGGTGAATTCGGTTAGTTCCCAATGGGCCGCAGTAGTAATAAGTGGACTGTTCGGGATATAGAAAAAATTTCAGGAATTGAATCAAAATTTCTAGGCGAATTCAGTGATTTTCCAATGGGACATTCTTGTATGAGTTTGCTTTTCAATATAGAGCAACATTTTAAGGAACGGAATCTAAGTATCATGGTGAATTCAATAGGTTCCCAATAGGATTCGCATGTAATAAGCTTGTTATTCAAGAAACAGCAACGTTTTAACGAACTGAAACACTGTTTCTTTGTGAATTCAGTTAGTTCCCAGTTCCCTGCTCTTGTACTATGTGTTCTTTTAAAGATTTATCAAAATTTGATGAGTTGAATCTGAGTAACATGGTGAATTCGGTTAGTTCCCAGTAGGCCGCAGTAGTAATAAGTGGACTGTTCGGCATATAGAAAGATTTTCACGAATGGAATCAAAATTTCTAGGCGAATTCTGAGATTTCCTAATGGGACATGCTTGCATGAGTGTGCTTTTCAAAATAGACCTACATTTTAAGGAACGGAATCTAAGTATCATGGTGAATTCTGTAGGTTCCCAATAGGATTCGCATGTAATAAGCTTGTTATTCAAGATAGAGCAACGTTTTAATGAACTGAAACACTGTTTCTTTGTGAATTCAGTTAGTTCCCAGTAGCCTGCTCTTGTACTATGTGTACTTTTAAAGATTTATCAAAATTTGTTGAGCCGAATCTGAGTAACATGGTGAATTCGGTTAGTTCCCAGTAGGCCGCAGTAGTAATAAGTGGACTGTTCGGGATATAGAAAAATTTTCACGAATGGAATCAAAATTTCTAGGAGAATTCAGTGAGTTCCCAGTGGGACATGCTTGTATGAGTTTGCTTTCAAAACAGAGCAACATTTTGTGGAACGGAATCTAGGTATCATGGTGAATTCAGTAGGTTCCCAATAGGATTCGCATGTAATAAGCTTGTTATTCAAGATAGAGCAACGTTTTAACGAACTGAAACACTGTTTCTTTGTGAATTCAGTTAGTTCCCAGTAGCCTGCTCTTGTACTATGTGTACTTTTAAAGATTTATCAAAATTTGGTGAACCGAATGTGAGTAACATGGGGAATTCGGTTAGTTCCCAATTGGCCGCAGTAGTAATAAGTGGACTGTTCGGGATATAGAAAAAATTTCAGGAATTGAATCAAAATTTCTAGGCGAATTCAGTGATTTTCCAATGGGACATGCTTGTATGAGTTTGCTTTTCAATATAGAGCAACATTTTAAGGAACGGAATCTAAGTATCATGGTGAATTCAGTAGGTTCCCAATAGGATTCGCCTGTAATAAGCTTGTTATTCAAGAAACAGCAACGTTTTAACGAACTGAAACACTGTTTCTTTGTGAATTCAGTTAGTTCCCAGGTCCCTGCTCTTGTACTATGTGTACTTTTAAAGATTTATCAAAATTTGGTGAGCCGAATCTGAGTAACATGGTGAATTCGGTTAGTTCCCAGTAGGCCGCAGTAGTAATAAGTGGACTGTTCGGGATATAGAAAAATTTTCACGAATGGAATCAAAATTTCTAGGCGAATTCAGTGAGTTCCCAATGGGACATGCTTGTATGAGTGTGCTTTTCAAAATAGACCTACATTTTAAGGAACGGAATCTAAGTATCATGGTGAATTCAGTAGGTTCCCAATAGGATTCGCATGTAATAAGCTTGTTATTCAAGATAGAGCAACGTTTTAACGAACTGAAACACTGTTTCTTTGTGAATTCAGTTAGTTCCCAGTAGCCTGCTCTTGTACTATGTGTACTTTTGAAGATTTATCAAAATTTGGTGAGCCGAATCTGAGTAACATGGTGAATTCGGTTAGTTCCCAGTAGGCCACAGTAGTAATAAGTGGACTGTTCGGCATATAGAAAAATATTCACGAATGGAATCAAACTTTCTAGGCGAATTCAGTGATTTCCCAATGGGACATGCTTGTATGAGTTTGCTTTTCAAAATAGAGCAACATTTTGTGGAACGGAATCTAAGTATCATGGTGAATTCAGTAGGTTCCCAATAGGATTCGCATGTAATAAGCTTGTTATTCAAGATAGAGCAACGTTTTAATGAACTGAAACACTGTTTCTTTGTGAATTCAGTTAGTTCCCAGTTCCCTGCTCTTGTACTATGTGTTCTTTTAAAGATTTATCAAAATTTGTTGAGCCGAATCTGAGTAACATGGTGAATTCGGTTAGTTCCCAGTAGGCCGCAGTAGTAATAAGTGGACTGTTCGGGATATAGAAAGATTTTCACGAATGGAGTCAAAATTTATAGGCGAATTCAGTGAGTTCCCAATGGGACATGCTTGTATGAGTGTGCTTTTCAAAATAGACCTACATTTTAAGGAACGGAATCTAAGTATCATGGTGAATTCAGTAGGTTCCCAATAGGATTCGCATGTAATAAGCTTGTTATTCAAGATAGAGCAACGTTTTAACGAACTGAAACACTGTTTCTTTGTGAATTCAGTTAGTTCCCAGTAGCCTGCTCTTGTACTATGTGTACTTTTGAAGATTTATCAAAATTTGGTGAGCCGAATCTGAGTAACATGGTGAATTCGGTTAGTTCCCAGTAGGCCACAGTAGTAATAAGTGGACTGTTCGGCATATAGAAAAATATTCACGAATGGAATCAAACTTTCTAGGCGAATTCAGTGATTTCCCAATGGGACATGCTTGTATGAGTTTGCTTTTCAAAATAGAGCAACATTTTGTGGAACGGAATCTAAGTATCATGGTGAATTCAGTAGGTTCCCAATAGGATTCGCATGTAATAAGCTTGTTATTCAAGATAGAGCAACGTTTTAATGAACTGAAACACTGTTTCTTTGTGAATTCAGTTAGTTCCCAGTAGCCTGCTCTTGTACTATGTGTACTTTTAAAGATTTATCAAAATTTGTTGAGCCGAATCTGAGTAACATGGTGAATTCGGTTAGTTCCCAGTAGGCCGCAGTAGTAATAAGTGGACTGTTCGGGATATAGAAAAATTTTCACGAATGGAATCAAACTTTCTAGGCGAATTCAGTGATTTCCCAATGGGACATGCTTGTATGAGTGTGCTTTTCAAAATAGAGCAACATTTTAAGGAACGGAATCTAAGTATCATGGTGAATTCAGTAGGTTCCCAATAGGATTCGCATGTAATAAGCATGTTATTCAAGATAGAGCAAAGTTTTAACGAACTGAAACACTGTTTCTTTGTGAATTCAGTTAGTTCCCAGTAGCCTGCTCTTGTACTATGTGTACTTTTGAAGATTTATCAAAATTTGGTGAGCCGAATCTGAGTAACATGGTGAAGTCGGTTAGTTCCCAATAGGCCGAAGTAGTAATAAGTGGACTGTTCTGGATATAGAAAAATTTTCACGAATGGAATCAAAATTTCTAGGCGAATTCAGTGAATTTCCAATGGGACATGCTTGTATTAGTTTGCTTTTCAAAATAGAGCAACATTTTGTGGAACGGAATCTAAGTATCATGGTGAATTCAGTAGGTTCCCAATAGGATTCGCATGTAATAAGCCTGTTATTCAAGATAGAGCAACGTTTTAATGAACTGAAACACTGTTTCTTTGTGAATTCAGTTATTTCCCAGTAGCCTGCTCTTGTACTATGTGTACTTTTAAAGATTTATCAAAATTTGGTGAGCCGAATCTGAGTAACATGGTGAATTTGGTTAGTTCCCAGTAGGCCGCAGTAGTAATAAGTGGACTGTTCGGTATATAGAAAGATATTCACGAATGGAATCAAACTTTCTAGGCGAATTCAGTGAGTTCCCAATGGGACATGCTTGTATGAGTGTGCTTTTCAAAATAGACCTACATTTTAAGGAATGGAATCTAAGTATCATGGTGAATTCAGTAGGTTCCCAATAGGATTCGCATGTAATAAGCTTGTTATGCAAGATAGAGCAACGTTTTAACGAACTGAAACACTGTTTCTTTGTGAATTCAGTTAGTTCCCAGTAGCCTGCTCTTGTACTATGTGTACTTTTGAAGATTTATCAAAATTTGGTGAGCCGAATCTGAGTAACATGGTGAATTCGGTTAGTTCCCAGTAGGCCACAGTAGTAATAAGTGGACTGTTCGGGATATAGAAAAATATTCACGAATGAAATCAAACTTTCTAGGCGAATGCAGTGATTTCCCAATGGGACATGCTTGTATGAGTTTGCTTTTCAAAATAGAGCAACATTTTGTGGAACGGAATCTAAGTATCATGGTGAATTCAGTAGGTTCGCAATAGGATTCGCATGTAATAAGCTTGTTATTCAAGATAGAGCAACGTTTTAACGAACTGAAACACTGTTTCTTTGTGAATTCAGTTAGTTCCCAGTTCCCTGCTCTTGTACTATGTGTTCTTTTAAAGATTTATCAAAATTTGATGAGTCGAATCTGAGTAACATTGTGAATTCGGTTAGTTCCCAGTAGGCCGCAGTAGTAATAAGTGGACTGTTCGGGATATAGAAAGATTTTCACGAATGGAATCAAAATTTCTAGGCGAATTCTGTGATTTCCCAATGGGACATGCTTGCATGAGTGTGCTTTTCAAAATAGACCTACATTTTAAGGAACGGAATCTAAGTATCATGGTGAATTCAGTAGGTTCCCAATAGGATTCGCATGTAATAAGCTTGTTATTCAAGATAGAGCAACGTTTTAATGAACTGAAACACTGTTTCTTTGTGAATTCAGTTAGTTCCCAGTAGCCTGCTCTTGTACTATGTGTACTTTTAAAGATTTATCAAAATTTGTTGAGCCGAATCTGAGTAACATGGTGAATTCGGTTAGTTCCCAGTAGGCCGCAGTAGTAATAAGTGGACTGTTCGGGATATAGAAAAATTTTCACGAATGGAATCAAAATTTCTAGGAGAATTCAGTGAGTTCCCAGTGGGACATGCTTGTATGAGTTTGCTTTCAAAACAGAGCAACATTTTGTGGAACGGAATCTAAGTATCATGGTGAATTCAGTAGGTTCCCAATAGGATTCGCATGTAATAAGCTTGTTATTCAAGATAGAGCAACGTTTTAACGAACTGAAACACTGTTTCTTTGTGAATTCAGTTAGTTCCCAGTAGCCTGCTCTTGTACTATGTGTACTTTTAAAGATTTATCAAAATTTGGTGAACCGAATGTGAGTAACATGGGGAATTCGGTTAGTTCCCGATTGGCCGCAGTAGTAATAAGTGGACTGTTCGGGATATAGAAAAAATTTCAGGAATTGAATCAAAATTTCTAGGCGAATTCAGTGATTTTCCAATGGGACATGCTTGTATGAGTTTGCTTTTCAATATAGAGCAACATTTTAAGGAACGGAATCTAAGTATCATGGTGAATTCAGTAGGTTCCCAATAGGATTCGCATGTAATAAGCTTGTTATTCAAGAAACAGCAACGTTTTAACGAACTGGAACACTGTTTCTTTGTGAATTCAGTTAGTTCCCAGTTCCCTGCTCTTGTACTATGTGTTCTTTTAAAGATTTATCAAAATTTGTTGAGTCGAATCTGAGTAACATTGTGAATTCGGTTAGTTCCCAGTAGGCCGCAGTAGTAATAAGTGGACTGTTCGGGATATAGAAAGATTTTCACGAATGGAATCAAAATTTCTAGGCGAATTCTGTGATTTCCCAATGGGACATGCTTGCATGAGTGTGCTTTTCAAAATAGACCTACATTTTAAGGAACGGAATCTAAGTATCATGGTGAATTCAGTAGGTTCCCAATAGGATTCGCATGTAATAAGCTTGTTATTCAAGATAGAGCAACGTTTTAATGAACTGAAACACTGTTTCTTTGTGAATTCAGTTAGTTCCCAGTAGCCTGCTCTTGTACTATGTGTACTTTTAAAGATTTATCAAAATTTGGTGAGCCGAGCCTGAGTAACATGGTGAAGTCGGTTAGTTCCCAGTAGGCCGCAGTAGTAATAAGTGGACTGTTCGGGATATAGAAAAATTTTCACGAATGGAATCAAAATTTCTAGGCGAATTCAGTGAATTTCCAATGGGACATGCTTGTATTAGTTTGCTTTTCAAAATAGAGCAACATTTTGTGGAACGGAATCTAAGTATCATGGTGAATTCAGTAGGTTCCCAATAGGATTCGCATGTAATAAGCCTGTTATTCAAGATAGAGCAACGTTTTAATGAACTGAAACACTGTTTCTTTGTGAATTCAGTTATTTCCCAGTAGCCTGCTCTTGTACTATGTGTACTTTTAAAGATTTATCAAAATTTGGTGAGCCGAATCTGAGTAACATGGTGAATTTGGTTAGTTCCCAGTAGGCCGCAGTAGTAATAAGTGGACTGTTCGGTATATAGAAAGATATTCACGAATGGAATCAAACTTTCTAGGCGAATTCAGTGAGTTCCCAATGGGACATGCTTGTATGAGTGTGCTTTTCAAAATAGACCTACATTTTAAGGAATGGAATCTAAGTATCATGGTGAATTCAGTAGGTTCCCAATAGGATTCGCATGTAATAAGCTTGTTATGCAAGATAGAGCAACGTTTTAACGAACTGAAACACTGTTTCTTTGTGAATTCAGTTAGTTCCCAGTAGCCTGCTCTTGTACTATGTGTACTTTTGAAGATTTATCAAAATTTGGTGAGCCGAATCTGAGTAACATGGTGAATTCGGTTAGTTCCCAGTAGGCCACAGTAGTAATAAGTGGACTGTTCGGGATATAGAAAAATATTCACGAATGAAATCAAACTTTCTAGGCGAATGCAGTGATTTCCCAATGGGACATGCTTGTATGAGTTTGCTTTTCAAAATAGAGCAACATTTTGTGGAACGGAATCTAAGTATCATGGTGAATTCAGTAGGTTCGCAATAGGATTCGCATGTAATAAGCTTGTTATTCAAGATAGAGCAACGTTTTAACGAACTGAAACACTGTTTCTTTGTGAATTCAGTTAGTTCCCAGTTCCCTGCTCTTGTACTATGTGTTCTTTTAAAGATTTATCAAAATTTGATGAGTCGAATCTGAGTAACATTGTGAATTCGGTTAGTTCCCAGTAGGCCGCAGTAGTAATAAGTGGACTGTTCGGGATATAGAAAGATTTTCACGAATGGAATCAAAATTTCTAGGCGAATTCTGTGATTTCCCAATGGGACATGCTTGCATGAGTGTGCTTTTCAAAATAGACCTACATTTTAAGGAACGGAATCTAAGTATCATGGTGAATTCAGTAGGTTCCCAATAGGATTCGCATGTAATAAGCTTGTTATTCAAGATAGAGCAACGTTTTAATGAACTGAAACACTGTTTCTTTGTGAATTCAGTTAGTTCCCAGTAGCCTGCTCTTGTACTATGTGTACTTTTAAAGATTTATCAAAATTTGTTGAGCCGAATCTGAGTAACATGGTGAATTCGGTTAGTTCCCAGTAGGCCGCAGTAGTAATAAGTGGACTGTTCGGGATATAGAAAAATTTTCACGAATGGAATCAAAATTTCTAGGAGAATTCAGTGAGTTCCCAGTGGGACATGCTTGTATGAGTTTGCTTTCAAAACAGAGCAACATTTTGTGGAACGGAATCTAAGTATCATGGTGAATTCAGTAGGTTCCCAATAGGATTCGCATGTAATAAGCTTGTTATTCAAGATAGAGCAACGTTTTAACGAACTGAAACACTGTTTCTTTGTGAATTCAGTTAGTTCCCAGTAGCCTGCTCTTGTACTATGTGTACTTTTAAAGATTTATCAAAATTTGGTGAACCGAATGTGAGTAACATGGGGAATTCGGTTAGTTCCCGATTGGCCGCAGTAGTAATAAGTGGACTGTTCGGGATATAGAAAAAATTTCAGGAATTGAATCAAAATTTCTAGGCGAATTCAGTGATTTTCCAATGGGACATGCTTGTATGAGTTTGCTTTTCAATATAGAGCAACATTTTAAGGAACGGAATCTAAGTATCATGGTGAATTCAGTAGGTTCCCAATAGGATTCGCATGTAATAAGCTTGTTATTCAAGAAACAGCAACGTTTTAACGAACTGGAACACTGTTTCTTTGTGAATTCAGTTAGTTCCCAGTTCCCTGCTCTTGTACTATGTGTTCTTTTAAAGATTTATCAAAATTTGATGAGTCGAATCTGAGTAACATTGTGAATTCGGTTAGTTCCCAGTAGGCCGCAGTAGTAATAAGTGGACTGTTCGGGATATAGAAAGATTTTCACGAATGGAATCAAAATTTCTAGGCGAATTCTGTGATTTCCCAATGGGACATGCTTGCATGAGTGTGCTTTTCAAAATAGACCTACATTTTAAGGAACGGAATCTAAGTATCATGGTGAATTCAGTAGGTTCCCAATAGGATTCGCATGTAATAAGCTTGTTATTCAAGATAGAGCAACGTTTTAATGAACTGAAACACTGTTTCTTTGTGAATTCAGTTAGTTCCCAGTAGCCTGCTCTTGTACTATGTGTACTTTTAAAGATTTATCAAAATTTGTTGAGCCGAATCTGAGTAACATGGTGAATTCGGTTAGTTCCCAGTAGGCCGCAGTAGTAATAAGTGGACTGTTCGGGATATAGAAAAATTTTCACGAATGGAATCAAAATTTCTAGGAGAATTCAGTGAGTTCCCAGTGGGACATGCTTGTATGAGTTTGCTTTCAAAACAGAGCAACATTTTGTGGAACGGAATCTAAGTATCATGGTGAATTCAGTAGGTTCCCAATAGGATTCGCATGTAATAAGCTTGTTATTCAAGATAGAGCAACGTTTTAACGAACTGAAACACTGTTTCTTTGTGAATTCAGTTAGTTCCCAGTAGCCTGCTCTTGTACTATGTGTACTTTTAAAGATTTATCAAAATTTGGTTAACCGAATGTGAGTAACATGGGGAATTCGGTTAGTTCCCGATTGGCCGCAGTAGTAATAAGTGGACTGTTCGGGATATAGAAAAAATTTCAGGAATTGAATCAAAATTTCTAGGCGAATTCAGTGATTTTCCAATGGGACATGCTTGTATGAGTTTGCTTTTCAATATAGAGCAACATTTTAAGGAACGGAATCTAAGTATCATGGTGAATTCAGTAGGTTCCCAATAGGATTCGCATGTAATAAGCTTGTTATTCAAGAAACAGCAACGTTTTAACGAACTGGAACACTGTTTCTTTGTGAATTCAGTTAGTTCCCAGTTCCCTGCTCTTGTACTATGTGTTCTTTTAAAGATTTATCAAAATTTGTTGAGCCGAATCTGAGTAACATGGTGAATTCGGTTAGTTCCCAGTAGGCCGCAGTAGTAATAAGTGGACTGTTCGGGATATAGAAAGATTTTCACGAATGGAATCAAAATTTCTAGGCGAATTGAGTGAGTTCCCAATGGGACATGCTTGTATGAGTGTGCTTTTCAAAATAGACCTACATTTTAAGGAACGTAATCTAAGTATCATGGTGAATTCAGTAGGTTCACAATAGGATTCGCATGTAATAAGCTTGTTATTCAAGATAGAGCAACGTTTTAACGAACTGAAACACTGTTTCTTTGTGAATTCAGTTAGTTCCCTGTAGCCTGCTCTTGTACTATGTGTACTTTTGAAGATTTATCAAAATTTGGTGAGCCGAATCTGAGTAACATGGTGAATTCGGTTAGTTCCCAGTAGGCCACAGTAGTAATAAGTGGACTGTTCGGCATATAGAAAAATATTCACGAATGGAATCAAACTTTCTAGGCGAATTCAGTGATTTCCCAATGGGACATGCTTGTATGAGTTTGCTTTTCAAAATAGAGCAACATTTTGTGGAACGGAATCTAAGTATCATGGTGAATTCAGTAGGTTCCCAATAGGATTCGCATGTAATAAGCTTGTTATTCAAGATAGAGCAACGTTTTAATGAACTGAAACACTGTTTCTTTGTGAATTCAGTTAGTTCCCAGTAGCCTGCTCTTGTACTATGTGTACTTTTAAAGATTTATCAAAATTTGGTGAGCCGAATCTGAGTAACATGGTGAATTCGGTTAGTTCCCAGTAGGCCGCAGTAGTAATAAGTGGACTGTTCGGGATATAGAAAAATTTTCACGAATGGAATCGAAATTTCTAGGAGAATTCACTGAGTTCCCAGTGGGACATGCTTGTATGAGTTTGCTTTCAAAACAGAGCAACATTTTGTGGAACGGAATCTAAGTATCATGGTGAATTCAGTAGGTTCCCAATAGGATTCGCATGTAATAAGCTTGTTATTCAAGATAGAGCAACGTTTTAACGAACTGAAACACTGTTTCTTTGTGAATTCAGTTAGTTCCCAGTAGCCTGCTCTTGTACTATGTGTACTTTTAAAGATTTATCAAAATTTGTTGAGCCGAATCTGAGTAACATGGTGAATTCGGTTAGTTCCCAGTAGGCCGCAGTAGTAATAAGTGGACTGTTCGGGATATAGAAAAATTTTCACGAATGGAATCAAACTTTCTAGGCGAATTCAGTGATTTCCCACTGGGACATGCTTGTATGAGTGTGCTTTTCAAAATAGAGCAACATTTTAAGGAACGGAATCTAAGTATCATGGTGAATTCAGTAGGTTCCCAATAGGATTCGCATGTAATAAGCATGTTATTCAAGATAGAGCAAAGTTTTAACGAACTGAAACACTGTTTCTTTGTGAATTCAGTTAGTTCCCAGTAGCCTGCTCTTGTACTATGTGTACTTTTGAAGATTTATCAAAATTTGGTGAGCCGAATCTGAGTAACATGGTGAATTCGGTTAGTTCCCAGTAGGCCACAGTAGTAATAAGTGGACTGTTCGGCATATAGAAAAATATTCACGAATGGAATCAAACTTTCTAGGCGAATTCAGTGATTTCCCAATGGGACATGCTTGTATGAGTTTGCTTTTCAAAATAGAGCAACATTTTGTGGAACGGAATCTAAGTATCATGGTGAATTCAGTAGGTTCCCAATAGGATTCGCATGTAATAAGCTTGTTATTCAAGATAGAGCAACGTTTTAATGAACTGAAACACTGTTTCTTTGTGAATTCAGTTAGTTCCCAGTAGCCTGCTCTTGTACTATGTGTACTTTTAAAGATTTATCAAAATTTGGTGAGCCGAATCTGAGTAACATGGTGAATTCGGTTAGTTCCCAGTAGGCCGCAGTAGTAATAAGTGGACTGTTCGGGATATAGAAAAATTTTCACGAATGGAATCGAAATTTCTAGGAGAATTCACTGAGTTCCCAGTGGGACATGCTTGTATGAGTTTGCTTTCAAAACAGAGCAACATTTTGTGGAACGGAATCTAAGTATCATGGTGAATTCAGTAGGTTCCCAATAGGATTCGCATGTAATAAGCTTGTTATTCAAGATAGAGCAACGTTTTAACGAACTGAAACACTGTTTCTTTGTGAATTCAGTTAGTTCCCAGTAGCCTGCTCTTGTACTATGTGTACTTTTAAAGATTTATCAAAATTTGTTGAGCCGAATCTGAGTAACATGGTGAATTCGGTTAGTTCCCAGTAGGCCGCAGTAGTAATAAGTGGACTGTTCGGGATATAGAAAAATTTTCACGAATGGAATCAAACTTTCTAGGCGAATTCAGTGATTTCCCAATGGGACATGCTTGTATGAGTGTGCTTTTCAAAATAGAGCAACATTTTAAGGAACGGAATCTAAGTATCATGGTGAATTCAGTAGGTTCCCAATAGGATTCGCATGTAATAAGCATGTTATTCAAGATAGAGCAAAGTTTTAACGAACTGAAACACTGTTTCTTTGTGAATTCAGTTAGTTCCCAGTAGCCTGCTCTTGTACTATGTGTACTTTTGAAGATTTATCAAAATTTGGTGAGCCGAATCTGAGTAACATGGTGAAGTCGGTTAGTTCCCAATAGGCCGAAGTAGTAATAAGTGGACTGTTCTGGATATAGAAAAATTTTCACGAATGGAATCAAAATTTCTAGGCGAATTCAGTGAATTTCCAATGGGACATGCTTGTATTAGTTTGCTTTTCAAAATAGAGCAACATTTTGTGGAACGGAATCTAAGTATCATGGTGAATTCAGTAGGTTCCCAATAGGATTCGCATGTAATAAGCTAGTTATTCAAGATAGAGCAACGTTTTAATGAACTGAAACACTGTTTCTTTGTGAATTCAGTTAGTTCCCAGTAGCCTGCTCTTGTACTATGTGTACTTTTAAAGATTTATCAAAATTTGGTGAGCCGAATCTGAGTAACATGGTGAATTTGGTTAGTTCCCAGTAGGCCGCAGTAGTAATAAGTGGACTGTTCGGTATATAGAAAGATATTCACGAATGGAATCAAACTTTCTAGGCGAATTCAGTGATTTCCCAATGGGACATGCTTGTATGAGTTTGCTTTTCAAAATAGAGCAACATTTTGTGGAACGGAATCTAAGTATCATGGTGAATTCAGTAGGTTCCCAATAGGATTCGCATGTAATAAGCATGTTATTCAAGATAGAGCAACGTTTTAATGAACTGAAACACTGTTTCTTTGTGAATTCAGTTAGTTCCCAGTAGCCTGCCCTTGTACTATGTGTACTTTTAAAGATTTATCAAAATTTGGTGAGCCGAATCTGAGTAACATGGTGAATTCGGTTAGTTCCCAGTAGGCCGCAGTAGTAATAAGTGGACTGTTCGGGATATAGAAAAATTTTCACGAATGGAATCAAAATTTCTAGGAGAATTCAGTGAGTTCCCAGTGGGACATGCTTGTATGAGTTTGCTTTCAAAATAGAGCAACATTTTGTGGAACGGAATCTAAGTATCATGGTGAATTCAGTAGGTTCCCAATAGGATTCGCATGTAATAAGCTTGTTATTCAAGATAGAGCAACGTTTTAACGAACTGAAACACTGTTTCTTTGTGAATTCAGTTAGTTCCCAGTAGCCTGCTCTTGTACTATGTGTACTTTTAAAGATTTATCAAAATTTGGTGAACCGAATGTGAGTAACATGGTGAATTCGGTTAGTACCCAATTGGCCGCAGTAGTAATAAGTGGACTGTTGTGGATATAGAAAAAATTTCAGGAATTGAATCAAAATTTCTAGGCGAATTCAGTGATTTTCCAATGGGACATGCTTGTATGAGTTTGCTTTTCAATATAGAGCAACATTTTAAGGAACGGAATCTAAGTATCATGGTGAATTCAGTAGGTTCCCAATAGGATTCACATGTAATAAGCTTGTTATTCAAGAAACAGCAAAGTTTTAACGAACTGAAACACTGTTTCTTTGTGAATTCAGTTAGTTCCCAGTTCCCTGCTCTTGTACTATGTGTTCTTTTAAAGATTTATCAAAATTTGTTGAGCCGAAGCTGAGTAACATGGTGAATTCGGTTAGTTCCCAGTAGGCCGCAGTAGTAATAAGTGGACTGTTCGGGATATAGAAAGATTTTCACGAATGGAATCAAAATTTCTAGGCGAATTAAGTGAGTTCCCAATGGGACATGCTTGTATGAGTGTGCTTTTCAAAATAGACCTACATTTTAAGGAATGGAATCTAAGTATCATGGTGAATTCAGTAGGTTCCCAATAGGATTCGCATGTAATAAGCTTGTTATGCAAGATAGAGCAACGTTTTAACGAACTGAAACACTGTTTCTTTGTGAATTCAGTTAATTCCCAGTAGCCTGCTCTTGTACTATGTGTACTTTTGAAGATTTATCAAAATTTGGTGAGCCGAATCTGAGTAACATAGTGAATTCGGTTAGTTCCCAGTAGGCCACAGTAGTAATAAGTGGACTGTTCGGCATATAGAAAAATATTCACGAATGGAATCAAACTTTCTAGGCGAATTCAGTGATTTCCCAATGGGACATGCTTGTATGAGTTTGCTTTTCAAAATAGAGCAACATTTTGTGGAACGGAATCTAAGTATCATGGTGAATTCAGTAGGTTCCCAATAGGATTCGCATGTAATAAGCTTGTTATTCAAGATAGAGCAACGTTTTAACGAACTGAAACACTGTCTTTGTGAATTCAGTTAGTTCCCAGTAGCCTGCTCTTGTACTATGTGTACTTTTGAAGATTTATCAAAATTTGGTGAGCCGAATCTGAGTAACATGGTGAAGTCGGTTAGTTCCCAGTAGGCCGCAGTAGTAATAAGTGGACTGTTCGGGATATAGAAAAATTTTCACGAATGGAATCAAAATTTCTAGGAGAATTCAGTGAGTTCCCAGTGGGACATGCTTGTATGAGTTTGCTTTCAAAATAGAGCAACATTTTGTGGAACGGAATCTAAGTATCATGGTGAATTCAGTAGGTTCCCAATAGGATTCGCATGTAATAAGCTTGTTATTCAAGATAGAGCAACGTTTTAGTGAACTGAAACACTGTTTCTTTGTGAATTCAGTTAGTTCCCAGTAGCCTGCTCTTGTACTATGTGTACTTTTAAAGATTTATCAAAATTTGGTGAACCGAATGTGAGTAACATGGTGAATTCGGTTAGTACCCAATTGGCCGCAGTAGTAATAAGTGGACTGTTCGGGATATAGAAAAAATTTCAGGAATTGAATCAAAATTTCTAGGCGAATTCAGTGATTTTCCAATGGGACATGCTTGTATGAGTTTGCTTTTCAATATAGAGCAACATTTTAAGGAACGGAATCTAAGTATCATGGTGAATTCAGTAGGTTCCCAATAGGATTCACATGTAATAAGCTTGTTATTCAAGAAACAGCAAAGTTTTAACGAACTGAAACACTGTTTCTTTGTGAATTCAGTTAGTTCCCAGATCCCTGCTCTTGTACTATGTGTTCTTTTAAAGATTTATCAAAATTTGTTGAGCCGAAGCTGAGTAACATGGTGAATTCGGTTAGTTCCCAGTAGGCCGCAGTAGTAATAAGTGGACTGTTCGGGATATAGAAAGATTTTCACGAATGGAATCAAAATTTCTAGGCGAATTAAGTGAGTTCCCAATGGGACATGCTTGTATGAGTGTGCTTTTCAAAATAGACCTACATTTTAAGGAATGGAATCTAAGTATCATGGTGAATTCAGTAGGTTCCCAATAGGATTCGCATGTAATAAGCTTGTTATGCAAGATAGAGCAACGTTTTAACGAACTGAAACACTGTTTCTTTGTGAATTCAGTTAATTCCCAGTAGCCTGCTCTTGTACTATGTGTACTTTTGAAGATTTATCAAAATTTGGTGAGCCGAATCTGAGTAACATAGTGAATTCGGTTAGTTCCCAGTAGGCCACAGTAGTAATAAGTGGACTGTTCGGCATATAGAAAAATATTCACGAATGGAATCAAACTTTCTAGGCGAATTCAGTGATTTCCCAATGGGACATGCTTGTATGAGTTTGCTTTTCAAAATAGAGCAACATTTTGTGGAACGGAATCTAAGTATCATGGTGAATTCAGTAGGTTCCCAATAGGATTCGCATGTAATAAGCTTGTTATTCAAGATAGAGCAACGTTTTAACGAACTGAAACACTGTCTTTGTGAATTCAGTTAGTTCCCAGTAGCCTGCTCTTGTACTATGTGTACTTTTGAAGATTTATCAAAATTTGGTGAGCCGAATCTGAGTAACATGGTGAATTCGGTTAGTTCCCAGTAGGCCACAGTAGTAATAAGTGGACTGTTCGGGATATAGAAAGATTTTCACGAATGGAATCAAAATTTCTAGGCGAATTAAGTGAGTTCCCAATGGGACATGCTTGTATGAGTGTGCTTTTCAAAATAGACCTACATTTTAAGGAATGGAATCTAAGTATCATGGTGAATTCAGTAGGTTCCCAATAGGATTCGCATGTAATAAGCTTGTTATGCAAGATAGAGCAACGTTTTAACGAACTGAAACACTGTTTCTTTGTGAATTCAGTTAATTCCCAGTAGCCTGCACTTGTACTATGTGTACTTTTGAAGATTTATCAAAATTTGGTGAGCCGAATCTGAGTAACATAGTGAATTCGGTTAGTTCCCAGTAGGCCACAGTAGTAATAAGTGGACTCTTCGGCATATAGAAAAATATTCACGAATGGAATCAAACTTTCTAGGCGAATTCAGTGATTTCCCAATGGGACATGCTTGTATGAGTTTGCTTTTCAAAATAGAGCAACATTTTGTGGAACGGAATCTAAGTATCATGGTGAATTCAGTAGGTTCCCAATAGGATTCGCATGTAATAAGCTTGTTATTCAAGATAGAGCAACGTTTTAACGAACTGAAACACTGTCTTTGTGAATTCAGTTAGTTCCCTGTAGCCTGCTCTTGTACTATGTGTACTTTTGAAGATTTATCAAAATTTGGTGAGCCGAATCTGAGTAACATGGTGAATTCGGTTAGTTCCCAGTAGGCCGCAGTAGTAATAAGTGGACTGTTCGGGATATAGAAAAATTTTCACGAATGGAATCAAAATTTCTAGGAGAATTCAGTGAGTTCCCAGTGGGACATGCTTGTATGAGTTTGCTTTCAAAATAGAGCAACATTTTGTGGAACGGAATCTAAGTATCATGGTGAATTCAGTAGGTTCCCAATAGGATTCGCATGTAATAAGCTTGTTATTCAAGATAGAGCAACGTTTTAGCGAACTGAAACACTGTTTCTTTGTGAATTCAGTTAGTTCCCAGTAGCCTGCTCTTGTACTATGTGTACTTTTAAAGATTTATCAATATTTGGTGAACCGAATGTGAGTAACATGGTGAATTCGGTTAGTACCCAATTGGCCGCAGTAGTAATAAGTGGACTGTTCGGGATATAGAAAAAATTTCAGGAATTGAATCAAAATTTCTAGGCGAATTCAGTGATTTTCCAATGGGACATGCTTGTATGAGTTTGCTTTTCAATATAGAGCAACATTTTAAGGAACGGAATCTAAGTATCATGGTGAATTCAGTAGGTTCCCAATAGGATTCACATGTAATAAGCTTGTTATTCAAGAAACAGCAAAGTTTTAACGAACTGAAACACTGTTTCTAGGTGAATTCAGTTAGTTCCCAGTTCCCTGCTCTTGTACTATGTGTTCTTTTAAAGATTTATCAAAATTTGTTGAGCCGAATCTGAGTAACATGGTGAATTCGGTTAGTTCCCAGTAGGCCGCAGTAGTAATAAGTGGACTGTTCGGGATATAGAAAGATTTTCACGAATGGAATCAAAATTTCTAGGCGAATTAAGTGAGTTCCCAATGGGACATGCTTGTATGAGTGTGCTTTTCAAAATAGACCTACATTTTAAGGAATGGAATCTAAGTATCATGGTGAATTCAGTAGGTTCCCAATAGGATTCGCATGTAATAAGCTTGTTATGCAAGATAGAGCAACGTTTTAACGAACTGAAACACTGTTTCTTTGTGAATTCAGTTAATTCCCAGTAGCCTGCTCTTGTACTATGTGTACTTTTGAAGATTTATCAAAATTTGGTGAGCCGAATCTGAGTAACATAGTGAATTCGGTTAGTTCCCAGTAGGCCACAGTAGTAATAAGTGGACTGTTCGGCATATAGAAAAATATTCACGAATGGAATCAAACTTTCTAGGCGAATTCAGTGATTTCCCAATGGGACATGCTTGTATGAGTTTGCTTTTCAAAATAGAGCAACATTTTGTGGAACGGAATTTAAGTATCATGGTGAATTCAGTAGGTTCCCAATAGGATTCGCATGTAATAAGCTTGTTATTCAAGATAGAGCAACGTTTTAACGAACTGAAACACTGTCTTTGTGAATTCAGTTAGTTCCCAGTAGCCTGCTCTTGTACTATGTGTACTTTTGAAGATTTATCAAAATTTGGTGAGCCGAATCTGAGTAACATGGTGAATTCGGTTAGTTCCCAGTAGGCCGCAGTAGTAATAAGTGGACTGTTCGGGATATAGAAAAATTTTCACGAATGGAATCAAAATTTCTAGGAGAATTCAGTGAGTTCCCAGTGGGCCATGCTTGTATGAGTTTGCTTTCAAAATAGAGCAACATTTTGTGGAACGGAATCTAAGTATCATGGTGAATTCAGTAGGTTCCCAATAGGATTCGCATGTAATAAGCTTGTTATTCAAGATAGAGCAACGTTTTAACGAACTGAAACACTGTTTCTTTGTGAATTCAGTTAGTTCCCAGTAGCCTGCTCTTGTACTATGTGTACTTTTAAAGATTTATCAAAATTTGGTGAACCGAATGTGAGTAACATGGTGAATTCGGTTAGTACCCAATTGGCCGCAGTAGTAATAAGTGGACTGTTCGGGATATAGAAAAAATTTCAGGAATTGAATCAAAATTTCTAGGCGAATTCAGTGATTTTCCAATGGGACATGCTTGTATGAGTTTGCTTTTCAATATAGAGCAACATTTTAAGGAACGGAATCTAAGTATCTTGGTGAATTCAGTAGGTTCCCAATAGGATTCACATGTAATAAGCTTGTTATTCAAGAAACAGCAAAGTTTTAACGAACTGAAACACTGTTTCTTTGTGAATTCAGTTAGTTCCCAGTTCCCTGCTCTTGTACTATGTGTTCTTTTAAAGATTTATCAAAATTTGTTGAGCCGAAGCTGAGTAACATGGTGAATTCGGTTAGTTCCCAGTAGGCCGCAGTAGTAATAAGTGGACTGTTCGGGATATAGAAAGATTTTCACGAATGGAATCAAAATTTCTAGGCGAATTAAGTGAGTTCCCAATGGGACATGCTTGTATGAGTGTGCTTTTCAAAATAGACCTACATTTTAAGGAATGGAATCTAAGTATCATGGTGAATTCAGTAGGTTCCCAATAGGATTCGCATGTAATAAGCTTGTTATGCAAGATAGAGCAACGTTTTAACGAACTGAAACACTGTTTCTTTGTGAATTCAGTTAATTCCCAGTAGCCTGCTCTTGTACTATGTGTACTTTTGAAGATTTATCAAAATTTGGTGAGCCGAATCTGAGTAACATAGTGAATTCGGTTAGTTCCCAGTAGGCCACAGTAGTAATAAGTGGACTGTTCGGCATATAGAAAAATATTCACGAATGGAATCAAACTTTCTAGGCGAATTCAGTGATTTCCCAATGGGACATGCTTGTATGAGTTTGCTTTTCAAAATAGAGCAACATTTTGTGGAACGGAATCTAAGTATCATGGTGAATTCAGTAGGTTCCCAATAGGAGTCGCATGTAATAAGCTTGTTATTCAAGATAGAGCAACGTTTTAACGAACTGAAACACTGTCTTTGTGAATTCAGTTAGTTCCCAGTAGCCTGCTCTTGTACTATGTGTACTTTTGAAGATTTATCAAAATTTGGTGAGCCGAATCTGAGTAACATGGTGAATTCGTTTAGTTCCCAGTAGGCCACAGTAGTAATAAGTGGACTGTTCGGGATATAGAAAGATTTTCACGAATGGAATCAAAATTTCTAGGCGAATTAAGTGAGTTCCCAATGGGACATGCTTGTATGAGTGTGCTTTTCAAAATAGACCTACATTTTAAGGAATGGAATCTAAGTATCATGGTGAATTCAGTAGGTTCCCAATAGGATTCGCATGTAATAAGCTTGTTATGCAAGATAGAGCAACGTTTTAACGAACTGAAACACTGTTTCTTTGTGAATTCAGTTAATTCCCAGTAGCCTGCTCTTGTACTATGTGTACTTTTGAAGATTTATCAAAATTTGGTGAGCCGAATCTGAGTAACATAGTGAATTCGGTTAGTTCCCAGTAGGCCACAGTAGTAATAAGTGGACTGTTCGGCATATAGAAGAATATTCACGAATGGAATCAAACTTTCTAGGCGAATTCAGTGATTTCCCAATGGGACATGCTTGTATGAGTTTGCTTTTCAAAATAGAGCAACATTTTGTGGAACGGAATCTAAGTATCATGGTGAATTCAGTAGGTTCCCAATAGGATTCGCATGTAATAAGCTTGTTATTCAAGATAGAGCAACGTTTTAACGAACTGAAACACTGTCTTTGTGAATTCAGTTAGTTCCCAGTAGCCTGCTCTTGTACTATGTGTACTTTTGAAGATTTATCAAAATTTGGTGAGCCGAATCTGAGTAACATGGTGAATTCGGTTAGTTCCCAGTAGGCCGCAGTAGTAATAAGTGGACTGTTCGGGATATAGAAAAATTTTCACGAATGGAATCAAAATTTCTAGGAGAATTCAGTGAGTTCCCAGTGGGACATGCTTGTATGAGTTTGCTTTCAAAATAGAGCAACATTTTGTGGAACGGAATCTAAGTATCATGGTGAATTCAGTAGGTTCCCAATAGGATTCGCATGTAATAAGCTTGTTATTCAAGATAGAGCAACGTTTTAGCGAACTGAAACACTGTTTCTTTGTGAATTCAGTTAGTTCCCAGTAGCCTGCTCTTGTACTATGTGTACTTTTAAAGATTTATCAAAATTTGGTGAACCGAATGTGAGTAACATGGTGAATTCGGTTAGTACCCAATTGGCCGCAGTAGTAATAAGTGGACTGTTCGGGATATAGAAAAAATTTCAGGAATTGAATCAAAATTTCTAGGCGAATTCAGTGATTTTCCAATGGGACATGCTTGTATGAGTTTGCTTTTCAATATAGAGCAACATTTTAAGGAACGGAATCTAAGTATCATGGTGAATTCAGTAGGTTCCCAATAGGATTCACATGTAATAAGCTTGTTATTCAAGAAACAGCAAAGTTTTAACGAACTGAAACACTGTTTCTTTGTGAATTCAGTTAGTTCCCAGTTCCCTGCTCTTGTACTATGTGTTCTTTTAAAGATTTATCAAAATTTGTTGAGCCGAAGCTGAGTAACATGGTGAATTCGGTTAGTTCCCAGTAGGCCGCAGTAGTAATAAGTGGACTGTTCGGGATATAGAAAGATTTTCACGAATGGAATCAAAATTTCTAGGCGAATTAAGTGAGTTCCCAATGGGACATGCTTGTATGAGTGTGCTTTTCAAAATAGACCTACATTTTAAGGAATGGAATCTAAGTATCATGGTGAATTCAGTAGGTTCCCAATAGGATTCGCATGTAATAAGCTTGTTATGCAAGATAGAGCAACGTTTTAACGAACTGAAACACTGTTTCTTTGTGAATTCAGTTAATTCCCAGTAGCCTGCTCTTGTACTATGTGTACTTTTGAAGATTTATCAAAATTTGGTGAGCCGAATCTGAGTAACATAGTGAATTCGGTTAGTTCCCAGTAGGCCACAGTAGTAATAAGTGGACTGTTCGGCATATAGAAAAATATTCACGAATGGAATCAAACTTTCTAGGCGAATTCAGTGATTTCCCAATGGGACATGCTTGTATGAGTTTGCTTTTCAAAATAGAGCAACATTTTGTGGAACGGAATCTAAGTATCATGGTGAATTCAGTAGGTTCCCAATAGGATTCGCATGTAATAAGCTTGTTATTCAAGATAGAGCAACGTTTTAACGAACTGAAACACTGTCTTTGTGAATTCAGTTAGTTCCCAGTAGCCTGCTCTTGTACTATGTGTACTTTTGAAGATTTATCAAAATTTGGTGAGCCGAATCTGAGTAACATGGTGAATTCGGTTAGTTCCCAGTAGGCCGCAGTAGTAATAAGTGGACTGTTCGGGATATAGAAAAATTTTCACGAATGGAATCAAAATTTCTAGGAGAATTCAGTGAGTTCCCAGTGGGACATGCTTGTATGAGTTTGCTTTCAAAATAGAGCAACATTTTGTGGAACGGAATCTAAGTATCATGGTGAATTCAGTAGGTTCCCAATAGGATTCGCATGTAATAAGCTTGTTATTCAAGATAGAGCAACGTTTTAACGAACTGAAACACTGTTTCTTTGTGAATTCAGTTAGTTCCCAGTAGCCTGCTCTTGTACTATGTGTACTTTTAAAGATTTATCAAAATTTGGTGAACCGAATGTGAGTAACATGGTGAATTCGGTTAGTACCCAATTGGCCGCAGTAGTAATAAGTGGACTGTTCGGGATATAGAAAAAATTTCAGGAATTGAATCAAAATTTCTAGGCGAATTCAGTGATTTTCCAATGGGACATGCTTGTATGAGTTTGCTTTTCAATATAGAGCAACATTTTAAGGAACGGAATCTAAGTATCTTGGTGAATTCAGTAGGTTCCCAATAGGATTCACATGTAATAAGCTTGTTATTCAAGAAACAGCAAAGTTTTAACGAACTGAAACACTGTTTCTTTGTGAATTCAGTTAGTTCCCAGTTCCCTGCTCTTGTACTATGTGTTCTTTTAAAGATTTATCAAAATTTGTTGAGCCGAAGCTGAGTAACATGGTGAATTCGGTTAGTTCCCAGTAGGCCGCAGTAGTAATAAGTGGACTGTTCGGGATATAGAAAGATTTTCACGAATGGAATCAAAATTTCTAGGCGAATTAAGTGAGTTCCCAATGGGACATGCTTGTATGAGTGTGCTTTTCAAAATAGACCTACATTTTAAGGAATGGAATCTAAGTATCATGGTGAATTCAGTAGGTTCCCAATAGGATTCGCATGTAATAAGCTTGTTATGCAAGATAGAGCAACGTTTTAACGAACTGAAACACTGTTTCTTTGTGAATTCAGTTAATTCCCAGTAGCCTGCTCTTGTACAATGTGTACTTTTGAAGATTTATCAAAATTTGGTGAGCCGAATCTGAGTAACGTAGTGAATTCGGTTAGTTCCCAGTAGGCCACAGTAGTAATAAGTGGACTGTTCGGCATATAGAAAAATATTCACGAATGGAATCAAACTTTCTAGGCGAATTCAGTGATTTCCCAATGGGACATGCTTGTATGAGTTTGCTTTTCAAAATAGAGCAACATTTTGTGGAACGGAATCTAAGTATCATGGTGAATTCAGTAGGTTCCCAATAGGATTCGCATGTAATAAGCTTGTTATTCAAGATAGAGCAACGTTTTAACGAACTGAAACACTGTCTTTGTGAATTCAGTTAGTTCCCAGTAGCCTGCTCTTGTACTATGTGTACTTTTGAAGATTTATCAAAATTTGGTGAGCCGAATCTGAGTAACATGGTGAATTCGGTTAGTTCCCAGTAGGCCGCAGTAGTAATAAGTGGACTGTTCGGGATATAGAAAAATTTTCACGAATGGAATCAAAATTTCTAGGAGAATTCAGTGAGTTCCCAGTGGGACATGCTTGTATGAGTTTGCTTTCAAAATAGAGCAACATTTTGTGGAACGGAATCTAAGTATCATGGTGAATTCAGTAGGTTCCCAATAGGATTCGCATGTAATAAGCTTGTTATTCAAGATAGAGCATGGTTTAACAAACTGAAACACTGTTTCTTTGTGAATTCAGTTAGTTCCCAGTAGCCTGCTCTTGTACTATGTGTACTTTTAAAGATTTATCAAAATTTGGTGAACCGAATGTGAGTAACATGGGGAATTCGGTTAGTTCCCAATTGGCCGCAGTAGTAATAAGTGGACTGTTCGGGATATAGAAAAAATTTCAGGAATTGAATCAAAATTTCTAGGCGAATTCAGTGATTTTCCAATGGGACATGCTTGTATGAGTTTGCTTTTCAATATAGAGCAACATTTTAAGGAACGGAATCTAAGTATCATGGTGAATTCAGTAGGTTCCCAATAGGATTCGCATGTAATAAGCTTGTATTCAAGAAACAGCAACGTTTTAACGAACTGAAACACTGTTTCTTTGTGAATTCAGTTAGTTCCCAGTTCCCTGCTCTTGTACTATGTGTTCTTTTAAAGATTTATCAAAATTTCTTGAGCCGAATCTGAGTAACATGGTGAATTCGGTTAGTTCCCAGTAGGCCGCAGTAGGAATAAGTGGACTGTTCGGGATATAGAAAGATTTTCACGAATGGAATCAAAATTTCTAGGCGAATTCAGTGAGTTCTCAATGGGACATGCTTGTATGAGTGTGCTTTTCAAAAAGACCTACATTTTAAGGAACGGAATCTAAGTATCATGGTGAATTCATTAGGTTCCCAATAGGATTCGCATGTAATAAGCTTGTTATTCAAGATAGAGCAACGTTTTAACGAACTGAAACACTGTTTCTTTGTGAATTCAGTTAGTTCCCAGTAGCCTGCTCTTGTACTATGTGTACTTTTGAAGATTTATCAAAATTTGGTGAGCCGAATCTGAGTAACATGGTGAATTCGGTTAGTTCCCAGTAGGCCACAGTAGTAATAAGTGGACTGTTCGGCATATAGAAAAATATTCACGAATGGAATCAAACTTTCTAGGGGAATTCAGTGATTTCCCAATGGGACATGCTTGTATGAGTTTGCTTTTCAAAATAGAGCAACATTTTGTGGAACGGAATCTAAGTATCATGGTGAATTCAGTAGGTTCCCAATAGGATTCGCATGTAATAAGCTTGTTATTCAAGATAGAGCAACGTTTTAATGAACTGAAACACTGTTTCTTTGTGAATTCAGTTAGTTCCTAGTAGCCTGCTCTTGTACTATGTGTACTTTTAAAGATTTATCAAAATTTGGTGAGCCGAATCTGAGTAACATGGTGAATTCGGTTAGTTCCCAGTAGGTCGCAGTAGTAATAAGTGGACTGTTCGGGATATAGAAAGATTTTCACGAATGGAATCAAAATTTCTAGGCGAATTCTGTGATTTCCCAATGGGACATGCTTGCATGAGTGTGCTTTTCAAAATAGACCTACATTTTAAGGAACGGAATCTAAGTATCATGGTGAATTCAGTAGGTTCCCAATAGGATTCGCATGTAATAAGCTTGTTATTCAAGATAGAGCAACGTTTTAATGAACTGAAACACTGTTTCTTTGTGAATTCAGTTAGTTCCCAGTAGCCTGCTCTTGTACTATGTGTACTTTTAAAGATTTATCAAAATTTGTTGAGCCGAATCTGAGTAACATGGTGAATTCGGTTAGTTCCCAGTAGGCCGCAGTAGTAATAAGTGGACTGTTCGGGATATAGAAAAATTTTCACGAATGGAATCAAAATTTCTAGGAGAATTCAGTGAGTTCCCAGTGGGACATGCTTGTATGAGTTTGCTTTCAAAATAGAGCAACATTTTGTGGAACGGAATCTAAGTATCATGGTGAATTCAGTAGGTTCCCAATAGGATTCGCATGTAATAAGCTTGTTATTCAAGATAGAGCAACAGTTAACGAACTGAAACACTGTTTCTTTGTGAATTCAGTTAGTTCCCAGTAGCCTGCTCTTGTACTATGTGTACTTTTAAAGATTTATCAAAATTTGGTGAACCGAATGTGAGTAACATGGGGAATTCGGTTAGTTCCCAATTGGCCGCAGTAGTAATAAGTGGACTGTTCGGGATATAGAAAAAATTTCAGGAATTGAATCAAAATTTCTAGGCGAATTCAGTGATTTTCCAATGGGATATGCTTGTATGAGTTTGCTTTTCAATATAGAGCAACATTTTAAGGAACGGAATCTAAGTATCATGGTGAATTCAGTAGGTTCCCAATAGGATTCGCATGTAATAAGCTTGTTATTCAAGAAACAGCAACGTTTTAACGAACTGAAACACTGTTTCTTTGTGAATTCAGTTAGTTCCCAGTGCCCTGCTCTTGTACTATGTGTTCTTTTAAAGATTTATCAAAATTTGTTGAGCCGAATCTGAGTAACATGGTGAATTCGGTTAGTTCCCAGTAGGCCGCAGTAGTAATAAGTGGACTGTTCGGGATATAGAAAGATTTTCACGAATGGAATCAAAATTTCTAGGCGAATTCAGTGAGTTCCCAATGGGACATGCTTGTATGAGTGTGATTTTCAAAATAGACCTACATTTTAAGGAACGGAATCTAAGTATCATGGTGAATTCAGTAGGTTCCCAATAGGATTCGCATGTAATAAGCTTGTTATTCAAGATAGAGCAACGTTTTAACGAACTGAAACACTGTTTCTTTGTGAATTCAGTTAGTTCCCAGTTCCCTGCTCTTGTACTATGTGTTCTTTTAAAGATTTATCAAAATTTGTTGAGCCGAATCTGAGTAACATGGTGAAATCGGTTAGTTCCCAGTAGGCCGCAGTAGTAATAAGTGGACTGTCGGGATATAGAAAAATTTTCACGAATGGAATCAAAATTTCTAGGCGAATTGAGTGAGTTCCCAATGGGACATGCTTGTATGAGTGTGCTTTTCAAAATAGACCTACATTTTAAGGAACGGAATCTAAGTATCATGGTGAATTCAGTAGGTTCCCAGTAGGATTCGCATGTAATAAGCTTATTATTCAAGATAGAGCAACGTTTTAATGAACTGAAACACTGTTTCTTTGTGAATTCAGTTAGTTCCCAGTAGCCTGCTCTTGTACTATGTGTACTTTTGAAGATTTATCAAAATTTGGTGAGCCGAATCTGAGTAACATGGTGAAGTCGGTTAGTTCCCAGTAGGCCACAGTAGTAATAAGTGGACTGTTCGGGATATAGAAAAATTTTCACGAATGGAATCAAACTTTCTAGGCGAATTCAGTGATTTCCCAATGGGACATGCTTGTATGAGTTTGCTTTTTAAAATTGAGCAACATTTTGTGGAACGGAATCTAAGTATCATGGTGAATTCAGTAGGTTCCCAATAGGATTCGCATGTAATAAGCTTGTTATTCAAGATAGAGCAACGTTTTAACGAACTGAAACACTGTTTCTTTGTGAATTCAGTTAGTTCCCAGTAGCCTGCTCTTGTACTATGTGTACTTTTAAAGATTTATCAAAATTTGGTGAGCCGAATCTGAGTAACATGATGAATTCGGTTAGTTCCCAGTAGGCCGCAGTAGTAATAAGTGGACTGTTCGGGATATAGAAAAATTTTCACAAATGGAATCAAAATTTCTAGGAGAATTCAGTGAGTTCCCAGTGGGACATGCTTGTATGAGTTTGCTTTCAAAATAGAGCAACATTTGGTGGAACGGAATCTAAGTATCATGGTGAATTCAGTAGGTTCCCAATAGGATTCGCATGTAATAAGCTTGTTATTCAAGATAGAGCAACGTTTTAACGAACTGAAACACTGTTTCTTTGTGAATTCAGTTAGTTCCCAGTAGCCTGCTCTTGTACTATGTGTACTTTTAAAGATTTATCAAAATTTGGTGAACCGAATGTGAGTAACATGGTGAATTCGGTTAGTTCCCAATTGGCCGCAGTAGTAATAAGTGGACTGTTCGGGATATAGAAAAATTTTCACGAATGGAATCAAAATTTCTAGGAGAATTCAGTGAGTTCCCAGTGGGACATGCTTGTATGAGTTTGCTTTCAAAATAGAGCAACATTTTGTGGAACGGAATCTAAGTATCATGGTGAATTCAGTAGGTTCCCAATAGGATTCGCATGTAATAAGCTTGTTATTCAAGATAGAGCAACGTTATAACAAACTGAAACACTGTTTCTTTGTGAATTCAGTTAGTTCCCAGTAGCCTGCTCTTGTACTATGTGTACTTTTAAAGATTTATCAAAAT